>NW_024429266.1:159018397-159423512 GCF_017639785.1 Mesocricetus auratus
GAAGAAAGCTGTTAGAGGCAGGGAGCAGATGTAAGAGAGACACAAAACATGCCAAGAAGTCACGGCACTGCTGTGCTGCTGGGGAAGCAATTTCCCTTCCCATGTTTTTATTCTCATATTAGCAGAAAAACTTCAAATCAGCATGTCTTCCGGGGAGAAAGCTTTCGCACATAGCATACGTATGTGTGCCTATGTTCCGTATGTGTCTCAAAATCCTCTCTAACTCTAAAAGAATTGCCGGAATGAGCTTTTTGAGATTGTTAAACTATCCAGTGATGGCCTCAACCTCTCTCTGTCCTTACGATTATCAGCAATGTCCTAGCCGACAAAGCAACAGTGCAGTTTGCTTAACTTTTCCACTGGCCTTGGTTGGGAAATTGTAGGGAAGAGGCTCAAGACTTACTGATCCGCTATCTGGTATCAAGTTTGTGCATTGTGTTCTTGATCCATTTTTTTTAGCATGTAAAGTCTTCTGAAAATTGAAAACTAATTTATTATCATGTAGTTATTAACATAACCACAAAAGAGGTCACTGGTCTTCCCTTTAATTTCTGTCACAGGCTGCAGGCCGTATTATGCTAAATCAAGGAAACGGGAGATAATTAACACAGCAACTCTGGCAAGTTTAATAGGTGAGTGATGAGCACTTAGGATTGAGCTTCAAAACCGATGTCTTAATTACCACCCTCCCCAGTGCTGTGAGCAGTCTGGGGCCCAGAGCATGTGTCACCGATACCCTGGGTCGGGTTGAAGTTGCCATGAGTTTTCTGAGATGTGTCGAGGCAAGGGAGAAGTTTTAGTTGTTGTTGTTGCTCAGTTTTTTATTAATGTGTCTGGGGGTGGGCGTTGCAGGTGCACACCTGTGTGAGGGTGCGAGTGCAGGGGTACACATGTGGAGGTCGGAGGGCAACCCAGGGTACTTTTCAAGCAGCTCCATCTTACTTGAAATAGGACTTTTCGTTGGCCTGGAGCTCACCAGTGACGTTCTAGATGGATTGCTTAGCTACGAATCCAGCACCGCCTCTCCAGTGCTGGATTCTGCATACATATCTAGCATTTTTCACATGGGTTCTTGGGCTCGAACTCAGGTTCCCATGCTTGCATGACTGTGCCACCTTCCCAGCTCCTTCTGTCTTTTAGCTAGGTAGGTTTTTTTTTTTCGTTTGTTTGTGTTTTTAAGTGTGAGGAATCTTTAGCTATCCAATTTGTGGCTCTTCCAGAACCTTCCATTGTACTACAAGAGAGTTTTCACCTGTAGTGGTGTTAGCCGCCCTTCTGGGCCCTGGAAGGGATATTCAGGACTGCCTGGAAACACTGTAGGTTGCCGTGTGGGGGAGAAGGTGCATCAAGCATTTGGAGCCAGAGACCTGAGATACTGCTGATCATGCACAGCACAGCTCCCACTGCAATGACTTCGCCCCAAGCGTCAATAATACCAAGGCTGAGAATCCCTTGCTCCGGTGACATTGTTTCTCCCTGCTTGTTGCCAACAGGTGTCACCGCAGACCCTCTTCTGTTTGCAGTGTTAGCGAGAGCCGTACACTCCTGGAACATATGGAGTGAAATCCCAACTGCAGAGCGTTTGTGGAAAGCGGCTACATGCTGGTGAGGCGAGGCCTCTACAACCAAAATTGATCAATTACACAAATTAAGCAGAGCCCTTAAGGAGTTTATTTTATTGGTCTGGACATCTGTTGCAGTATTGTCCAAATTCAAAACTCAAATGGTGCCTTGGGTTGCCAAGTTAGGCAAGAAAAATCTAGAAGCTATAAAAGCACAACTGAAAACCCTATATTAATATCACACCCATCTGCTGAATGTTACATAAATATGCAGACTTTTTTTCCATGGGAATAACATTTATTTTTACAGTGCCCAGTTTGACATTCTTATGACATTCTGTTCAGTTTATTACATTGTAACTTGAAATGTTTCTTAAAAAATGCATTTATGATGTTGGTGTTAATCTTTTTTTAAAGGATTTCTTCCACCTGTTTAACGTATAGTTAATAGAGAAATCCTTTTTCTTATAAGAAGAATGGGAAATCTTTGGACAAAGAGGCTCAGAAAGGAATCTGAGTAACACTTGTGTAGTGTAAAGGGAAATTATGTAACAGCCACAAATGCTAATATTCCAGCCCTTCCCCTTTATAAGTTGAAATGTAATCTCCATTTTAAACTAAATTAACATCATTTCCAAACAGAGGATCATATTTATATCAGATTTATACAACCACATCAGATTACTATTAACATGTAAAATAGTCTTTTTATGCTTTGGGTAAAAACTAGATTGGAGAGAATGATTTTATTTCTGCTTTAATGTCAGGGTTTTAAATTAATCAGAGTGGACATGCTTAGGTTGCATTAGACTCCGATGCTGGAAAAACAGCAGGTAAGGACAGACTTACCTCCAGAACCTGTTGGGATCCTGGCATGAAGGAAGCATCGCAGTTAGAAAAGTACATCTCAAAATCATGATGTTTCTGTCATGTCCATCTGCCGAATGTTAAATAAATATGTTGGTTGGTTACTTGAATATGTTGAGTGGTTAAACCAACTGGAAAATTATAAAATATGGTAGGAAAGCCTATAGGCCATTTTTCATCATGCCTGGTCCCCCTTGCAATGTCTATCACCAAATGACTTATGGTCTAATGGTTAGAAATAAATCTAGAATGGACAGAAAAATTAAAACAAAACAAAACAAAACAAAATGAAAATAAAAATGAAACAAACCAAAAACAAAGCAAATAAAACTTGGCATAGGCTGTGGGAAGACTTCCTTATGGTATTTTCTATTTTAAAGGAAGAAATATATATATATATATATATATATATATATAGAATTTAATCAAATTCACTTCAAAGAACATATTTAACTGCAAAGAAGTGCATGTTTCCTTATGGAATACTTAGTATAAACCAAAATTGTGTTAAAAAATAAACTTTATTGTCCGTATTTAAGCGAGGGCACATGATGCGTAAGGCAGGTGATTCAAGAATAGGGTGACGATGCATGGTTTCCTTTCTTTATCAGTCACACTTTTAAAATTACGCATTCAATTTATGAGCCTGTGTTCCATGGTCCTCATATGGAAGCCAGAGGACAGCTAGCTTAAATTGGTTTTCTCCGTCTGCCATGTGGATTCCTCAGATTGAACTCAGGTCACCAGGTTTGGCAGTAAATGCCTTTACGTGCTGAGCCCTCTCACCCTTCCCTTTCACTGTCATGTATAACAAAGGTCTTACAGACCCCTATTCTTGGAATCGAGGAAGAGAAGATTATCCGGGCAAGTGCCCGATGAATCAGCTTTTAGGGAGGCACATCTGTAATGTTAAATAAAGGAGAGCAACAGTAGGGGAGGGAAGATGTGTGAGGGTCAGAATGGACCCTGAAGGCTAGAGGCTGCAGCTACTTGCCGTTTATGTATCCATATGCCAAATCTTGTTTGAAATACGATGAAATGTCTATTGCACAGCCATACCTGTCCCAGAAAGCAAATAGTATATCTTGGAAACACTAGGTCACCTGTTAGCATTTGCTGTCATTGGCCAGAGGAACTCACACAGGAACCTTCAACAAGGACATGTGGTGCCAATTCCCCCCTCCCAGCCCATTCCAGCTGCAGCCATCTCGGTTGTCTTAGACACTCATTACAACACTAAATACAGCTTTGGAGACTATCACAAAATGGTCTGTGGTAGTGGGCATATAAAAAGGTGCTCACAGCTGAGGGTTTAATAGTGTATAAACATCTTGGGTCCTTTGGGGTTTACATCCACCTACCTTCTTAAGGATATGGATGAGTAGGTGAGGAAGCAATGGACTGTCAGAGAACTCCACCCTAAACTGGACAAACTCAGAAGAGATCTTTGTTTCTCAACAGTCATAAAATCAACAGGCATTTTCTTTTCCTGTTCTGTGTTTATTGAAATCCTAAGCTCATAGTCTATCTTTGGACTCCTGATGTAATTTCTGAATCACCAACTGTTTTTTTTTCTTGAGAACACAGGATAGTTAAAAAAACAAGATAAGAAATATTGACCAAAAGTCCCTGAAGCCTGCAAGGGAAACAGAGTCACCTCAGCTGAGGCTGACAAGGGAATTTCTCCCCTGCAATTCCTGCATGTTGAAAATGACATGATCTGGCTCAAGGAAGAACCTAAGGCCTGATCCACTTAAACAGCTGTCGGTGATTTATCATAAATGTGCTTATTTGGAAGGTTTGGCTGTAAGTGCTTGTGGGAGGTGCCAGGGTTAACTACCCAAATTGTACATAACTCGAATCCTGTGTATGGCAATTAATCAAGAAATTATATTCCCTGACTTTGTAACAACCCACACAGAGTGCTACATCTGTGCTGTGTTTAAACTGAGGGAGAGGAAAGATGAAATATTTCTTCTAATAAAATGCTAATGGCTTTGTTTTGAAGGAAAAATATTGAATTATTGTAGTGTTAGATTTATCTGTAAGAGGCTTCTCAAGTGACAGTCAATAAGTACTTCTGAAAGAAAAGCAACTCTTTCCTGAACACAAGATTCTAGTCACTGAATGACTTCAGGGTTATGGGAAGACCCTTCATGATGCTGGCAAGTGAACCCAGAAATAAATAGCACAGAGTGATTTCTGTGGGTATCCACCAGATTTTCAGGAGCCATACTTAAAGAATAGTAGGTTGGAAGTTGTCAATAGAGTAGTGAGCCATGACTACAGATTTGTGGGAACACTCCCTTCTGGGTGCCCCTCATGCATGCCAGGTTGTGTTAGTACCTGGGTTTCCACAGCAAAGACTATTGGAGAATGCTGTGGTGTTTCGGAGGCCAGAAGGAGTTATTCTTTTTGAGAGTTGCTTTACAAAGTCACTCTCTGGGAGCGTGAACAAGTACCAGAAGTTGAAAAAGAAAAAGTTTGGCAATTAGAGGGGTTCTGAAAAGTCATTTTGCCCCTGTGATGAGGAGACTCAAATGCTAGGTAGGTTTGAATGCCTTCACTTTCAATCATCAGCTTGTGAGAAAACACAGACCACTTCACAAACATCAGCGTGTGTACTGGCCAAGAGATAAGAAGATGGAATGATATCTGACGTTGGACTTTAAGGTCACATAGTGCAAAACAGAGTCAAAACAAATGTTTGCAGTGTGAAAGCACTGATGGAAAAGCATACCACAGGCAGGTAAGTCACAGGCTTGATGTCTCATCATGAGTCTCCTTTATAAATGTACTAGAGCATTGAGACAGGCTGCCTTATACTCTTAGCTAAAGGAGTGAGCATGCAACGGAAGCTCTGATTGGCTCTGGGACCAATCCCCTTGACTTTGCTTGACTCTTGAAGTAGAAGTAGGGGCGGCTCAGTCCTCTCCCAGGTTATAGGAGATATACCTGGCACTCTGAAGATGCCAGACACCATGGGTGTGGGGCTCTGTCCCTATGGTTCTATTTAATTGATGTGAAGGGGATACTGCCCTTCTCCACATTTTACGCATAAGCACACTGAGTTCCAATAAGGTAAGCAGTGTGACAAGGTTACATAGGAAGTGTGGAGCAGTGATTCACAGTCAGGGTTTAGCCATTGTTTTTTGTGGCTATACGGTATGAGGAGACATCATGTCTCTCTGGAATACAGGGTCATACCAAGATACGAGGGCCAAAGCAATATGAGGTAATTGGAGAACATTTAAACATGGTCTTTATCAGGTCATAGAAGATGATATGAATTAAATTAGATTTCCCTCTGATCTGGGTTGATGGAAGGGTGTATTTCTGAACTCTTGAAAATTCTCTCTAAACTTTGGGTCTGCATTTTCGTGAGAATCAGTTTTATTCTTGCAGTGTGAAATCTTCAACATGTCTGAGAAGTCAGACTTCTAGAAGTCACATAGAGGTAATTTATTTTTAACCTTTTATTTTCAAGCAATTATAGATGCCTAAGACGCTGTAAAAACAGAAGATAAGTACCACAGATAAGTACCACATACCCTTCACCCAGCTTGCCCTAAAGGAAACATTTAAAATGCCACAACACCCATCAAAAGTACAGTCTGACTGACAAGTTTCTGTTAAATACATTCTAGATCTTAGCTGCATTTTAGTTATCCTCATTTGTTTGGTAGAGCTCTATTCAGTTTAACCTCCTGCAGAAGTTTGTGTAACCAGCAATGTATTTTTTTATTTTGCATTTAAAAAAAGGAAAAATAAAATGTTTGAAACAACCTATCAGTTTTATCGGATGATATTTTCTTGTTTGGGGTTACTTTACTGAAATTCTTACTCTGAAAATAATTCGTGGTCTAATGAAATAGTAACATGGTATAAGAGTGGGTATGTATAGTCTGAAAGGTAACATTTGTCTATATAGAAAATGATGGTTCAGAGAGGGTATAAAAATGATTCCAGTATAAAATAACGTCCCTACACATTTATTCCTTAAAGCTTTTCTAAATTAGATTTAAGTTTGAAATATTTACAGGTGAAAATGAGAGGCTGTTGATTTGTGTATTGCAAATGAAAGAGCAGCCCGTAGTGTTCTGACGGTTAGATTAAAGAAGCGGCGCCCTGTTAGCATGGCCCATTATTCATTGCATCTCCTTGTTCTCAGATTTCTAGCTCTTGTTTTGGGGAAAGATACAGAGGTAGAAACCCATCTTCTAGCATGTTCCCCAAAGCTGCAGATGTGAGCTCAAAAGGGGGTTAAATTTTAATGAAAACATAGCCTTTAGTCAATGTGCTTTAAATTATAATTTTAAAAGCCAATCATTTTCTCTTTTGACTGACATGTGGCATTTTGGAGAAAAAATTTAAATCCTCCAAGTCTGTAAGGACTGAATTGGGAGGGGGTGTTGAAAGTACTGTATTTAGAATGAGAAAACGGGCAGCTCGTGCATCGGGGACTGAATTAAAATCATTTGTAATCATGAACACAAAGAGGAACCATCACAGGACAGCCATTTATCCGCGCATCTGTGCCTTTGCCTCTGACCCCAGATTTCTGCTTTCTGTCTCTTTTCTTTAGAAAATCTTCAGTTAGGCATAGATGCACACATTAGAGAGATTGGGGCTAATGATTTTGGAATGCACTAATTAATTCTCATTATGTCCTGTGAACTGAGAGAGATAGTGAAAGATTGCATGTATGTGCACACACACTGTTTACATTTTTTTTCTGCACAGCATTTTCTTCTGAAGAAAGTTCAGCACTTGGATGAACCCCCTCCTGTCCCTGTTCTTACAAATGTATATAGCCCTCCCCACACATGCCATTCTCTCTCTCTCTCTCTCATCCATGCACACACACACACACACACACACACACACAGAGAGAGAGAGAGAGAGAGAGAGAGAGAGAGAGAGAGTCAGTCCCCAGCATCCAATGTGCTGACATTATGACTTAGAAGTGTGATGAAGAGATATATCCACAGCCATTTTTGTGAGATGCGTTTCTGTCATTGAGAGAACCGTGTAAGCAGATACCTGGTCCTCCTGAGTTCCTTAATTTTTAGCCTCAAGATTCCTAATTAGCAGTTGGATTGCATCCGTTCTATTAGCTCTTGATTATCAATGGTGATCAACCTTTGCTAAACAAAGATCTGTCATCCTGCTGGGGACACTCATGGGCATTTTTCTAAAAGGCTTTAACATTTGATAATAGGTTTTCCAATAGCTTGAAGGGTAGCGTTTAACGTTTCTTTTCCATTTGAAGTATTTCCTGAGTTGTGTCCAAGCCCTCTGCAGTTAAAGAAAAGGCTTTTTGACACTTAATAGACAATGTTGTGGCTTTCTTTCTCCGTCAGACAAATGTATAGCATTTAAACAGCCACGTTGTGTGATCTTAATTGAGACACCTTTCAGAAATGGCAATTAGGGGTGACTTGTGTCAAAAATATTCAGAACGAATTACATTTGACCAATTTGTTAAAAACTTTCAAAGCTACCTCTTTCTTTTTCCACCCCACTCCATTCTCTTGAGCACTAAGTGAGCTGTGCACTTTGTGTTTTAAAGTTATCCCAGCATTTCCCTGAGTTCAGCTTGGATCCCAGGCAGTGAACCCTGGACTGCTCAGAGGCCAGCAAATCTCAAGTTCGCAACGTTCTGTTTTGTGAGCGCTACCAGCTTGTTTTTGCTTTGAGATGATTCCTGTTTCCAAATCAGTTCTGCTCTGTGTGTTCTGCACTGAGCACTGGGAACTTTTTCTGCATACACCCCTTTCTAGTCACATGGCTGGTCCTGTTTTTGTTTTCCCTGAGCCAGTTTATTTTACTCCAGTTCTCCTTTCCATGAGTCCCACAAATAATTCCAACACAAAGAATGAGTAGCTTTCCTCCCCACCAGGGAGAGGAGGGTGGACTCCAGAAGATAACAGTGTAAACTGCAGCTTTATCCTCAAAAGCAAAGGGCTTGGAGGAGGAAAAAAAAAGGGGGGGTGGAAAATAGAACCTCACAAGAAAAAAAATAGAAAAATGAGACAGGATTTCCGTACAAAACAGGTGTCTGATGGAACCTGACCAAAACAAAGAACAACAAATGCAGAATTTCAGGCCAAGTTCTTGACACACATTTTAACTGCCAGGCTATTTTCATTTATGAAATAAACATGCAGCATTCCAGACTGGAATGTGTAGCCAGTGTCTGCATATTGAAATATGAGTTCTTGATGAATAGTATAAAAGGGGGAAGAGCCCTAATGAATGTCATTTGCGTTGAGCTAAATGTAAAATGAATCGGGTTGGGGGTGGGGGAGAAAGAAAAGAGAAAACATTCAAATGAACTTTGACTTCTGTGGAATGTCCAACTTGCTGACATTTCTGATGATGAGGGGACCCTCCAAGCAACATGGGAAATTTCATTTTAAGGAGTTGAGAGACAGCAGGCAACGTCTAAATTTTGTTCTATGTTGCCTTGTATCCAGTTGGAGAGAACTAAGATCTAGGATGCCAATTGCGGTTCTTACAAAGCTCACACCAATGGCTGACAGGAGGCAACCTCATCTGGACGTGCACAGTGCCTGCTTACAAATGTTTGGGTGCAAGGTCATGAAATTGCTATAGCAGTTTGGTGTGGGCATGTTCTTTGGAGGGGACATAGAGGACATGACAAGTGAAACATTCAGGCCTCAGAGACATAGGGAATCGTGGTTGAATTTCATTTGCCAAGTGTGTACAATATCTGGTTGTGGGCTAGCCACAGTGGGAGGGACACAGTGGCGGCCAGGGCAAGTGGTTCCTGCCCTCACAGAGCTTAAAGACAGGCTAGGGGAAGAGGAGAAATGAAATGTAAAGCAGAAGAAATGAGTGTGGCCAGAGCCTCAGAATAGTGAGGTTTAAAAATTAGCTGCTTTTCCATTAACCCTTTCTTTCTCCTCCTTCCATCTCATGCCTCTCTTATTCTCTTGTACTTTCTGTCTTCCTTTTCTTCTCCTCCCTTCCAAGTTAGATTCAGACAAGTTCGTTTATTAACAAGAGAAAGAGTCTAATTGTGATCTTAACAAAGGCAACACATATGCAATGACATCAGCCCTATGCTTGGAAGGAAATGGTCCAGATTTGAGTCTTGACCCTTCCATTAACTATCCTTAGCCAAAAGAAATAACCTTGGTTTCTTCTCCTGTTAAAAAAATCAGGCTTAAAAAATACCCCTTCAGAGGTACCTTCTTAAATTAAATAATATCTGTTAGCAAAGTTCCTTCCCAGCAGTAATATGCATGTAAGATGGTTAGCCGATAGTCCATGAAACTCATTGTTTACTTTTCATCTTCTGGTTTTAATGTGCATATTATAAGATGGCTAGGAAATAATGACACTAATAGATTTTTTTTCTTGGAAAAAACTGACTAGCTTGGTAGTTTGTAACTTCTTTTCACTCTGATCACAAAAATCATTTGTTTGAATATTAAAAATAAAAACAACTTGAATGAGCTAAGTTTTTAAACAAACTTTTAAAGGCTCTGCTTTGCTCTAACTCCAATTGTTGTCTTTTTTTGATGAAAGCTCAAGCCAAATTTTAATGATCCTACTTAGAAGACAGAGGTATTTCTTAATACCTACTGATTCAAAGTGACTAAGACATGCCCTTACTTTGCCTCTGAACTGCCATGTTGTGAGGTTTCTTGTGTGCCCAGCGAGATCAATCACCCTGTATGACAGACACACCCTGTGTTTGTGTTATGTGAATGTGTATTCATGTAATTGGATATCAGGAAAGGTGAACTTCAAAAATTAAATTCAGTTATACATTTCTCTTTCATCTCTTAGCCTTTGCATCAGTCTTGGAAAAACAAGCCCCCTTACTGAGATGTCTTTTCCCCGGGGTTTAAATGCACCAAAGGTCAAATTGACACGTACTCATTTGTAGTGTTTAGATATCTTTCTGTTTGCATGAGCAAAGGATGCCATGTTTCCACCCCAGCATCACCTAGCATCTCTTTCCTGTGAGTGGACCATTTACTCCTGTTTCTTCTGCTTTGCTTATGTGGTTTAGTCTCTCTGAAATGCCTATCTAGCAAGCGTAAAGTCTTATTTTTCATTTAAGGTCTCATGCCAGTGTCATCTATCCTGTAATTTCTTTCTTAGAGCTCCAGGGAAAATAAAGGTCTCTTCTGTGTACCCTATGGCTCTTTGTTCCTGTCCCTGGTCTATGTTAATGATGCAAGTGTCTTTTGCCCACTCCAAGGAAAACCTGGATGACGGGGGCTTTGACTTTTCAAGAAACTAGATTCTTGGGGTTCCCTATGCAGGTAGGGAGACAGACACATAATTTCAGAATTGCTTTGCTATATGAAAAGCCATATGAAACAGCGATCTGAAGGATGCTTGCTGATGAACATTAATTTCCTGAAGAAACTTGCTTTGTTTGTGTAAGAACTGAGCCGTCAGCATGAAGGTCTAGTGAATTTCTTAAAATTTTCCAGTCTGCATCAATGTTTGTGTTGTTGCATGGGCTCCGGAAGAGAATAATCATCGAGAAATAAAAAGCTAAAACCAACCAACAAAACCTCTCAAGGGTACAGCATCGCTAATGTTAGGATGAGCTGTTTCAGAGTGTGTCAAAACTGTGATACACGGCAGGAATGGGGCTCAATCGTCCAAGCCAAATAAAGTATCGCCGACTGTTAGCTGTAAGCTAAGACCTTAAGTGCCATTTGTTTGTTGAGTTTTGCCACTCTAAATTGCTCTGTTTGGCACCAGACCTCTAAAAGTATTTATAGTTTAATTGCTATGTGGTTTATTTTAAATTATATTAAGACGATCTGCTTATATTAAAATGACATGCTTTCCAAAACCTAATATTCCCTTAAAAACATTGTTGTATTGGAAGGGGGGTGGTTGTTTCAAAATGTTATTCTAAAACATCCAGAGTAGAGATTTCAAACACCCAGTCCAAATTCTACAAATTTGATTATGCCCAGCTCTCAGGACAACGTTATAAAATAGTCATCTCTTTTATGCATGCGCTGAGTTTGGGGCTTTGGGGAAATGTTTTTGATGAGTGTTATTTCTTAGTCCCGCTATTTTTTTTTTTTGTCCTCACTGTGACACAATCAGTGCAGGGCTCTGAGCGCCATAGCCTTTATCCATATATAGCCAGGCAAGGCGTTCTGCTGTTAACTAGAACTTGGGAGCGCTTTGTAGAAGTGCACTGCTATTCTCGAGCAAGCCGGGAGAGTTTAAAAACATTATTGTGAAATGTGCTTCCTTTAAGTCAGAAGAACTTAATTAAGTTCCCAGGGTTAATTGTTTCTGAAGTGTTAACGTGTCATTTGTCTGTTCAAACTCCAAAGCAAATCTAATACGGGATTTAATAACCTGTTTATGTGAATAGAAATTCGGGTGGGGGTGGCGTGGGAGAAGCGGGGGGGGGGGGGAGCTAACAAGCTTTTAGCTAGTTAGTGGGTTTCAGGAGGAACTCTTTCTTCCTGTCTTCATCTGAAACGAAAGGTAAATCCTACCTTTGAAACTCCTCCTGCGGGGGATGAGTTGGGATGACAAGGAAATTTGGGGACAAAACCTAGTATGTTTTAGACTTTGTTCATTTCATATTTATCACTAGCTTGTTTGCTAATTTTCATTTGCAAGAGGCAATTCTTCCAGCTAACCGGGTGCCTCAATGGGCCACTGATTTCTTTGAAGTGACAGTCTGTAAATATGCATAAAAAAGGGATGCAATTAGCGCGTGTGTGGTTCAGTGCCGCCTGATTCCATTGGCAAGTTTACCCACACTGTTGATAAGCTGCATTATCTAGAAAATTGGCCGCTGAACAACAGCACCTCTGATTGCCAGCAAAGGTTCCAGATAACAGGGTGCTGAAGAGAAATATAATTGAGGTTGAATATATTAACCAAGGTGTCACATGCTCCTTACAAGCTCTAATTTATCAGCATGTTGGAATTTTTATTAACATTTGGAATGCATTTCCACCACGCTAATGAAGTGGAATTGGCAGTCCAGCCTTTCGTTATTGTCATGTCTGAGAAGTTAAATGTAATTTCTCGTTAGACACAGTTATGTAAATATATTTGTTCAGGGGCTAAAAAAGTTAGACATTTTGCAAAACACAAATATGCTGTTAAGGGCAGTGTGACAAATCAGTGATGGCTCACGGCCTGAAAACCAGCCACAGAGTCACGTTGTATTCTGTACAGTGCCATTCTTCTGTGTGTGTGTGTGTGTGTGTGTGTGTGTGTGTGTGTGTGTGTGTAGGGGATTTGTGGGGACAAAATGAAGGAAGGTTAATTTTATTATCTCTGCGACCTGCTCACCATTGTGAAACACAGTTTAAATTAACCACTGTTTCAGTAGACTTCTGCACCCAAAAGGACTTCCCGATGTAAGTGAGAACTCAAAGTATAAGGTGAATTAAGCATTCATGGAAAATGCCTGCTTCCCCTGCCCCATTCTCCTTAGAAATAAACCAAGACTTCTCTCTTCTTTTCTAATTCGAACAAGTACATTTTGAAAGACATCGGCAGACAAGAATGTGAATTTCTGTGCCTTAGATATTAATTGAGGTGTACAAATTGGAAAATATTTCAGGTTGTATGCTTGTGTGATAAAATGATATTTTAAGCAGGGCAGCATACAACCTAAAATTGGGGATAATAGTTTAGTTGGAATGAAAGAGGGGCAAGCAATGAAGGTGTTAGAAGAAATGTGTTGGTTGCCTCAATTGTCTCTTGAGGTGGAGTTTCAATAGTTGCTTGATTACTATAATTTACAATTATATGTGTATGATGTGTATGTTTGCAAATCACTCCATAAACCATTTTACAGACAAAATAAATCAATTTTTATTGACTCAAAGATTTTGGTTTTCTATGGAAATGCTAAAAAGGTGTAATCTACAGAACACTGTGTGTCCCCTTCCTGCTCAGTATTAGTCTCAGATAGCTGTGACCTCAGGGAATAATGCCACCATTTCCCCTCCATCAGTAATAGACATGGGAATACAGGAAGAACTTCCTTTAAAATAACCAATGAATGAGAGACCCTCTCAGCTTTCTCTTTGCCTTCATTTCTTTTTTTTTAAATTAAATGTGTGTGTGTATGTGTACATGTATGTGTGTGTATGTGCATGTGTGTACATGCGTGTATGTGTGTATGTATATGTGTAGGTGTGTGTATGTGTATGTGCATGTGGGTGTATGTGTGTATGTGTGTGTATGCGTATGTGTGTGTATGTATAAGTGTTGATGTGTGTGTATTATATGTGTGTATGTATATGTACATGTGTGTGTGTGTGTGTGTATGTGTGTGTGTAGGGGGGGAGGTATGTGTGCAGACATCCATGACATACATTTGGAGGTTAGAAAACAACTTCCTAGCATCAGTGACCTTCTGCCAGTGTGTGTCCTGGGATCACACTCAGAGTGTCAGTCTTGGTGGCAGGTACTCTTACCTGCTGAGCCATCCATGCATGCCTCTATACTCAGTTGTCTTTCTTTCCCTTTTGCACAGGGTCTCATGTAATAAACTCATATTGTAGGCATATACTACTATACTGGGCTTATGCGGTGCTAAGGTTTAAACCCAGAACCTCATTATATGAACACTATCCTGGCTGAGCTACTTTGTTAGTCCTTGGCATTTACTTCTTAGCTACTTGCAGCTCTCTATTGTTCTATCCTATAGTCTCCCAAAGTCATTTGATTTTCCTCTGCTGACTGCCGCAGCTCCTGGTGACATTCCTAATCACCACTGCAGTTCTTCCATGACTGTTACATGCTCATCTTCTATCACGATAACCACAGGGGGAACTCAGACTTTCCGTGGCAGAGTCTCATGCTTCTTTGGCAGAGGTTCTTTGGATGCCCTTTGTGGTTGATGATGCTAAAGGTAATTCAGCATACATTGTACTTTTTTTCTCTAATGTCACTGAGTGACTTAAACAAAACCAGCGGTGACCAGGCTCCCTTGCAGCTAGGGTTCTGAGAAACATTAGATTTCAGCAAGTAAATGTAGGGACCGTGGGGATTGGATATCTCGGTGCTGCTTACTAACTTACTGGGTTTTCAGGGACAGTGGTGATCACCTTAATTCTAGGTTTTGACTTCATCATATTGTCTTTGAACTCAGTTCCCTGACAATGTTCATTTCCCCGCATTCCTGAGCAAGGCAGACATTGAGGTTCCCCTTGTAGGCAAGTTTGTCAGTATAGTTGCATCACTCCACTCACTTCTTGGCCCTTTCAACCATTTTTGCAAGACCTGCATTCCAGGTTTTCAATCCACTTCTGCTTCAGAGATTTGGTTTTGAACACAGGAACACTGAGTCATAAGACTGAGTTCAAGGTGAAAACAAAAATGATGCTTTGAAAGAGAAGTTCATTGGGGGTGGAGGGATGGCTCAACAGGTAAGAGTGCCTGTGACTCTTGCAGAAGATTTGGTTCTGTTTACCACCATCCACATGGTGGCTCACAATCCTCTGTAGCTCCTGTCCCAGGAGACATGACTCTCACTTCTGGCCTCTGTGGGTGCTGCATGCATGTGTTGTACAAACATACCTGCAGGCAAAACACTCATACACATAAAATAAATGAACCTTGAAAGTGGAGCTTATTTCCATGGCTGTTGGCAGTGTTCCCTTAAATTTTGTACCATGGACACCCCTCTTACCTCACTCCAGTGTTGGCCCAACTCAATAAATTAAACAGGACACATTATTATAAAAACAACTGAATCATATCCACAGCAGATCTTGGCAATAATGTAATCCACGGACCCATTTGTAAATAAAGTTCACCTGGAGCCCAGCTGTGCTGTTCTTGTACATGTCTGTGGCTGCTTTCCTGCCAAAGTATCAGGATTGAGATTGCCAAGCAGAAAGGAACCCAACATTTACAGAAACCGTTGCTGGCTCTTGCTCCTCAGCACTGTGGGTGTCACTTATGTTCTGAACTAAGATTGCCGTATATGTCTTTGTCTAGTCACTCAAGCTCCAGGTAGTGGAGCTAGCCACAGCCAACCATAGGTATCTCTCCCCAGTTCTGGGATCATTGATCCTCTCAATGGCTTGAAATCTGCACCAATGGGAGTATTTACACCAGGAAAATTGGCAAGCACTACACATCAATACCCCCTCCCCTCAGACAACTCCACTAATCCAATTCTGTTTTCAGAATGATGTTGAAGAGGAAATGAGGATCCCCCTCTGTAGACCGTCATCCTCCAGCATACCACCCCAGCTGCTCTGAGTTCTGCAGCTGATGCTTACACCTAGGAGCTCTCCCGAGCAATCATAGATTGCAGATGGGAGAGAGAGAGAGAGAGAGAGAGAGAGAGAGAGAGAGAGAGAGAGAGAGAGAGAGAGAGAGAGAGAGAGAGAGAGAGCTCCAAAACCCAGCTCTTTTGCTCCAGAAAGCCACTTCTTTTAATAAGACTGGACCCTGCAGGTGAACTCGATCTGGGTATGTGTTTTCCTATCTTGCTTCATGTCCATTGCAAGCCTGTCTGATATTTTACTTCCAGGTTCCCTTTCCCCACCCCAACCCAAGAAACACTTTCTGTATAAAACACTAGCTACAGCATTCTGTTATTTGTTCACAGTAACGTGCATAATTTTTCTAATCTACAACTCACTATTTTTCTGCGTATGAATTTTTCTTTCCATGTGTCTACATCCTCTAACTTGTTATCTGTATGATTACGTACTCAATAGATTTGGCAGACATACAAAATTAATATAATGTTACTGTAAACCCGAGGAACGTAAAAATATAGGTGACTAGTGGATTTGGACTTCTTACTAAGTGCCCAATAAATGACTATTCGGAGCCAAAGTCTCATTTCATTTGCAGTTCAGGAGGGTGGATACATTCTACATGAGATGCCCACAGAAAAAAAACATTTCTTTAACTCTTCAGCTGACTTTTAGCTGTTGTGTCACTAAATGTCTACTGGTTTCCAGCCAGTTTAGTTCACAGATGTTGTCATGCCTGGTGTCAGTAAACCATTTGCTATCTCCATAGTTCCTCACCACTCTTTGCAATTCTCTAACTTCTTTACTAAACAATCTTTCTCCTCACCATTACAGTTAGCTGTAGGCAGGCAGGCTCCTTATAGTCATCATACTGTACAGCCACCCTTGCACACGGGGTACACAGCGACAGTGTGTTGCCAGGACCCTGTGTATCCATGGAAGGTGAGAGTGTAGGAATAGCAAGGATCCAATACATATTTTTAGAGTGAGTGAATGAACACATTTATGGAAATTTGCCTGTACTTTGTTTGAATCTGAGGAAGTGTAGAGCAAGGATTAGATAGTAATTCCCCCTTTATGTCCTGAGATCTTCAACGATGCCTGAGACTGTAACTAGTGCTGAGCCTTCTACCTGCCTTCTTGTTTTTCTCATGCAAAGAACATAAGTTTACTGCCCTTTCCAGCCTATTAAGTACTTACCACAGATGTGGCTGTGACTTCTACAGTTGAGGTCTGATGGTAAAATGCATATCTCTTTTTATTTTGTTGCTACCAGGAATCAAACAAGGGACTTCAGGCATGCTAGTTAAATGTATATGATGGTGAAATGTATGCAAACTTTTTTTCCTTTGTTGCTACTGAGGATTGAACCTGAGACTTCATGTGCACTGGGTACATGCTGTACTGCTAAGCACTATCTCCCCAAGTATAGCACATTTTGTTTGTCACAAACTCATGAATAGATGATTCATTCTTATCACAGGTCTTAGCAACATATAATTGTTATTGAGTCAAGACCTTTCACTTTTTTGCAAGAAGACAAAGGGAGTATGTTATAGCGCGTGTGTGTGTTTGTGTGTGTGTGTGTGAGTGTGTGTGTGTGTGTGTGTGTGTGTGTGTATTTGAGTTGGCAGCATCACTGTTGAGCTTCAGGGCTGTTCTTACTGTATGGAATATTAGAGCACAAGCCCTGGACTCCTGCTAGAGTCAATCAAATAGTATGGATGCATTGGCTGCTGGGGTGAATCCTGTTCTAGGTAGATGGAATGTAAGTGTACAGGATTTATTGTACCCAGTCCAAAACTTTCACCTTACTCATTTCTGGATAAACTTTGTATTGTACTTTCTGATTGTGGTAACTGAAGCTGTGGAAAGTAAAACTGAGGATGGGGGAGGATAGAGTTATTGTATATACAGAGAATCTTTCCCGAAGCTCTTCCACAAATGGAAGATGCAGAAACCATTCCACACCTGAAATTGACAGTGAGATCCAAATTCTTGATTTCAGAAGGACTCAAGACATCAGGACAACGATGAATTTAGGAGAAATACTAGAGTCAAAATGGTTAGTGTGATATTCATAGTGGCCCAGGGTTGACTCAGAGAAGGCTGTATTTATGTCAGAGTTGTTCCCTTGTGCAGGTGCTGGGGGCCCTGGTGAAGATCCCATTGGTACAGCAGCAGGGATCCTGAGTTGAAGGTGACAGCAAACTCCATCTTGATGTTGCCATGATTTCACAAAGGGTTCCAAATGCCACTTCAGAGCTGAATAGCCCTGTGTGCTGGAGGTTGTGGTAAGCATAAGGCAGGTGAGTGTTTAGAGGCTGCTGCAGTTCACATGAGAAGAATGTTCCTTCTGTTTGCTGATACAGTGAGCACTTGCCTGAGGTTTCATTAAAAAAATCTCAAACCCAGGAATTGAGAATTAAAGTAGGATTCCAGACTCCAAATGAGAACAGATGGACACCTGCACACTTTCCAGAGGGTTGAGATAATTTAGCCTTTGGGCAAGCAACATCTGTCTCTTGGCTTCCTGAAATGACATTCATAAAACAGTATCAAAATAAATATCCTTCACAAAATCATGCAAACACTCACATTCCTCCAGGCTTAGTAGATAAGTCATGCTTAGTAACTACTTCATTTGACCTTATCTTGACTTTGGGAAAAAATAAATGGCTGAAGGTCACTTCTGCTTCCTCTGGTAATAAGATCATTGTGTTATGGCCAGTATGTTGTCTCTCAGTGTTCATTCACCTTTATATCTTTGGCCCCTAATAACATTGTCTCTGGACCCAAATTCTATTCATCCAGTCATCCATCATGGAGTGGATGCTAAACACTCGCTGTAGGGTAAAGAGGCAACTTGGACTAGCCTGACTCCTGCCCCCTTAAAATGTATATTCTCCAGGAAGAGACACAGTTAAATAACTGTGCAACACAATGTTAATGTGGATGTGATTAGTAAATACAGGGTCTTCTGGAGCATCTACTCAGGAGATATAACATGAACCAGGGAATTAGGGAACTTGGTAGCAGCGTCTGGGCAGAAATTCCATTTTTTTCCCCCTGAAGAATTGAAGGGGAACTGGAATTGACCTGGAAGTTGATGGAAGAGGTGATTTAGGAGGCACTTGGTATATTCTCAAGCTTTTTTTTTTCTTAGAAAAATGGCCCATTAAGTTAACTTAGATTCTAGGATGTTGTGAGTCTGGGAATTTCTGTGTGCAAGTGTATGTATGTGTAGGGGTGCTCAAGTGTCTGGGTACATATGCAGGCCAAAGGAAAACCTCAGGGCCATTCTTCCCTAGGTACCGTACCGTCTACTAGTTGTTTTGTTTTATTTTGTTTTTGAGACTGTCTATCTCATTGGTCTGAAACTCCCTGGTCGGTTAGGCAGACTGACCAGAGAGCCCCATGTACCTGGATTCACCTATCTCTGCCTTCTAGATGCAGGAGTAAAAGCACATGCTTCTGAGTCCCTGTTATTGTTACACGGGTTCCAGGAGCCAAATCTCCAAGCTTGTGCGGCCGTCCGTCTCCCCAGCTTCAGATGCTGGATCTTTTATTCTCTCGTTTGCACTCACTTGTCAGATGCTTACAAAGGACAACAATGCCATCAGAGGCAAAAATGCAGAGCAATGAAAAGCAGTATGAGCCCAGTTCTGCCCCTTGCTTAGCTGGGGGCGGGCGGCATTCTTATTTTCTTGCCTTGTCTGTGAACCCGGACTCCCAGTGAAGTAGAGGATGAAAGGTCTCCTCATGTCCAATCCCGATGGAAAGACTATTCCCAACAGTCTTCTGAGCTATGTGGGGTTACTCGCTCCATTTCTCTGCTGCAGAAACTGAGGCTAGAGAATCAGTAGCTTGTTCCAGATCTCTTTGACTCACGGGTGACAGTGAGTCAAACCCAGCCTGCCTGCAGATTCTGTGTGTCTTGCTTTGTAAAATGGTGAGCCTAGCAAGCCCCAGGAAAGGGAGCCAGAATAACCCCTATTTCACTCTCCCTGGCTACTGGGGAATCTAGCTTCTCAAAGACCTTTGACGGTCTGTGGTGCTCTGAGGAGCATGTGACTTACTGGAAGGAAAGCATTCCGTTTCACTAAGGAGCTCAGCATTGTGACTATTTGCCAGAACTGGTTGTCTTGAAAGGATTTTATTGTTTGCCATTTGGTTTTCATTCGGAGGCCACATGTGAATGTAACATAAATACTTGTGAAGGGATATCATTACTCTGAAGCCTGAAGTTTACATGTCAGCTCCCTGTCTTTACAGCCATCGCTGTGGGTCATTTCCCTCTTGCTTCAGCCAAGCACTTGGAAAATCATTCTCAGACACAGATTTCTCCATCAGCCACAGCCCCGAATTCTAGCAGTCAGGGAAAGGACTGGGGGGATCATGTATGCCAACCCAACCTTCTGTCTGCATTTCAAACCTTGCCTTGCACTGTGTAAAGACATGCCAAGACTGTGGATTCTAAGTGCAGCACCCCCATCGCATGGGGTTCCCTGGTTCTTTCCCGCTCCTGTAAGCATCAGGGTAAATACCTGCTCCAGACAGTGCGACTTAGTTCATCTTGTCACCTTTCCCTGAAACTCTTCTTTGGCTGACTCCTATATTGTAAATAGAATTCAGCTACCTCACTTCCTGTCTGTCTGTACAGACCTCCAGACCTCTGTGGTCAGCTAGTGGTAGGCTCCATTCTCTGACCTTCAGACAGGCTTTATTTGTACAAGCAAGTACAAGTATCACCACACCCCAGACACCATGCTATATAGTATTTTGAATGCCCTTCCCATTGTGAAAAGTAACTAACCTTAAATTTAGCCTTTAGAATTTGTCACACAATGTGTAACTGCATTTTTCCATTTGCCTGCTGCTCCCTCCGGTCCTCCTTCTTTCTCCCCTCCCTGCCTTCTTTTTTTTTTCTTCCTTCCTTCTTTATAGACAGAATCTCATGTATCACAGGCTAGCTTCAAGCTCCCTATATAGCCAACAATGGCCTGGAATTTCTGACCCTCCTGCCTCTACCTCCTGAGTGCCAGGATTACAGGGATGGGCTACCACACCCCAGTTACATGGTGCTGAGACTGAACACTAGGCAAACTCCCTGCAACAGAGCTGTATTCCTGGCTCCCTTTTCTGTCTAAATGTTCATGAGATACATTTTAATGATCCTCTGAAACTGGAAACTATAGATCAAATAAAGAGTCGATAAATATGGCCTGAGGCATGAATGGGTGGAAACACTGAGAATTACTTGCCCCATTCCGGCTATTTCCATAATGCAGGTGCACCTGGGATCATCACGACCAGAGACCTCAGCACTCGCGGTACAGTACATCACACATGCACTTTAAACTGAGTCCCACTCCAAACTTCAGTCATCCGCTCAGCTCTGTTGCACCAGATTAGATTTGCTGCTCCTGGTCCTCCCGTTTGGGAGTTGCTTTCCAGCTTAAGATCAATGCAGACAGTGGAGTGCAGGAGTCCTAGGAGCTCGGGAAAGGGGTGCTGTCTCAGCACCGTGTACCAGCGATGACCCCCAAGCCTTCTGCTGCAGCCTTCCCAGAGCCAAGTAAGGATAATGTGGTGAACAAGAATGGATCTGAAACAGAAACCCCCATTTCCATTGGCACTAATTAACAGGACTGAGAAAAGTTTTCGCAAGGAGAGGCGAAATCACACAGACTAGTTCTATTTATGAGGGAAATAACAGTGGCCTGTGAACCACTGGATGAAATTTGACAGTATTGTTTTCCTTTTCTCTCAAAGGATGCACAGGATTGAAGAGGGGACATTTATTCCTAACTTAAGTAACAGAAGAAGGGTATAAAGCCCCTCGCCTGTGCCTGCCTATACTCATAGATCCTGCCCTTGTGTTGAGTTACTCACCTAGGTACCTCCGTACCTCTTTCCACCAAACTCAGGATTCCGACACCTTATTGCTCCCGGGCAACAGCACCAGCACGTGCTGTGAAGCAGGCTCGCTGCAGAAATCACTTACTTTCTAGAAAATTCTATACTTGTATGGTTACCATCCCTAGTGTGGAGATGACACTGGAGACAGTGAATAACCAGCTAATTCAGGGTTATGCTATTACCACTCTTAGATAAAAGGTGTGTACTCAAGAAACAGAGTGTCTTAGCTAAAGCATGGGTGTGGTGGGTAGACCCAGAGAGTCAGTGGGGGGAGGTAAGAATTCGGGATACAGAGAGAGTTACTATGTGCAGCTAAAGAGAACAAAGGGCATGGTTCAGGGCACTCCCAAATCAAACCACAGCATTCCCTTTCCACCTGTGTGTGAGTCTGAACTTATCCACATACGGAATAGATAACCTAGTTTTCACTAAACTTCCCCATTAAAAACACTGCTTTTAGACAATGATACTAAGCATTTTAGATTGGTCATGGTGCAGTAGTAGCTGCTTTTCTCTTTGGTGTGACAAAATGCCTGAGAGAGGCAAAGAAAGGAGGGCTTTGTTGTCACTCATAGTTCAGGGTTCATGGTGGTGTACAAGATCTGGCAGAGGGCATGGCTTGTTGCTGTGGCAGCAGGAGTGCCAGGCTTCTTGACTGGATCAGGAAATGGAGAAAGGGAAATTCTGGCATTTACTTGGATTCATGCTTTCTTATTTTGTTCTCATTTCCTTGAGCACTAACCAATGGGATGATGTGACCCACTGTCAATGCAGGTGTTCCCGCCTCAGTGATTCCTCTGTGAAAATTCCTCCCCCTATATTATAGACAGTGCTCAGCCTCACTAGTATTTCCATACATTATACACAGTGCTCAGCCTCACTAGTATTTCCATACATTGTAGACAGTGCACAGCATCACTAGTATTTCCATACATTATAGACAGTGCACAGCCTCACTAGTATTTCCATACATTGTAGACAGTGCACAGCATCACTAGTATTTCCATACATTATAGACAGTGCACAGCCTCACTAGTATTTCCATACATTATAGACAGTGCTCAGCCTCACTAGTGCCCCCTACACATTATACACAGTGCTCAGACTCACTAACACCCCCACAAACATTATACATAATGTACACCATTACCAGAATACCCACTCACACACATTATACACAAGGCATAGCCTTATCAGTACCAAGGCACTTCTTAATCAAGTTGACAATTAAAAGCAAACATCACAGCCATCTAATAACTGACTATGGGTTTCTTATCAACATTGCTTTTCAAGTATCAATTCTAAAGCCAATTTTAATGTTTTCAGAAAATGATGATTGCATACAGCAGGTCATTTGGACAAATGATCAGTCTGCTCTGAAGAAAGCCAATCAAAGAAGCAAGCTTTATCTTCGGTACTGATAAGGAAAGTCCTTTCTTGACACTGACCAGGGACCACTGTGTCAGCCCCCTATCCTCATATTTCCTATGGGTTGAGGAAGACCTCTTCCTTGGAGACTTGAGGGGTATCTAATGACTTTGCCTTTTGTCCTTCATATGAGCATGCTTTCCTTTTACTTTACTGGTATAGCAAAGTTTCCAAAGGGCTCTTGTGTTCAGAAGCCAGAGAGAAAGAAAAACACAAATACAGAACCCTGAACCTACTCTGTCCAGACTCCCATGTTAGCTTTCCTAAGGTCTTGCTACCTCTTGGTCTGGCTTGGGGAACTTCCTGGACATCTTGTCTTGGTTTCTTTGGCCACACTCAGTGTTGTCTGTACTGGCTACCACAGCAAGGCCTCCAGTCCATTAGTCTAAAATGAGCTTATGTTGGAAGTTCTGCCAGGCTTGATAGGATCTTCTGTGCCTTGTAGAATTGGAGTCTTCAGATGCCTTAAATTTAATCTGCCAAGAGGTGGCCTATATATCGTTCTTGACTTCTTGCTAATGTCCTTGCTCAAGAGATCTTTCCATGTGATTTGTCTTTATAGGAATTAGTTCAGCTCTAACGCTACCGCTACTTTGTGAAAAGTAGCACCGTCCGTATTTTATAAGGGCAGAATCCACTCATTTAATTCCTGTGACAACCCTATGAGATGTTATGAGTCCTATTTATCTGAGAGGAGAGTGGTACAATAGAGACAGTAAAGAGGTATGCCTGAGGCTGTAGCATGTGTTGCTGAGCCTTTCAAAAAACCCAGAGCTGTCTGGCTGAAGCAGTAATGTGTCTCATCACCTCTCTCTGAGAAGGTACATTTCAGCTCTGAGCTTTGGGGCGCCTTGGATCTCCTTTGTCTTTCTGCTGCAGAACCCCGAGGGGTCCATGCATTGAAGGGCTGCTCTTGTTCTGATCATGTATTCATGGTGGCAGGTGATCATACACATTGCCCCTGTGTAATGAAGCTCAGTTTTGTGAGTGTTGACCCTAGTTTAGTAGCTGCTAGGTTGCCCAAGTTTCAGTCCAGAATTTTACCTATGAATACACACCAGTAGTCACCCTGTACACACATGCATGGGCATGCTTCAGTAGGACAGCCAGGACCATTCACTTTAAGGCAGATTCTTGCCTTCCTGGGAGTCAAAGAGTAGAGTGTGCTTGGTAGATTCGCAAGTGCGCAGCTAGATCCCACACATGGAAAAGGCAGCTCCTGTGCTCAAGGATCTTGTGGATTCCTCTGGTTCAGTTCATACTACAGTTATTTTTCCCACTGAGTGGAGAGAGAGAAAGAGAAAGAGAGAGAGAGAGAGAGAGAGAGAGAGAGAGAGAGAGAGAGAGAGAGAGAGAGAGAGAGAGGAGAGGAGAGGAAAAATAATCAGCTTTCCAATTCAGGAAATGAGATGGGTGGAAGACAATGTGATCTTCATTGTTTATCATCTAAGCTGCCCAGTGACTCAGAAATATTTGTCAACTGTTCACCCCTTGTTATGCAGAACATGGCTCTCTACAGTGAATGTTGAATGTTGCAGTTCTCAAGGAAGATGTCGTGCTTGGCCATGAAAGATGTGTGGATAGAACACTAAAGGGAGCACATATGAGACATCAAACCCACTTTCGTGTGAATTATGATGGTGCATTATTGACTCATATGACCGAAAATTCTAGGCAGTGGCATTGCTTCAGGAATGACTTGATCCAGAGGCTTAAAGTGATATCAAAGCACAGCTTTATCAACATGCTTTGCTCCCCTCTTTGGTGACTTTATTGACAGATAGGCTTTCTTCCACTTAGGCTCTAAATACACTGTGCCATCCCAGGACAAAGATACCTTCTCCTTCCTGATGCTTTCAGGGCACACCAGGCAATGGTCAGGCTTGAGTTTCATGCCAGCTCCTTAACTGATCAGGATATATGTGTCCCACAGGATCAAACCTGCAGTCTAGGTCTAGCCTTAAAGCTGGGATGACTTAGTCCTTCCAAGTTTGTCACATAGACTGAGGACTGGTGACAACTGACTTCAAAGGAAAACTGATTGGCATTATGGCAAATAGGAAAGCAAAAGCAGTGACTGTTCCATGATGTATGGAACTGAGAAGATAAGTGGGTGGAAGGCAAGTTCATGCAAAGTAATGGGGGAGAGGAGGAGAGAGAAGAGGGAGAGAGGATGGGCGAGCAAAACATGTAAGATCAATCAATCTGGGGTGTTTTGTTGAAGGTGAGGTAGCTGCTTTGATGTGTTGGTATGAATACACCTTTGAGGTTGAATGCCAGAGCCCCCGATTTCCTCTTGTTTTGAAATTGTTCAATGTCTTTTCTATCATAGCTTTATTGTGAATAACACAAAGGATCCCTTCCAGGATGGAGGCTGGGTCTTTCTAAAACATTATAGTAAGCCTTTGTATTCATAGATTTGCAAACTTCTCCATTGCCTAAGAAGGCATATTCACGATCCTTTTAGTTCTCAGGTAAAGTTGTGCAGGTGACAGTGAGCCTCAGACCACGTACTGAGCAGGCAACTGGGCACCTGCATAAATATATCACCTTTTTTCCTCACCAACCTCTTGGTGGGATAGCAAAATGCCAAGCAGCTCCTCAGGGTCTCTGACAAAGTCAAAGTTAAATTTCTAAAGTTTTTCTATATGAAGATAGGATGATTGAAAGATATAACTTTAAAACATGGTCCTGAGGAAGCTTTACAATATCTTATATCTATATTTATTATATTCTAGCATTTAAAAAATCCTTTATTTGGGGCCAGGTGGTGGTGGCAGACCCCTTTAATGCTAGTACTCAGGAGGCAGAGGCAGGCTGATCTCCGTTAGTTCAAGGCCAGCCTGGTCTACAAGAGTGAGTGCTAGGATAGGTTCCTAAGCTACACAGAGAAACCCTGTCTTGAAAAAAATCCTTTATTTGAGAATCTTTCCAAATAACCAGACAAGAGTAGAGAACTTTACAAAAGAAAGCTCAGAGGAGTCTGAGGAAAGGCTATAGCCATACATGAGTTAGCATTGACTGATGAATATTCTATGAGGCAGGTTCTAATTGCTTAATGTATATGCAGTATCTACAACTCCATCAGACAAATATGGTTATTGAGTCCAGTTATTCTCAGGGAAACAAAGTTAAATGGTGAATAAGCAAATTAGTAGACGTTCTTAGAATTGGAAGTGGTAAGTTAGGGTTCAAACTTCGAACATGTGTGCTACTAACTGCTTCCCTGATCCAAGTCCTTTGTTTTGTATGCAGACAGGCTGGACTTGGTATGTTAGTCAGATTTCCATGACTATTGGAAAATACCTAAAATAACCAACTTATTAAATAGAAAGGCTTATTTTGATTAATATCTTCAGAATTTCTCATCCAAGATTGATTGGAACCTTTGCTTTGGACCTGCAATGAGGCAGCTGTGGTCCTTTATTGGGAGAGAGCCATGGTTGATCAGGAGAACATCTTTATATACAAATAAATATATGAAAATTATATATATTTGGTGTGTGTGTATGTGTGTGTGTGTGTGTGTGTGTGTGTGTATACATGTGGAGACTAGAGGTTGACTTCAGGTGTTTTATCCTATTGTTCCTCACCATATTTTTTGAGACAGGGTCTCTCACTGGACAAAGTGTTTGTCATTTCAGCTAGACTCACTGGCCAGCAGGCCTCCAGGATCTCTTGTCTTCTTTCCCCAACACATGCATAATCACTGCTATTCTGAGATTTTTACGTGGATACTGGGAATCTGAATTCAGGTCCTCACACTTTAATGCCCTAGTATTCCTAGCTCTAAAGTACGGTCAAAGCGATGTTTTGTCAATGCTTCCCCTTTATTTTGGTCCTATTCTGGTGGTACTAGGGTTGGGACCTAGGGCTCCTGTGTGTTAGACAAGTCCTCTACAACTGAGGTACAGCTCTAGCCCTTGCCCAAGACCTTGCACTAGATCTAACCTCTCAAAATCTCCACTAACCCCCCACTAGCATATGGCTGAGGACCAAGCCTTTCACTCCTAGACCTTTTGGAGACATTCCACATCTAGATATTAGCTCATGGGCACTCTCTAGATCCACTGTGTCGAGATTTTAGGCTTGTCTATGGTGAAAGTGCCCATAAGAATAGTACCCACATTTTAAATTATTTAAATAGATAAGAAGGTATGATTTTAAAGGTGTTTGGGTCAAGGCTAAAGCTGTAAATATTCTCATTAAAAACACACTTTTTCTCATAGTAAATAGGAGGAGTGTGGTAATTTTTAAAAATTATCTTTCCGGAATAACTTCATTCCCATAGCCGGAGCTCATGGAGTATAGGGACACCTTCCAGTCTCATGTTTCTGTCTTTTGATGGATGAAATGCCTTTATTAAGCAGATGGCCGGGTGGATGTCTCCATTTTGCTGGCTTCACTTTTCGTGAATGATTTCTCGTTATAGGAAAGGAATATCCCATAATAATGAAAAATTGACAGTAGCTATTGATTAAATATGTTTTCAGGCTCTTTTCCTTAAATCTCCCCCATTAGTTAAATATGGACACCTCAGAGATAAGTGTGGGGAGGTGGGGGGAGGTGAGCTGGGTTAACTCTGCTTTCTTTTTTTTTTAAAGGACAAAATATTACCATTTCATTTTGTTTTGCTCAAGCCCAATCTTCCTGAAAGATCAAGGAAAGAGAAAAAGTTACCCAATTACTGGCAAGAGATTATTTTCTTTCTCTCTGGGACATATGAAAGCTTCGGATGGCAAACACCATCTGAGAAATGTTCTTTTTATTTTGGTAACTTAGCGTCTCCAGAAAAATAGGTTAATTGGTTCAGAAGCTTGCTCCTACTGTTAATGGCATTTAGCTTATGATTCTGAACAACTGCATCTGAAGACAGAATGTTCATGCAATCGATATTCTGGTTGCTAAGTGTGTGTTTTGAAGATATCATTTGAATTAATTCATTCAAAGCCAGCTGGTGTTGTTCTCTGTCTCAGCTGCAGGGGGAAACCTCACCCCATGTCCTGTGTGAAGAGCCTGCATTCTGCACTCTGCTTGCACACTGTATCTAAGTTAGTACTTTTGCTATTTCTTAAGATTTTTTAAAACATTATGTAGAACACCACATAATTGCAGAAAAGATAATAGTCACATACCCTAGGGCCTACTGTACACTTATGTTAAAAGTACAGCTTTTATTGGCAACTAAAGTAATAACCTTTCCATGTCAAATTGCTTTAAATTAAACTTAAAAAAAAACCCCACAACACTAGCTGATATCCACACTTAGTAATTGTCAGATGTTAGTGTAATGCTGAATACAAAAGCTGTCTAAATCTTAGCTTTCAAAATAATTATTTATTTAGATAAATTTTGAGTGCGGCAGCATATTCAAAACCCACCTGCCTCCATTTCTTCTAGAAAGGCAGGATCAATGCATGCATTAATTCTATACTGAGCCTTGACATGTAAGTGGGACTGTAATTCAGGCTAGTCTCTAAAGAAGGGGTTCCCTGGTAGTCTTTGCTTATCAAGCCACCACCCACTGTGTACAATGGGGTGTGTTGACATGATGCTTTGGATGCCTTTGCCTATTGTACTTCTTGCTGGGTGACCTAAAATAAAACCCCAAAGGAAGAAATGCAGAAGAGCGATTTTGGTTCGGCTGAAATGTAGAGTGATCAGTATAATTTCCCACCATTTCAAGGCATTTGGGAGGAGGTTCCCTGTGACATGACGGGTGTGAAGTCCTTAGACAGAGTTCGTGGCAGGGTTTAACACTGTAAATTTGTGGCTCCTAGATTTCTCCACTCATCTGCAGAGCCTTCAGTGGCAGCGAGTGCACAGAGGCTTTGGGTAGTTTGGGTTTCATTAAGACTTTGGTGAACTTGGGTACCATTTATGCACATCTGCCTTCTAAACCCAGAAGAATGTCTATCAGTTCTCTGATATAGCTGAACATCATTTAACTTACTGTTGGCTACTGAGTCCCTGAAATTCAGCTCATAGTGACTTTGAGTGACTACCTTCTAAATCTGACAGTTGAGCCATGTTGAAAGCAATCACTCCTAGTAAGGAATGCTGAGTCACATAGGCCTGATAAACCCTAGGGCCTCTTGAGACTGCTGTTTCCTGGGAATGTCAGGCAACATTAGAAACAGAATTGTGTGTGAACACTTGGTGATGTATCCAGAAATTTCTCCAGAAGCTTGCTGCATAGAGACTCACAGGATGAGCACAGCACAGACTTATCATTCTAAACTATATTCTGAGATGTGAACTGAACTAAAGATGGCTAAAGCCACGGGGATTATCTGGAGGAATAATGCTTTTCTGTTTCTAGTTGAATGTGCTGTGCCTACCTTTGGGGACCATGCCTTTTGTATGCATTTAGTTTCTGAATGAAGTAAAAGAGGTTAGAGAGTTTGCAAAAACCTTTTCCTTACTAAACCTCAAGTCTCTAATACTGAAAATGAATCTAAGAGTAAAAACCTACACCAGCATTCACGCTGCTCTTTCACTTTGATTCAGAAATGACCCTCTCTGATCTTAGCTGGCCAAAATGTAAAGAAACCTATGCTCTGAAATTGAGTGATGGGAATGGGGATGGGAAGAGGGAGGAGTAGAACACTTCTCTTGCAGGCATCAGGGCCCAATCTCGGTCCCTAGACTTTGTGTGGAAAAGCCCAGTATGGCATGGCTTGTAATGCCAGTGCTGGGGAGGCAGAAACAGGTAGGTTCCTAGACCTTGCTCACTAACCAGTCTAGCTGAGTCAGCAAGTTCCAGGTCCATGAGAGGTCTGTTCTGAAAACACAAGGTGAGCTTCAGGAATGAAGAATGACACTTGACATTGACCTCTGGTCTCCACATGCACACCCCCACACAATACAAACCTGCACATACATACCCTCTGTCTCACACACATGCACATACACAAAAAGAGATCTAGCAACGAGGTGAGAATGCAGCTAGTTAAATGAGGTTTGGAGACAGTGCTCTTACAGCTGTCTGTCACATGCAATGTGCATGATAATCATTTTCCCCCAAACCTGCCTCACTCATCGGCACATGTTCATCACACAGGCTGGTTTCACCCGAGACTGCATTTATGTTCCCTCCCATCCTCTCCCTTGGCCTGGCTCTTGACTTCCAGTCTTTCTAGAGCATTTCCCTTCTTTCTCTAAAGTCACATAGCACAACAATTTGGCTCTACCACCTGTGATCTTATTATCCTTCTTTGGACCATTGATTTTCCAATAGTGACTCTTTGTCCCACCAGAAGAAGAACCATGGTCCTTGGTTCCCATGTTGGGGCCCAGCAGGAGCTTATCATGAGCTTCATTTTGTACTCACCATATCTCTGACTACACAGTCTGTGCTTAGTGTATATTGGGTTGACTGCTCTAATTTTCAATGATCTTTTTGTCTAGTGTTTCATCTTGTCCTGTCCTAAATACAGGTTGGCTTGGCATCTGTGTTATGATGCTTTCTTTCATGTGTGGAAGGGGACCCTGAATAGTGGTATAGTGATTTGTATCATGTAAATATCATGGGAAGATATCTGGACTCACCATCTACTTGCTTTTCCATCATGTCTATGCCACTCATATTTCCAGTCATGCTTTGATGCTTTGGGATAGAACAATGGGAAAAATAGGAGGAGAGGTGAGTGGATGGGGCCATAGCCTAATTGGGGTTCCTTATTGATCATTTTTATTACAAGTTTCATTTTTTCTGTTTCTTCAACTGCACAGTGAGACTCTCACAGCTAAAAGCTGTCTCTTCTCTCCTCTGAATGTTGTCCTTTCTTCTGAATAGCACAAATGGATTCCAACTATCACGATGGACATGAATGGAGAATATTCTGTATGCTGGGCAATGTGTCAAACATCCGTCATGGGCTAATTCACTTCATGTTCACAACAGTGTTGTAGGCACATGCTCAGTCTTTCATGCATATGTATGTGATATAGGTGTGTGTGGGTATGTGTTTTATGTGTGTGTGTGTGTGTGTGTGTGTGTATGTGTTTGCTTGTATATTTAAGTATGTGTATGTGGAAATCATAAGACAACCCTGGATATTGTTCCTTGGGTTCTATTAAAATTTTTATTTTTGGAGACAGAGTATCTCATTGACCTGGGATTTTCAACTAGGTGGGGCTGGAACCCAGTGGTCCATGTGTTTCTGCCTCTCTAGTACTGGGATTACATACTACCATACTACTGTACCAGCTCCTGGTGACTAAATTCAGTTGAATCTTGATTGTCAACTTGATTGAATCCAGAATTAAGTAGGAGATAAGGTGCTGGCTACATCTATAAAATATTTTCTTTACCCGGCTATCTGAAATGGAAAGACAGACCGTCTCTAAATGTTGGTGCCGCCTTCTGGAAGGAGGTCTGGAAGAAAAAAAAACCTTGGTTTTTGTCTGGTCACCTTTGCATCTCACTTACCAGGTCATCTACCTTGTTTGCAAATTTACCTGCCCCATTGTTGCTGTTCCTGCAGCCACTGCTGCTGTCTTCTTTGGATGATATCACAATGCAGCTTGTTCCTACATTGTGGACTGAAAGCAGCAGTTCTCTAGGAATCCTTCAGGCCTTCAGCACTACAGTGTGACTGCTGAGGCATCATATCAGGCTTGTGGACAGAGCAGCTAATGGGTTCTCAGCCTTGCTGCTACAAAGACAGCCATTGTGTGTAATCCAATCTAATGAATCCTCTTTTAGTGTATTCATGCCATTGGTTCTATGTCACTAGAGCACCCTGACTAATGTACAAGCATATTACAGACAGCTCTCTCCCCACCACCGGGCACCCATTTTGTAGAAGAAGAAATTGAGGCTCTCCAAAACTAATCAGGACAGAAGAAACATGCATTATGGTTCTTTGAACAGGTATTGGCATGAAGAAGAAAGGAAAACTTGTTTGGGGACACTTAGATAACTCCCTGTGTTTGACCTGTGCCCCATCCATCTTCCCAATGGTAACAATGGCCTTTGTGTCTATTTCTTCCTCGCCTGGATGCCGTACCCTCACCCCATTCTTGTAGCCACTTGATGAGACATTCCTCGGTGTCTGCTTGGCTTCTGTCCTGTCCTGCAAGAATGGGATGAGGATATGGTATCCAGCAGAGACCTGGGTAGTTGTGGGAGGAAAGAACTGGGATTGTGAACTCCCATGAAGCCCTGATGATGGGGTGGTGTGTGCTGATTAGACTAAGTCCCAGAAATCCTTCTAAGAAGAGCGCCTTTGAAATGATGCCTGAAGCAAAACCATATTGCCCTGCTCATTAAAAAAACGTGTTGTCTAAAACCAAAGCTATTTGATTTTTAAATGAGTGATTAAAGTCCCCAGTCAAAGCCCCTAGGTGCCTTTGGGGGATGTTTTGCAACCTCTAACCTTCTGTAGAAAGTCTTCTGTGTTTTATGCTGTGATATACCAGAAACCACAAACCTGACTCCTGGGACTAACTTTTCCCAGGTGTTGCCTTTGACTTGAAAATCGTGTAACCATCAGCAGCAGTCGGTGCAAACGGTATAAAACCCACGTCAAACATGACTGAAATAGGAGTCTTTCCTGCTCCCTCTCACCTCCCCCTACCTATTTCTTATTTTCAAAACATCTCTGGATCATGACCACTCTCCTGTATCACTGGCAGCACATCTTCTGCCCAGGCCACCATTTTCCCCTTTACCTGACAGCATCTAATAGCCTCAGAATCTAGAAGTCTAGTCTTGACTCTTTCCGTCTGTTCCATCAGGATCCAGTGTGATAGACAGTCTCACAATGCAAGGATGGCCAGATGAGCACTGCTTCACCACCCAGTAAACAGCCTTGGGGACATTTGTTCTTCTGCACCGCAAACAATGACAAAGCCCTTTAGTAGGGCTCACCATGCCTCCTGTAGTTCATCTGACCCTTCTCATTACTTTCCTATATTACAAGGTCATTTTCTTCTGTCTGTTTTATACACTGCCATGAGGGCTTGGTGAGTACTCTCCTTGCAGTCTAGAATGCCTGTCCTAAATACAGTCTTTCTCATTCCTCTATTGTTAAGTGTTGTTCCGTTCCTAGATGAGTTAAACATTCAATAACAGCACTGCATAGTACTACACACATTGTCTTCATTGAGTTTACAACTTTGCATTTGTATTTTAGCATCACAGTTAAGAAGCTGGTCCAAAGCTAGCTCTGTTAGTTATGTTGAAAGTGGCCCCAAGCAATTACTGTATTTTTCTCATCCCATAAAATGTAGTCAATAATCTTTGATGTGATGATTAAATGTTAAAATATATAGAAGTGCATGGAATGCTTGGCTGTTTCCACACTGTCTACAGACATTACCTCTGGTAGGTTACTCTACAAGATTTGTTCTCCTCTGCTACACTAGAAATTTGTGGAGTCAGAGAAGATAGATAATTTTACTTATGGTAGAGCAGTGACCATTCCTGACACCTAGTTTATTAACTAATACCTAATTAAATAATACTTGCTACTTATCATGGAATAACAAGTTACCAGCAACTTTGAGGGCTGGTGTGACTGTTTATGATATCACAGTTTCTGTTTTGGGGACTACAGGGGTGCTTCAGAAGGTGGTTTGCTCAGTGCCTTACATTTGGTATAGTACAGTTGTGCACCAAGGATAAGGGTCCCTCTCAAGGTTAAATGGGGAACGATCTAATTCTAAGATTACAGGATTATTGGCAGGACAGTTCCTAGTGGGTCTTGGAGCTGAGGGGCCTCTGAATTTTGGTGGCTATTAGGCATAAACCATCCCTCCTGATTTGTGTGAAAGAAGTGCTTCTGTGTGGCACCTTGCTGCATTAAAGCTAGCAAGAGAGTGTATACTAATAAGACATCTGGAAAAACTATATTGTATTAGATTTTGGTTGATACTAGATTCCTGCAGGGATCATGGTTGAAGTTACCTAGAATATCACAAAGTTTTGTCCCACGAGGAGCCATGTATTCAGCCTTGTACCTTGAAGATTGTCTGAGCTAGTGGTGTAGTAACCACCTTAGTTTGTGTGGATATGCTCTGTGACACTTGTACAACAGAGAAAACATCTGTGTGTTTCTCAGACCATGTCCCCATCACCAGGCAACTTATGGCTGCAATTAGTGAACAACAGTATGCTGCTCTCTCCGCCTAGCAGTTCATTTCAGTAATGAAGTCACAGGACGTATGTGTAGCAGCATATTTCCCAGAATCTCTCCTGGGCAATGCTCATGCTCTGAGATGTGGAGAGACTTCCAGGGCCAGATGGGTCTAAGTAAATCTGAATTGAACATGGGGAAAATAGCTGGTAAAGTTTTCTGAATTGAATATATCGATTCAGACTTCTGGTCTTCACAGAAGAAGACAGTGATACAATATGGAAAAGGCCCCACAGTCTGTGTGTTTTCCCACCTCACATATAACCCATGGACTGTCACGTTGGGAAAATGATAACCCAGTGGAAGAAGGTCGATATCACTCCAAACAGTGGCTTCCTGTAGTCCAGGCTGACCTTGAACTTATGATTTTTCTATCTCAGCCTTCTAGGTGCTGGTCTTACAGGCACATACCACTATTTGTCTTTAGATCCTGTGTCTATAGTTGACAAGAGGGAGTTGTGACCTCCTATATGGGTACTGTGTTATAAATACAGGGCTTTGATGGTTTCCTCAAATGGCTAGGATCTCTCTCTCTCTCTCTCTCTCTCTCTCTCTCTCTCTCTCTGTGTGTGTGTGTGTGTGTGTGTGTGTGTGTGTGTGTGTGTGTGTGTGTATTGGGGGGTAATCAAACCAGCTTTAGAAGAAAAGTAAACATTCCTGATTTAGTTTCTTGTCCCTGGGTCTCACCACTTCTCATAAACAACAGCCTACTTCAACCTGAGCCCTTCTTTAAGGAGAGAGGTGGCTAAGTACGTATGGAGGAACCAATATAAACCAGTATGCTTGCTTGCTGAAGGGAGAGCAACCTGAGGAAACCCCTGTCCATTTCTTTATAAGCAGCATACTATGTGCTCTTCTTGACTTTTATGGCTTGATTTGCTTCCTTCCAGCCCAAACCCAGCTTTTTCCCAGTAGACCCCCAAATCAGAATTGTCTTTGTATTGGCAGACATTGAGTGCTAAGGCCAAAGTCACTTATTCTAAAGTGTCTAGAATTATTGCAGCAAATTGAAACTCCACATACAATTTGTGTCATTAACCTCTTGGGGATTATATTTTTTACTTTCTCCTGTGTGACATCTATCTGGTCACACAGTCATTGTGAACCAGTGCTTAGAATGCATAATCCTCAAAGGTTACTCATAGTCACTTAAAAGTACCCCATATTCATCTCAAAACCCAGAGCCAAGAGATAAGGTTTAAGGCAGTTCTGAATGGGATAGGGGAATAAACAAACCATTCCACACATCTTAAAGTAAAGTACTTATGGAGCACATTTTTATCTCCAAAGCTTGAGAAATGAATTTATTAATCCGCACAACACTCTCTGCATTATCGTCGCCACATAATACATAGGGAGCTGGGGTTGAAAGGTTAAATTAGCTTTCCTCCCCTCCCCCAAGGCTTAGCTATTACTTTTGGGTTTGATTGACTCAGCTGTGCTTGATAGCATTCAGTTTATGCCTTTTTTTCTTTTTTTGCTTTATTCACCCACTTGTGGATATCTTGAGGGAAGCAAAGTGAGGAAGAATTATCGGGAAAGTCCAGATAAAGCTAGCATCGTGGCTGTTCTGTTTTGGAAAATGGGGAGCTTTAGTGTCACTAGGGGACATTCATCCCACTGCCCTCTCTCTGCTTTTCTTTCTCTCCCCCGTGATCTAAGGGAGGTTTTTTTTTTTAAATTTTGCTTAAGGGGCTAAGGAGATGGTTTCGTAGACAGAGTACTCAGCATAAGAACACAAGGACATGAACTGGATTCCCTGGCAGCACATAAAATACTCAGTTTGGGGGAGGCAGAGAGGATTCCTGGAGATGACTGGTCATCCTGTCAAGCTCTTTCAGTGAGAGACCCTGCCTCAAATACAAGGTGGGGAACGAGAGGGGGACACCTGATGTCAATCTCTTGCCTCTAAACACATGTATGTACACTCATGTATGAACACACACAAATGCATAATAATACACCACAAATATAAAATAATGTGCCTGAGAAGTGCTTGAACATACAAGGTATAAAGAATATTGTAATGAATTTTTGTTTCTTTATTGACCAGCTTTTTCTTAAAGAAACATTTTATTTCTAATAAATTATTACCAGAGTTAGAAAAAAGTCCCAAAGGTATTGGTCCTCTCTAGAAAATAGCTTCTGTCAAGTATGACAATTGCTGCTCCCCAATTCCTCACCTTGCTTTGAATTTTGCTACATTTAGTGACTCCATGTTCAAAAAAAATCACATGACTGCTGTAGTGAGGCGCATGTCTTTCAGCAGCTTGGCTTTTTAAATCTTCTTTACACTGTCACATTTAGAGGATTCATGATCCACAGTGTTCTGATTCATCTTCAATGCACTTTAAACATTTGAGAAATTACATTTACTTATTTAAGTATGTGTGTGTATGTGTGTGTGTGTGCGCCTGTGTGCATGTGCACACATTTGTGCACGTGTGGCCTTTAGAAGGTAGTTGGCAGGAGTTGGTTCTTTTTTTACTCCATGTGGCTCACAGACACTGGTTTTACCTCATCAGTCCTCACTTGCCCCCAGTGCATTTTATTTATTCTATGAATAGAACAACATCACGTTGTGGTCATTTCATACTGCAGACATCGTGATATATATATATATATATGTATATATATTATAAATGCATATATATTATACTATAACACTTAGAGTTGTATATTTGTATGAACATTCTTACATGAATTTTTATATGTAAGTTTGAGACATTGTGAAATGATTATAAATATGTTAAAATATTTTATATATGGTATGTTAGATGTTAACAGAATATATTCTCTTTCAAATAAGCAGTCAAATATTATAAATTATTGTATTTAATCTATTATAAAGAATGGCTATTCTACCTTGAAGACTCAATGACTATGGCTACCTTAAATTTTTATTGACATTGTCAAATTTTCCTTTGAAGTGATGATAGCAATTTACTGGAAGAATGTTTTGATAGCACCCATTTTTCTTACACTTGACATCATCAGTTTTACATCTGGTCCTTTACCATAGTAACTTGTATTTTTGTATTCTCTTTTCCTCATTCCTGGTAGGCTAAACTTCTTTTTAAGAGTTTTCATAATTGCCTATTCTTAACTTTTATTGAGTTTTCAACCGGTTTGTCTTTTAATCAATTTCTAAGTGCTCTTTGACATTCTACAGACTGGTCATCAGGCTACGGTAACTTTGGCTAATATTTTTGGTGTATTCCACAAGCTTGTGTCTTACTGATTTCAGACCAGACTTGACCTCTCCCGTATGCTTGTCTCTACCTCCTACTTGTGTTTTGATGAATATGACTTACCTTAGTCTTCCTATCTGTGTTGTCCTCTCTGCTTAGGATTCATTTACTATCTCTTTGCCAGGTTAACTTTTATGACTGTTTCATAAGCCAACCTCTTGGAAAAGTTTTCATTGCCCCAAGTTCCTTGTGCCCCACTTCATAATTACAAAGGTTCCCATGTTGACCTATGAAGACCTTTTGACATCTCTCCTCAGGGAAATAACTGTCTTGAAGAAGAAAATAGTTTGTGGTAGAGTTGCTCCCACACAGTTGGCTGTGGACACATCTTCTGAACCGCCTCCCAGGAATGGATGATGTGGTGACCTTTGAAACATGTTCAGTCAAGGCTCAATTGGAGGAACCAGCTCTTCCCACACACTTGATTGACTGTTGGCAGCATTCCCATTGGGTTCCACACCATCATACATTTTTAAAGCCAAAATAGTTTATTCCAATTTTCAAAGGTAATTTCGTGCTTAAGAAACAAAAAATACCAAATGTAGTTTTGGGGAGTCTATGAGGGAAAAAAATCCATGGATATTCTATTCCTGCCCAATTCTTTTTCAACTACTGATTTCCTGCTCAGCATGAATTGGAATCTGGGATATAAACCAATGCATCCTGTTTTCTTGTGTGAGTGACAAGGGTGTGCTCTGGCATGTCTATTACTTTGAAGTTGGGATTTAACCCAACTAAGGGGGTGGGGGAGGAACCCAACACACCAAACTGTGCATTATTTACACATTTCAATATTTAATTTCCTGTCTCCATTACACAGGTTTTAGCATGCAGATTATTTGCCCAACATAATTTATCAGTTTCTTGTTAGATACTATTCTCCTCAGGGTACATATTGTTCATATTTAGAAATTCTTATTAATGTTGAGAATCACATTGTTTATCCAACAAAATTATTACAGCTTTGATGAAGCTTTTAAAGTGTAACATGTAAATCACTATTTTCTCACTTTCCTCAGCAGCTGAATTTTTGATCTGGTAGAGTATTATGGTCTAGAAGATATTTAGTCTTAGGCTGAGAAAATGCACAAGATGATACAATAATGTGTAGAGGAGGCTATTTAATTAGAACTACTGTTAATGACAAATTGCTGTGGTGGTGGCTACCCCCTCCTCCAAATTGCCTTTTCTAAGGAGATAAATGAGTGGTGTTAGTAAGTGTTGTTATAAATAGGATGAGGCCAATATTTAAAGATATAAGTGTTACAATGACTAATGACAGCATGGAAGAAGCAAATGAATATTTAAGTATTTACAATCACTTGGTTTCTAAATTGTGTTCTGATCAATTTACCTAGGAAAATATTAAAGGCATCTTTGATCAGAAAAAATACCTCAAGAGCATTGTATTACATGAAACGATTGTTATATTGATGATTGCCCTTGATGTTTACATAGGTTTGGGCTCATCCTCAATGAGGTCATCCCAGTCACATACATCATATGGGTTACCAATAAAGACAAATTAAATTTGACTTTTAATTTTTTAGTGTCTTTGAGCAAACAATCTAATTTCCTTATTTGTAAGTATAGTTTTCACCTGTGATAATGAGCATTATGCATGCAACATGCTCATGTACTAAAAATATCATGTATCTGGAGAGGATTGCAACTTTGCCCAGTAGTTTTTATATCCATGGTTGCGTTTTGTCTTTCTTGTATTCTTAGTGTTTTAGACTCTTTTAAAAGCAACAAATGGACCTAACCTAAACATGTAAGGAGAAAAGATATATTTGGGCTCATGGCTTCATGAGTTTCATTCCATTGACCTCGGATCTGTTCTAGGTCCATAGTGTGGCAGAACATCATGGTTCTGGGTACATGTGACAGAAGCTACTTATCCTATGATAGACAAGAAGTAAAGAGACAGGACACCTCCTGGGCCCCTTCAGAAGCATTATCCTCCTACCTCCTAAAGTTTTCCACTGCTACCTAAAGCGCCACCAACTGGGAACCAAACCTTCAACACAAAGGCCTATGGAGGACATTTCCCAATCAAATATAATCTTATGATGAGTACACTTTTCATCTGGCTCATTGGAAAACAGCACATAAGGTTATTTGGCTTCAGTCAATATGAAAAATCAATTATCACAAAACAAATCCTAACTCAGGATTGTGGGATAGTCTTTTTGTACACTGTGATGATGTGTTTCTGCCAAGGCACCTTCTGATTGGTTGACTAGAGAGCTGAATGATCAATAGCTAGGCAAGAGAAGATAGGTGGGGATAGAAGATAGAAGAAGACTTCCTGGGGAGAGAGAATCACTTAGGGGAAGAATCAGAGGGGTGGAGATTCACCAGCCAGGCACAGAAGTGGGATGCATGATACTGAGGAGAGGCAGCGAGCCATGTGGCAGAATGTAGACTAATACAAATGCATTAATTTAAGTTATAAGAACTAGTTTGGAACAAGCCTAAGTTAAGGCTGCGCTTTCATACTTAATAAGAAGTCTCCATGTCATTATTTGGGAGCTGCTGGTCCAGAGAAAGTGTAACTACACAGGACTTCACACACAGGGCTTTCCTGCAAGAAGACAAAGGGAAGCATGCTGAACACACATTGTGTAAGGGTTTCTAGTGCAAGTCATGAAGGTGTGAATACTGGGACTAAAAAATTCCAAAGTTACATCTGCCATCTTCTGTCTCTGGCATGTTTTCAGCATCTTGTGCATGTTTTTGATTTTGAGCTTTCCTTTATTGCTAACATACAGCTTAGGGAGCAATCAGTCCCAGGAGAACACTTGTCATTTTCAGAGTGTTTAATGACTCCATTTTTGCCTCATCTGAATGAAGTTGGTAAGGTAGAGAACATCTATTCTTAGAATCAGCATTTTCTTCTTCTCTTTTTTGCTCTAATTTTAGTAGTGATTCAACAACTTTCAAACAAGTTCTGAGACTATTATGATGAAATGTAACAAGGCAGTCACAAAACTGCTGAAAGCATGCATTTGTCAGCTGAGAGGTGATTTTAATTGCCAGTGTACAGCATCCTGATCTGCTAGCCCCACCATATTTGGAGATCACCTGTAGCTGCCTGAGTAGTCTTGAGAAATTTCTCACCCTAAAAGACTGTGACTCTTTTTGGTTGCACCCTTGACAAGTCATCATCTAGTTTCTTCTTGAATTCCTGCAGTGGCATCGAGTTAACTGCAGAATGAGCAGCTTACTTTTGACAGTGCTGAACACAGGGCATATCTTATTGGTGGAGAGTATGGCACTCCGCCTTTTCACGATTGGCAGCTGCAAAGACATCTAATCTTTAATGAGGAAAATGCACTTGAAGAAATCATCTTAGAAATTAAGAGGTTGCTATAATTTCCTGTAACTATCACCCATTCTTACAAAAATGAGCATTATTAAATTGTGATAGTTACTAATGGAATTTTTAATTTTCTTACAATTAAGGTCATTGAATCTTTATGTCTTGTCCTTCATCCCAAGACTATTTGCATGAAAATAAAGACTCCAAGTTTCATCATGTTCTATTGATTTATTTAAGCCTTTTTTTAAATCAGCGATTTCTAGGAATATAGACTTGGGAATTTCCTAAGCCATCTGTGGTGAGATGGAAAACTCAAGGGTGTTGAAGGCAGAAGACTTAGGATTTGTCATCTGGCTATTTATTATGTGATGCTAAGCTGTGGCCTTTAGCTTTCTCTCCTTCTACTTAGTTATTCTCTCTCTCTTTTTTGTCTTGTTTTTCCAGCAAGGATTTATTTATTTTTTAATAATTCTTTATTTTCAATAGAGTCTCATCTTTCCCAGACTAGTCTCAAACTTGCTAAATAGTGAAGGATGAAATTTAATTCTTGATCCTCCTCCCTCTTCTGCCTGAGGGCTGGGAATACAAGCATCTGATTTGTGCAGTTCCAGGGATTGGACCCACTATGTAAAGCACTGCATAAACCATATGCAAGTGATCTACCAACTGTGCCACATCTCTGGCCCCTGGCCTCCTCTTCTGGGATGTGAGAGTCCAGTGATGTCAGAAGACCTCACATTTCCTACAGACAGGCAGTAGACTGTGGCACTCACCCCATATCTGTTGTGCTCCATTATGATACTATGGGCTATTACCCTGTGTAACCCCCACCTTCTATATCTGTCAAATGGAGCAGACAAACCAGGAACATTTCAAAGATGACATGAGAAGCTGCAAGCATTTGCAGGACACCTGCCTGACAGCAGACACTTAGTTAATATTGGCCATTAGAATACTGATGATGTCTACAGGTTTAAAACTAGTGAGTAACGTGTCAAATTTAAAGCTGTTATGATCACCCAGACTCTTAACTGTCAACATGGAGAAGTATGTCTGAAGATCCCCAAGAGTAGCCGGGTCAGGATGTTCTGGAAGATGTGGTGAGCCTTCTCAACATCATCATTACATGTGGCAAGGAGCTTAGATAAAAATTTTAGAATCTTTAAACCAAGCAGTTAAACTATAGAGCACAATGAAAAATTGATACATATTCCTAAGATAAGAATTTCATAGAAAGTTTCCTTCGAGCTGGATGCTCTGGCCCTTAGTCTGCTTTTTCATCTGAGGTGAGCTGGAATGTGTGAAACTCACAGGTTTCTAAGATGAAGACAGTCCCACAGATCCCGTCGTCTCCATTGCTCCTTTTTGGGTAGCAAAGCCCCTACTAACGGAGGGTGTCTGTAGTCTAAATGAGGCTGCGATTAATTAAAACTGGTGATCATGTGGGGAACTCAAGTGAAACACTCAGGGGATTAAATGATCACTGGGAAAGGAGATGGAAAACACTTCTACTCAGAAAGTAACTCTAGCCTTTTTTTCTTCAAGCATCCAATCTCAATCTTTTTGTCTCCTCTCATAGTCTCCTGACTGAATCAAAGGAAATGTAACCCCAATTTAAAAAGATAGGGTGCTATTGTCAGATGGCAGACTTTGCATTGACTGGATCACTTGCGTTCCTATTGTGACAAAAAGTTGTTGGTTTTATACTTTTGCTAAAAGCAAAAGGGACATAAAATAGCAATTACATTTCCCCATTAGTCTGCCATTCTTTGTGTTGGGGGCATACCATGGCAGGATAACCATCTGCGATTCAGAGATAATGAGCAGGGAGAAGCTGTAGGTATCATTTATATGCAAGTACTTTTATAGTGAGGACACAGAACAGTTTTAGTTGGGAACTGAATATTTGAGGGTTGGACCTCCTCCCCTCCCCCAGAAAGTGCAAAGACCCCAAAGCGACTGTTCCCTCCACTTCAGTGTTTGAGTGGCATGCAGAGATCCTTCCAGCTCGAGGTGCATAATGCATTGTGCCGGCTGACTCCCATGTGGAAGAGAGCACAAAACTTCCTTATGCATGAGGCATTTTTAGCAAATTGGACCCCATTTCAATCTTGATGAAACTTGATGACATTTCCAACTTGCAAGTGCACAAAATGAAAAAGCAAATTTTTAGCTATTTATGTGTCAGAACATCAAAAGCTCAAAAGCCATAATTAAGGGTGTCAGCATGGCAGGGAGACCATATTTCTACTCTGCTGAGGGGTCTTCTGGGTCTCTCCTCAGAGGTGAGAGCTAAGCACTTCTGCTTCTTGTAGACACAAATCAAACAATTTGGATTTCATGAGCCCCACTTGGGACACTGCGTCTCCATTGCAACCTTGTCAGTTGGTATTTAGTGTTTTTCATTTCTTCCTTGAGAAGATAAATTTGGGGCTCATCTCTATTGTTGAGTTGATACATCATATTCCTTGGGCTTCTGTTTCAGAATCCCAAAGAAGGCAAAGCACAAGAAAATGATTTGAGACTGTATTTTAATTCCTTTTTAATATTTGTGTCTATGATGCGTGCAAATTACCTCTTAATGCTAAATTTTGCTACATGGACTGGGTAGGCTTTGCTGATTTGCCTACATAGATAGATGTGTTTGAACACTAATTTGATAAAGGTCTATTTAAACATTTAAAACCATAAGGTATGCATTTGCCTTGTATTTGTCAAAATGCAGATCCAATTCACCAAATGTGGCCAGAGAGCAGTCTGAGATCTTGCATTTTTGACATGCTTGCAAGCTAAAGCAAGCTGATGGTCCCTGGACAGCTGATGAAGAGGCAAAGATCTCAGTAGCTTTCAGCCTGAGAGAAGAGTGTGAAAATTGATTTGTGGTCATTGCAATCACCAACAGGTGCACTTGTCTGGGCTATATCTGTTTCAGTGAAACTAGCCTTTGAATTTTATAACAGAAATATTATTAAAATTAGTCCTCCAGTATCGCTGCTGGCTGTTAATGATTCACAAGAATTCTCCTCTAATAAGAGCTATTTTCCAAAGAGCTCACATTGAATTGCAAATACCACTTTTAATCTGAGTGACATCCACAGTTCAGTTCACTCACATCTCCTGAGCTGGCGACAGGAGTGTTGGATACTCACTATGTTCAAGGTATTGTCTTTAGACCTTTGCGGGAGCTTGCCACTGAACATGCCTTTGGAAACAAGGCAAAAAGGACACCGCACCTATAAAAAGGAGTTTAGTTTAAAGGTTACTTAAATTTGAAGAAAGAGCCAAGAGAGCTCATCTAAAGCAGAACCCAATGGAATCTTCCTGGAGAAGTTAGTGTTTGAACTTGGCCTTAAATCATTGGGGTTGGCTATGTAAAATTGAGGCTGGAGGGTGTGGAATGAGGTGAGAACATGTTAAAGGAAAGTTTGAGAGAATATATAAGGCAGGAAAAGTCACTTAGGTGCCATAAACTGGGAGTCATTTCAGTTTGGCTGAGATACCGATTTCACACAAAGAATTGACAGAAACCAAGGAAGGAAAGTTGGGATTACAGCTGAGTGACCTCACAAGCCAGTGGAAGGTGTTTGAATTGATTTTAATGGCATTGTAGAGTTGTCCTACACCCAACCCACTTGTTCTCAATTCTGCTTTTAGAATACATTCTCCATATTTTTCCCCTTTCGATTTGCATTGTTTGTATGTGCAAACTGACATTTTAATCCTCCTCACTTTACTTTTGATGCCATAAAGAAGAGATTAGAAAAGGAAAGTAGATTTGCCCTATGAATTAATAGGATATAGAGGATGGGGGCAATGAGGATTCTATGTACCAACCTCTAAGGGGTGACTATCTCATAAATGGCAATACATGGGTAGTCCAGGAATGTATTGAATTTTAGTGTCCTGTCTTTGGATACATGATTCTTTTTTTTTTTTTTTTAGTCTTTTTCTTTTTGTTTTTATTTTATTTTATTTTCCAGTTTAAATTTAGATAAGAGACAAGGTTGCTTCACAAGTCAGTTCCAGGTCCCTCTCCCTTTCCCTCCCCTCCTCCCGTGCTCTCCCCCCAACCCCCCCCCCCCGTTATCCCCTCATTGAGTTTATACACAAACTGAAGGTGAAGTTTCACTGGGTCCTAAAAACATGTTACAATCAATTGTATTTATCCTGCAGGTAACTTACATGATAATTAAGTATAGTAATATAGATCAATCAGAGATAGTATTTTGATTTACATGTGTTTTCCTATTGCTATTTAAACATCAGTGTTTAACCTATGAGGTTTGTGTTAGACTGGAGTTTTGAAGTGCCTCCAATAGCAACAGCGCCCTAGTGGCTGCTACCGAAATTGCAGGTGTAAGAACAAAGGTACAGTATTTGAGATGAAGTCTGAGAGGTGACAAATGCTTATCACCTCCAGCCTGGCATAGAGACCTATTACCACTCACTTACGGATCCCTTTTTAGACTCTCACCAACACACACTCCTGTACTACTACAATGCTTTTACACCTCATGATAGGTACTACTTCTTCCTGTCCCTCCAAAATGACCTTGAATGGCAGGGACAATAGAATGAAAAGATCACATGAATTTCCTAGATTTTTCTAAAAAGAAAAAAATAGAATAAAAGGGAAAATCTGTATTATAGTTGCTAATTTAAACTAATGCCAGACACGTGCCTTCGTACTGAAGGATTACAGAGACTCCTAAGCAAGGTAAGTTAGAGAAAAATCAATGCGGAGAAATGCCATCAATAAATTTTAGACACTAATGATGAAATGAAGACCCTCAAGATGCTAGAAAGAAAGATAGATTACCTACAAAGGAGCAGTAAGGCCACCAAGAGTAGAGTTCTGGTCAGCAACACAGAGAACAATGGAGCATCTGTAGAATGTCAAGTGAAGTGATCATCAGGCTCAAATCATATATCCAGCTGATGTATTCAGTAGTAAAGGTGAAGAAGGCAGGCTTTCCTTAAAAGGCCTTGCTAACTCATCACCAGAAGATGGGCTACAGGAAGTAAGAAATCAAGATGCGGGAAGAAGAGAAAGTGAGAAACAAGGAACTATTGGGAACTAAGTGACTGGAAGTTCTGTGAGTTCCCCAACTGAAAGGGGTTTGAGTTAACCTGAGAAGACTTACATGGTCAAGGATAAAAACAGGATAGAACTTCAGTCCCTCAGTACACTTACAGGAAATAAGAAGAGTCCAGAATTGTTGAATATATCAGGGGATTTTTCCACACTTGGTTAAGAAAACACAGCACAAATTTAAGTCTCTCTGGCACAGAAGCATAGAGGAAGCCAAGGAAATGTATGGTGATTAGACAGTACAGAATGAATTCAAATATGTTTTAACCACAGTAGAAATTAATGGCTAACCTTTATATTTTTGATAGTTTGGTTATTTTTAATTTTGTATGTGTGAGTGCATCAGTACACGTGTGCGTGTGCTTATGTGTACATACACATGCATGGATGCCTGTGCATGTGTGTTAGCTCTGTAAGTCAGAGGTTGATATCTAGTGCCTTTTCAAACACTTTGCACCTTAGTTTCCAAGAAAGGTTCTCTGACGGAATCTGGGGCCTACTGTGCCAGCTAGCTTGGCTGGCTCAGGACTCCTGGTTCTGCTTCCCCAGCCCTAAGAATATAGCCTCATACTGGTGTGGCTGGCTTTCAGCATTGGTGTTGGGGACCCAAACTCAGATCTTCATGCCCATACAGCAAACACCTAGCTGAGCGAACTCTCCAGCCCCAGGAACCTGATATTAAAAGTTGGCACTTAAAAATCCAATTAAAGAATTCAGAAGACATACCTTAGATCCAAAGCTGCCGTGATTGTGGTGACCTTGGTCTCCTTTCTTGATGATATAGCATGATCCTAAGTCCTTCTTATGGAAAGATTCCATAAAAGTTCACATGCAAATGTTCTGATGTGACTGGGTACCTTTCCTGGGAATAAACTACTAACCTAGGCTGCACCTTGGATGCTCCATATTAAGTATGTCAGACAATCAGATTGAAGAATACGCTGTTTGTCACAGGATTAGTTTGCCTGAGAATAAAATATATGGAAAAGACACATATATCCCCTTTTAGAAAACAATGGCCACATATAACAACATGTGGAATCGTTATTTAATTACAAAGCTTTATCACACCAAAGTTAATAATAAAATAAAATATAAAGACAAACATGTTAAGTATGCCATACTCTAACATCTAAACATATTGGCCTATGATATAGACATATTAATTATGTCATAGTCTAACATATAAACAAATTGGGCTCTGATATAAACATGTTAATTTTGTCATAGTCTATCATCTAAACATATTGGGCTATGATATAATCATCCTTTCTTATTTTCCATAAATAATTTTTCAAAGCTGTTGATAGTTTGATCAAATTCTTAAGAGCTATAGTGAATAATGCACCCACTTATGTTTATATAATGATACACAAATCAAATTCACCATTATATGTAATCAGTGTATTTGCTAAGACAATATTCAGTGATTTTTGAAAATTCAGATAATCAAGTCTCACTGTATGTTTATATAAAGACATTATTTGTATTTTACCTGACCAATGATTCACTCAATGGAGGGAAGCTTTGGTCTTAAGGGATTTGATCCAGTATGGTCTTTTTGTTTGTTTGTTTGTTTGTTTGTTGTTTTTCATGACAGGGCTTCTCTTTGTAGCTTTGGGGCCTATCCTGGCACTCACTCTGTAGACCAGGCTGGCCTCAAACTCACAGAGATCCACCTGCCTCTACCTCCCGAGTGTTGGGATTAAAGGTGTGTACCACCAACACCCAGCAATCCAGTATGGTCTTAAATGTAAAATCATTTATCTCCCACTTTGAGTTTTATAGGATAAATATGGTCACTGTTATGTTGGAATAAGTGTTAAGGTCAAAATATCTGTTTCTCCTCCACCCAAATATTTATATGTTGAGCTCTAAGCCCAATGTGGTGGCATTAGGAGGAAGAGTCATTGGGAGGAATTAGCTTAGATGATGTCATGAAGATAGAATAATTTGATGGGGAGAACGGAGATGTCTCTCATTCTGCCTCATATACACAAATCTGTCCTAGGGAGATGACTCAGTTGGTAAGCACTTGCCATGCAGACATAAGAACTCAAATTTGAATATCCAGAACCCCCACGTAAGTGTTGGTGCGGCAGAGGCCAGAGGATCTCTGAAACTCATTTGTCAGTCAAAACAGTTTAATCGGCGTGTTCCAAGTCCAGTGAGAAATCCTGTATCATGAAACAAGGTGGGAAATAGCAAAGGAAGACACAGTGTTAACTTCTGAGTGCTACACACATGCAAGCACATTTATGCATATCTACATGCACATGTGCACAAATTCAACACACACACACACACACATACTAGAGGATGTAGAGGTTGTATATATGTATAATCTAGGAACTAGGTTCTTACCAGAAGATAAACTGGAAGGCACCTTGACTTTAGACTTCAACTATGAATCCTGCTGTTTAAGCCATCCTTCCTGTGCTATTGCTACAGAAATTGAACAGACTAATGCAAAAGGCTTCTCTGGCTGGGCGGTGGTGGTGCACACCTTTAATCCTAGCACTCGGAGGTAGAGGCAGGTGGATCTCTGTGAGTTGGAGACCAGCCTGGCCTACAAGAGCTAATTCCAGGACAGCCTTCAAAGCCACAGAGAAACCCTGTCTCAAAAAACAAACAAACAAACAAAATCTCATCATAGAATAAACTATAAACCAACATCAGAAGTAAAGCAAACATTTGAAAGTTATTAATTCAAGTAAGGGTTAAGACACATGAACCAACATTATTTTTAATAAGCTTCATGTTTATAAAATTTATCAAGAGACCCATTTATGCAAAAGCAAGGATCATTGAGCCTCATGATCAGTCCTTTCATATTTGTTCTGTTTGCTATCTCTGGGTAGTTCATTCTTATCCTCAGCAGATGTATTTCTGGAATCTTCCTCCAAAAAGGGTAAATTTTTTGATAAATCAAAAAATTATTTTTGATAAATCAAGACATAAGACAAAGATTTTCAAGAAGATATTTTCTACAATGTCCAAGAAATAATAAAAAATGAGAAAACAGGACTGGAAGTGCAAAGTATACCTAAGATGTCATTTATTCAAGTAGAGTTTTTCAAGACACACAGTGACGCCATGCTGAAGACGAAGGTTTTGGTTGTTCTTTCATTTAGCATTTGAGGGCAGTGTTACATTTTTGTGATTGTTACTGAGCACGTGTATAGTCATTAACAATAATTAAATCACAGTAAATAAATTTGTGGTGATATTTCCAGGAGAAAGAAAGAGAAAACCATACACATCAGTGAGAAAATTATGGAATTAAGAATCTGATGCTGGATGTGGTGGGAACTAATTTTCACATAACACTAGTTTTTCTTGACTCAAGTAATATTAACAAAACTGAAGAAGATGCTTTATCTCAGGAAAGTAACAAACTGACTTCTGGCTCATGTTCAGTAAGTGCCTGCAATGCACAGTCAAATTCTCATTTGAGAGTTTGGGGATCCCTCTCCCTTAGTCATCATAGTAGACCATGAGGTCTAAGTAATTTTTCAGCTAAAATTTGAAAACAGATCTGTTGGTCTCTTATAGAGTGTGCATGTAGTTGTCTCTCTTAATTGGCTCAATAATGGAATTTTCAAAAAAAGGATCTAATACAAAATTTGCCCATCCAAAGACTCTATGATTATTTTCATGAAAAGGTTGTGTTCTACATAATCATATTGTGATGCCCACAGTTATGAGATGCATCGGACACTTTGGCCAGTTCTGACTGTATCTGCGACAGTGAAATCTATATAGCTAGAGGAGAAGGGTGCTGTGTTCCCACCTAGGTTTGTTCAAGTCTAACCCTAGAGCTCACACAACAAGAAAATGTCTATTGACCCATTTTTCTTTCCTTTAGTGACAACTAGAGTCTTTAGACACAAAGCTGAATGCAGCTCCTGGTAAGGCACCTGCTTAGTAAATGTGAGTGGCCTTGAATTTGGTCCCCAACATCCATAAGAAACAGAACAACAAAAGAAAAAAATCTCAGCATCTCCATCTTGTCTATGGAGGTAGAGCTGAGAGAGGTGCTGAGGACTCTTGTTTCTTTTGTCCTTGTGATACACTCCAAGCCCTTTATGAAGAAGAATCATGGAAATCAATAGGTAAAAAGATATGTAAAATAGAACTAATTCATGTTTGTCCTGACTTTGTTTTCCATTGAAATAAATGGGAACTGCTTTCCTTAATGTGATCCAAGGGCAAGAAATAGACTCTAACTATTCAACAGAAACTATAGAATTGGACCCTGGTTGCACAATTTTCCACAAGGATGTCTTAGCCATTCTGGCTTAGGTTCAGAGAGGAGGAACCGGCAATAGGTATGAGACAAAGACTTCAGAATTATGCTACTCACACAGTCACATTTCATAAGTCTGTTATATGTTCTCCAAGTCTGCATGTGAAATCATCCAGTCTCAGGTCTCACTGAAAAAGTTTTGAGCAAATCTAATCAACAGATTAATTTTGTGACACCATCTTCAATTTAAGCCTCAGGACCTTAACGAAGTCAATGGAATTGATGGCAAGAGAAAGGTGCATACAGAGATTCAGTGCAGAGAACCTCACATTCATTTCAGCATAATTCCAAACACTGTTGCAGAGAAATCAAGGGAGTCAAGAGTTAAAGACTTGTTTGTAAGTCCCAGAAGAAACTGGTCCCCCAAACTGCCCGCCTTTTTTTGTTTTATTTTGTTTTTTGAAGGAAATTATCTCTACTGCCTTTTCATTATTTTTATTTTTATTTCAAATATTTCCCCAGATTCCTTAGTCTTCCTGTATTCTATGTACTTTTCAGTAAGTGATCTCTTTATTTAAATGAAAGACAACAAGCCTAATGCAAAGTAACAGCGAAGACATTTACCTGCCAATCTCACAGTGAAAAACCAATGACAGTCCTTTTTAGAAAATTTGGTTCTAGGTCTCATCTGCTTAAAATGTAAAAAAGAGACACATATTCTTGAAATGAAATATAAAAAATCATATCAGTATTTCTGCAGCAGTGAATGAATACTTACTACAAATAGAGTCCTTTGAATGACCACTCTATAGCTACCATGTTTTGTTAGAAAAGTATATTTAAAAAGTAGAAACGGCATCATGAAGAAAGGGCATGGAAACAAAGTATGCGATCTTCAAAAAGGACCTTATCAAGGAAAATCTCACTGAAACTTGAAATGGGAGTCACACAACCCCAAAGCTTTCCCATTTCCTTTTCAATGAATAATTTACTTTTGAGATGAAATTCACTAACATTATTGCAGGATGACTGTAATTGAAAATTATTAAAGCTCTGTCTTTATCGCATTTTAAAACTAATGCATTTGGTGTTTGACCAGGGCTGCTTCGTCCTTAGGAGTTTGGAGGGAAAGCAAAATGTGCCTTCTAAAGAATAGGGAGCAAAACCCTAAATTGCTTTCATGTTTCCCACAAAGATGCTAATATGATGAACCAAATGTCAGGAATAATAAGACAAAATGATGGTGTACACCCTGCAAAGAGAAAATACAACATCTTTTTATGTAAACTGTCACACGAACCTCAAGGAGACTCTTTGCTCTTTTCCTGCCCTGATTTTGAACTGCTTCATTAAAAGTCATTTTGTTTTTCCGAAGGATAACACCCACATTATTCTATTAAAAATTCTTAAGAGAAATCTTCAATTAGGAGGTTATTGTTGTCTGAAGGATTTTTCCATAGTTGGTGGGTAGCTGAAAATGTGATCTTCCCAAATTTGAATGGAAATATGACATTCATCATGGCTTAAAATAGATAAAATGTCTTGTCTGTTTGAAATGCCAGTGAACTTGGTATTATTTATCAGATCCTTTGAACAGTTGGAATTTTCAGAGAAGTAAAGAATTTTCAAAAAAGAGAGTCATGAATCATCAGGTCCTCCTGCTTATGGACTGTTGAAAAGTTTCTTATATTCCCAGACTCCTTGTTCCACACAGCATTTTGGTTTTTGGAAAAGTAAGAGAGAGAGGGGGTTCCATGGAATAATGGTTAGCACTCTGGACTCTGAAAAGTAAGCAGAGGCCAATGGATTTCAGCCCAAATCCTGCACACCATTCTTTGGACTGAATGGGGAGAATGGCTCTCAAACCTATCTCGACAGCCACTGAACTTCCACTCAGTTCATCCTGATCTTGGTTTACACTGTAGCCTGGTCCCCCCTCCAATGGCACCCATGTCCGCATACAGAAATACATCAAACCCACCTAGAAGGAGAGTAGTCTGCTTGGGAAGTTGTGATAACTCAAGACTGTTATATCAGTCTTAGTAGTTAGGTGGGAGAATCAGGAAAATGGCTCTGAGTTTGAGGTCAGCTTGATCTAACATGGAGTGTAGGCCAAGAAGGACTCTCCAGAGCCGTGCATCCTGTTCTGCAGAGAGGCCTGCTCGCTATTGCTTGCTCCAACTTTTCCAAACTTGCTTGTCTTTGGAATGAGTTCCCATCTCTTTTTCCTTCCTTCAACTGTATTTCTCTTGAACTGCAGTCCTCTAGAACCTGTTCTGGTAAACATTTCCACAGTTAAACAAGCCTTGGACAGTAGGTATCACCCCGGTTTTACAGGTGAAGAAGCTAGGCATCAGTTAAATAACCAAACCAAGGACATAAATCTTTAGTGTTTCAGTTAAAATTTGAAGCATGAAGCCTATTTTGTACTATGTGACCAGAAAACACAGAGAGATACATTAATTAAATATATAGAATATTCAAGATATCCTTAGCAATAGGCTATTCTTTCAGTACATACTTAGATTATTTTCTCCTCATGTCCATAGCATTGTGTCAATACTCTTATTAGGCATGTTTGCTAATGTTATTGAATGTTGGGAAATATAATAAAATAGAATTAAATCTAAACAGCATACATAGAACACATAATTTTATAATTAACCAGTGAAGGCATGGAAGTAAGTACAGCGAATGTATTACTTTTGAACTGGCTTTAGTTAGCCAAAAGAAATAGGTTATGAAAATAGAATACTATGAATTAAGATTGATTGAAAGGACCGTATTTTATCTGAGATAAGGAATATTTAAAATATTTGATTTTATGTGTATTATTAAAGGTTCCATCAAGAATAAAATAACCATTTTAGTACAGTATTCCCCTGACACTGATAAGAACATGTGTTTAATTTAAGCACATGTAGATGAGATGTAGTATATTCTTTTATTCTTTTTACATAAATATACTTTTGTTATGAGAAAAAATGTTCCATAATATACAAATATATGCCACTTTATATATGTACATATATAAACTAATACAAACAACCTTTTTTGATTTTTAGAGTATCCATTTTAGTCAGTTTAAATGTAATATAATTTTAGGTTCCTTTAATAAATGTCCAGTGGATAGATTTATTATTATTATTATTATTATTTTTAATTTCCTGCATCAGATCAAGGCCTTTGATAAATATCACAGACAAGCCCAGAGCTTCAGGATAGACTTGACAGTTCTTCAATAAAGGGCTGTGTGGTTTTTTTTGTCAGTGTCTTCCTTCCAGTGACAGCTGCTTTGTTCTTTTCTAGTCAGATTCTCTAGTTAACACATCAAAAGTGTATCTGTGTACACCTAGTACGGAGCAAACAGTTCAAAGAGCTAAGAAATTCAGCTTTAACTCTTCACTACATTTTTCCTACACTTCTCACAAAAGATGTTTCCCATGGAGGCTTGGGAACAAGGTGAGAAGGTCAGGCTGGAGAGTGGGACAGAGGCTACATGTGGGATTAGCTTACTGGAAGGAAAGTTGATCAGGTAAGGAGAGGGAGAGAGAGACAGAGAGAGACAGAGAGAAACAGAGAGACAGAGAGAGACAGAGACAGAGACACACCCCCACCAATCCCCCACCACACACACACACACACACACACACACACACACACACACACACACACAGAGGGAGAGAGAGAGAGAGAGAGACAGAGAGACAGAGAGAGACAGAGAGAAACAGAGAGAGAGAGAGAGAGAGAGAGAGAGAGAGAGAGAGATGAATGAGAGTGAACCTGAAATGAAGAATTTTAATTTTCTCAGGACAAAAAAAATCCCAGCATCTGGACATTGTCTTTGACATTTAATCATTTTTCATGGGTGCATTCCCATTTCATGAAACATCTCAAAACAGAACCTGCCTACTTTGTACATGTAGTTCTAATATCAGCCAGAATTCCTGTACACATGTGGGAATTTAAGTTAGCATTGAAGTCATACTTACACAAACATCCTTGCAGTAAGTCTTCAAGATCTCCCTGAGGTGGTAGTTGAATATTAAAAGGTCACAGGAGTAGACTGCAGCACCTAGTAGCCTCATTTGGAATGTGTCCAGGAAACAAAGATTAGAAGAAGGTACTATCCCTCCTTTCTCCTTTTCCTGGTCATAGTAAACATCATCCACTTGTGTAAAGGATATTTCACAAGATACTCCCCAACCTAGTAATAACCCCTAAACATATGTTGAAATAGAGCAGAGTTCCATTGTAGCTTCTACATGTTTTAAATGGACCAGTGTAGTAAAAGCAATAAATTTACCAAAGAGAGAATTTTGATATTTTAACAATGCCTTCATGCAGTCTTCATGGGAAAAATGAAAATGCTTGGCTTTCTTTGACTTCATTTTTGGATGAGTTTTCATCTTTATACGTTCAAGCTTTTCAGCATCTCTTGGTCTCTGAAAGTCTTGGGTTAGCTCAGGTGAGTGCCACAGGCACAGCAAATAAGAAACACAACTCTGAGATTCTGATGGTCATGCATTTCTTGAATTGTTTTAGGCAAGAACGCAGTTAGAAAAGGATATGGACTGGTGACAAGACTATCTTGAGTCTGTATATCTAACTATATGGTTGTCACTGTCAAGTTTTGGTTCTGCCATATGAAAGTGGTATTCTAACAGATGTATACCCACAGAGGTGGCCTTACTATTTGCTGATTATGAGAGGGTGTGTTGTACAATTTTCTGGGTATAAGGAGAAGTATTGTACATGTGTGTTATTTGCTACTAACTTCATAAAAGACTCAAGGGCTCAAGTGATTGGCCAGGAAGAGTCTGGATTACTTTAAGACTTAATGAATGTATTAGTCCCCTTCTTATTAAACTGGCAAAATACTTGAAAAGAGCAACTTATTCAGTTTATTTTGGGGCCATTATTTGAGACTGCAGTCCATCACGACAGGGACAGCATGGCAGCATGAGTATGAGGAAGCTGGTCACATTGGAATGATCACAGTTCATCTGCAGCTAAGGAACTGGAAGTGTTGAATGACAGTGTTCCGTTAGCTTTTCCTTTTTATTCAGTTTGGAGTCCTATCCCATGAGGTCTTTGACTGCTCTCATTCAGGGTGGGTCGTTCCCACCTCAGTCAAACATTTCTGATTACAAATCCAAGGACATTGACAATTAAGTTTGTACACAAGAAGTACTTAGAAATTTATCCTTGCTTTTGTGGGTATAATGGATTGGTATCAATAAGTAAAAAATCCTAGTCACAAACAATTTTACTTTTACATATATTAATCAATACAAACATAAAGACCTTTCTTTGAGGCATTGGCTATGAAATTTTAATTATTAAAGACATAAATGACCCAGGTATGCTTACTAGCAAGCATTTAATCATACCATGAACATTTATAGCAGGACTTATTTAAATTTACATTAAAAATAAGGAGGAATACAAGCTGTTCTCTCCACCTGCAAAGCAGGACTTTAGCAATATTTTCTTTTAATTATTTTACCTTCAAAATAATTCTTTCAAAATAAAGAACTTTAAAAGATAGTTGTCTGAGCTTCGATTAGCATTTTAGAAAATTTGTTTTTTGCAAAGTAGCTTTTGTGTACTTCAATCAATAGCCACACTGTTGATATCTGAATTCTCTACCACACTTCTGCATCTTTTTTTTCTTTTTGAATGTTTATTTCAAATTTCCTCTTTCTACTGTACTTATCTACCTCCTGCAGGTGTTCCAGTTGTGAGCAACACTGTCTATGATTTCTAAACAAATGGCTATTCAAACCTACAGAGCTTAAAAATAATACTTAATACCAATTGTTCACCTTCCAGATTAATGAATGATTGCCTCAAATTGCTCAGAAAGCTTGGTGGAGTAGCAAGTACTGGAGATACTCAGGGACATTGTGATTTGCAGAATCTGGAGAAGGCGTGGTACCCAAGAGAAGAGAAATGAGGCAAGATCCTCTGAACAGATGGGGAGCATGGCAAGGTGTGGGGGGGAAGGGGGACCTGGGAAATAAAGAGGGGGAGAAGTGGAAGAGAGAGTAGAACGTGGAGGAGCAGGAAGGCTGACTGGGGGGGGGTAGGATAGGGGGAAGAGGGAATCATAGGTTAGAAGACAGATCAGGCACCATTGTGACCTCTAGTGATCAAAACGGATGACACCAATTGGCAAGCTAAGGAATAGTGTAGAGACCACCTTGAATGCCCATTCCTGATAGTGAACTTGATGTCTATAACCATCCTGGAGCCTTCATCCAGTGACTGATGGAAGCAGAGGCAAACACCCACAGTTAAATACTGAACAGAACCCAAGGAACCCAGCGACAGAGAGAGAGGAGCGAAGAGCAAATTGGCAAAGAATGGGCTGGCAAAACCAGCAGAGACAGCTGATCCGAACAGGGGAGAGCTCTTGGACCCCAGACTGACAGCTGGGGTCCTGAGCAGTGGATCAGTGTTTATCCCTCGAATACTAACAGACATCGTGTGTCTATAACACAAAGAGGGTTGCTCTCTCTGCCTGGACTCTTAGGGAAGTGCCTGGACCCTACCCTGAGTGAAATGACTGACTCTAGATATCCCTTATGCGGAAGGAATTGGCAATAGGGTGGGAGGATGGGGGGATGATGGGGGGGTACGGGAGGAGGGAGGGAGAGGGAACTGGGATTGACATGTAAAACAAGCTATTTAAAATAAAAATAAAATAAAATAAAAAAGATTCGACGTTTCTAATAAGCTCTTAGATGCTGCTGATCTTGCAGGACTAAGGACTAGACAAAGCTACTCTACAAGATCTGATTTTCTGAGAAACTTTAATGTACTCCCAGGTTATCCCAGGATTCACCCAAGCCTGGAAACCAAGGTACATGTTGGCCACTGCTTACAGCTATCCAGGCATGGGATAGGAATGATGAATAGCCAAGTCAGGAGAAAGTACTAATGTCTTCTTAGAGACCTACATGTGTGAGAGAGAAGGGGCGAGTATAGAAAGGGTAAAACATGCAGGCTTTGGAGAGCCTTCCAGATTTTCTCTCCAAGTTGACTTTCAGAGGGTAGTAGGACTCATTTGTGTGCATGAAGTCAGAACCCAGCATACGGCATTCAGTGGCAGAAGACACATTTGAACAGGTTGGAATGAGAAATGTCCCTCCCAGCTCCCCGATCCCTAGGTCATGTATTTTATACTTGGTCTCCAGGTGGTGCTATTTGAGAGGTTGTGGAAACTTTAGGAGGTGCAGCCTTGCTGGAGGAAGTATATCGCTAGTGGGCGGGATTTGATTTATAGCCTCAATCTACTTCCCACTCATTCTCTCTGCTTCCTGTGTGTGAAAAAATGCGAGCCACCAGCTTCCTGCTCTGTACACTGTTGCCATGTATCACCAGCCATTATGGACTCTATCACTTTCTAAACATAAGCCAAAATAAACTCTTTTTTATTAACCTTAGGTTGCACACAGCATAGAGGCAGGTGCATAAAAATGAATGAATGAAAAGAATGAAGTGCTTTCCTCCAGTGTTCTGAGTACTTGGCTCAGGGTAGACACTGTAAGTTGATGGCGAGTGAAATAATGAACCAGACTGAAAGGTAGAGCTGTGAATAATCACAGGGAGAGAAATATCTGTCATCTATCTATCTATCTATCTATCTAATCTGGTTTCTATTTTTTTAATTTGAAGCTCACCTAGTAATTAGGTACTAGAGTCACATATACAAGAACATTCCAGATTCTACTATTGAGATCACTGTTTTTGCTGACATATGAGAGTTCTTTCATGATTGTTGATTCATTTTTGTGTTTCTATGATGTGATGTGCAAGGTTTCAGTGGTGTGTGTGTGTGTATGTGTGTGATGTATCAAATGTTAATGTGTATATGAATATGAGTGCCTGTGTTTTCTTGCCAACAGGAAGCTAGATATTGACTCGGTATCTTCCTCAATCACTCTCAGCTTTATTTATTCATTATTTTTGATACAATTGTTTTATTTTAAAATCACATTTTTATTCTTTGAGAATTTCTTGCAATGTATTTTGATATTCATCCTCCTACTTCCAACTCTTTCCAGATCTTCCCCTACCTACCCAGCTTTTTGCTCATGGTCTCACTCTTGCTCTCTCACTCTCATTCTCTCCTTTTTTTTTTTTTTGGCTTTTTTGAGACAGGGTTTCTTTGTGTCTTTGGAGCCTGTCCTGGAAGTTGCTCTGTAGACCAGGCTGGCCTCGAACTCAAAGAACTCTTGGGTATAGAGCCTGGTCTACCTTCCAGGGATAATAGCCTTAAAGAAAACTGATCCCCTCTCCTGACCAGCAATTGCCAGTAGCTGTTCAGCTAAGGGTGACTCTCCATGCTCATCTCTCCTACTGCATGCCAGAGTTTGTCTGGCTTGAATTTACACAGGCCTTGCATTTGCTGTTGTAACCATTGTGAGTTCGTATGTGCAATTTCCCTGCTGTATCCAGAAAATATTGTTTCTTCATAGTCATTCACCACTCTGTCTTTTACAGTCTTCCTGTTCTCTAATCCACAAAGATCCCCAAGTCTTTGGTGTGTATGTGTGTGTCCTTAGTTTTTGATATAGAGCCTCTCACTAAATCTGTAGCTAATGAATTTTTGCTATGCTGGCTGGCTCAAACTTCCATGAATCTACATGTGTCTGCCTCCTCAGTGTTAGAATCGCAGAATTACAGATGCATACTTCCATATCTGGTTTTTAAAATGTCTGTGCTGGGGATCTGAACTCAGGATATCATGCTTGCATGATGATCCCTTTATTGCCAGAGTCATCTCTGCAGAATGTGATTGTATTTATAAAATACTGTAACTGCCAAAGTCACAGGACTAGTTTTTAAGGGAACTATCTTAAGACTATGAGTGGTAAATAGATTGCAAGTGTCATCTATTATGAGAAAAAAAATCTGCTGAAGAAAAGTTATGCATAATTTTTAATTAAAATCTTAAAAAATTCTCTGTGTTATTTGGACTCATTGCAATCTAAGGCAAGATTAATTGTGAAATTCTGAATAAGGCAAAAAAGGAGAGATTTAAATCAAGTAAAATGAAGTATTTTGAAATGTCAAGGATGAATAGCATATGCTACACTTATGTGAATGGAGCTTTAAATAATGACAACAATGGGTTTTGATCAGACTAGACCATTGCCAGGTTGTCATGTATGTTTGTGAAAACTTGCTTTATAAGCCACAATTTCTCAAATAAAGATGAGATACTATTTATTTTTAGTCAAAAAGAAAAATATGTTCATATTAAAGCTTTACCATCATCATCATCATCTCTTTGGTACCTCTCACTCTATTCTTACTTCAATGATAGAAAATGTGACACCAACAGACAGCAGCCAAGAGCTTCACAGGGTTATGGCCATAAATGTGAGCATTTCATGGCACCCTCTTGCTGGAAACTCATAGGTTTCTGCTTATGCAACTAATTCCAGGAAGACATGAATGTTAACAGACACTCTACCACCTAATAAATGAAAGAGACCTGTTAGATCTCATTTTTTTTGTGTGTGGGGGTATTTATTTTATTAACAAAAAGGAAGGAAACAACTTTGATTATTGTTGGCAAATGGCACAAAAGCTATTAACATCCCCAGGTAAGTCTTTGACCCAAGTTTTAAGTAATCGTTCACACTGTAAAATGCAAGGCTAAGATAACAGCAGCCTGGACAGTGCAAGGTGTGGTGGTTTGATTGGAAATAGCCCCCATAGACTTACAGACAGTGGCACTATTAGGAAATGTGGTCTTGTTGGAGTAGGTATGGCTTTGTTGGAGGAAATGTGTCACTGTAGGAAGGTTTTGAGGCTTCTGATGCTCAAGTCAGGCCGAGAGTGGCACTCTCTTCCTGCTGTCTGCCGATCCAGACGTAGAACACTCAGCTACCTCTTCAGCACCATGTCTGCCTGCGTGCCGCCATGCTTTCCATCATGATGACAATGGACTAACCTTCTGAACTATAGGTCAACCCTAATTAAATGCTTTCCTTTATAAGAGTTTCTGTGCTCATGGTGTCTCTTCACAGCAATAGAGACCCTAAGACTCTGGGTCACACCTTTTAGAGTACATATGCGGAATGAATAGAAAGGTCTGCAGAAACCTCCAGGATCCAAGAAAAGAGTATGAAAGCAGTTTGTGCCCATAGCATTTGTCTAATGTCATGTGAATCAGGCAGACACAAAACTTTAAAGAGAACTCTATCAGGTTAAAATTAAAAGATTAGAAATAGTGATAGAAATCGTACAAAGCTAAAGGAGATCTTTAGATCTTTTTGTGAAGGAAACAGATAAGCAAACTGCTAGGTTGCTATTATGAGCTACATTGTATGGACAAAGAACTAGTGGATGTAACTAGAGTATAGAATCATGAGCTATGGAATGAAAAATATTTTCAAACTCTATGTGTACTGGCAACCTATACCTGGCTGAACTTTACAACCATTATGGAATGCTGAAAACACTGTGTCTGCCATGCCCCATCTTTGAAGGCACAACCACACTTAGTAGGTTGCATATATGCCCCAGTATTGAATGTTGGATGCATTTTCAGTAGACATTCTTTATCTGTTTGGTTCACAGATTTAAGATGGCTATGATGTAGCTAAGGACTTAGAGTTAAGGAAGTGTATCTGAGGGGTATCATCTGCTCCTGGACCAGATTCAAATGACAAGTTCCTGGACTTTGAGCTGATTCTGTAATCAACATGAGGGTTTCAGGGAGGGATTTTGCATGTGCTAGGGATGGGAATGATTGTGGCCTAAAGCAAACTGTGGCAGCTTGCATTTCCAAACTTGTCCATACAAATATACATCCCATCTTGCATGCTATTCTTATAATGTGATAATGACATCTTCCTTATTCCCTCCTCTTGAAACTGGGTGGAACTTGGTGACTGCCTTAAGCTATAGAATTCAGTGGAGGTGACTGTGGGTAGCTTCTGAACTTAGTATCCCAAAGGTTATACGGCTTCTGCATGGATTGCCTTTTGTGCATGGAAGCCAGTCAACATGTCTTGAGGAAACCAAAGGATCACATAGAAGCCAGATGTATGTGTTTCAGCTAGCAGCTTTCACTAGACTGTCGGGCATTAGTTGACAAAGCTATGGGCCATGTGCGTTGATGAGTCTTTACAATGCCAATTTTTGGTCTTCAAAAATCTATGGACTCGATGCTTCTATTTTAGTTTCTTTTTCTGTGGCTTTCATAAAATTGTCTGACAAAATCAACTTAAGGGAGAAAAGGTGAGTTCTAGCTCACTGTTCAAGGGTACAGTCGATAAGTGCTGGGGGGGTCAAGGTGTTGGAGCTTGAAGCAAGTTGTCATGTGGTATCCATAACTGGGAAGCAGAGAGCTATGAATGCACGCTGCTACTCGGCACCCTTTTTCCACTAAAACTCTAAGGATTCCATGCAGGGAACAATCTTTTGGGACCAATAATTTTACCCATGAGGTCTGGCACTATCTCCATATAGTGTCAGAATTGAATGAAATCGTAAGGCAACTGATTTTTGTCTGCCAGTGACTTAGTGTATATGGAGAGTAAGTGTTGACTATAGATAGAAGAACAGATTTGTTTCCTTGTTCAGATCTAAATATACAATTTAATTAATTTCCTGAGGTAAAACAGCTAAGAATCCAGGCTTGGGCTTCAATCTGCCATGATTTCCTATGGAGTTTGTAGATAGAGTTTTCTGCCTTGTCAATGAGTTGTGAGAACTAATGAAATATCTAAAGAAGCAGGAAGAGTTTTTGACACCCAGAAAGGACCTGGTAAAGGGTCACTGGGGTTGCTTTTATGAAAAATGCTTACATAGATCATGCATGACCTATGAAATGGAAAAAAATAAGTGCTGTACAGACATGGCTTTGGTTTCCATGGGCTTTATTTTTTTTATTTTGATCATGCTCATGATGATTTACAATGCTTTAGTCACAAAGCGAAATAGTTAAGGGTGGATGTACACTCAAAGCTGCAGTCTGTTATAAGATTGTAATATCAGTTCACTCGAATACTTTACATTTATTCATGGTAGAGTCAGCATGACAATGGAAATTTTTTATTCTTTCCATGTATATACCCTCCTGATATGTCACTGGACATAATTTACTCTCAGTAAAATATGAAAGCATTTTATGACAATATCTGACTTACTGTTATTTTATTGCTCATACATATGATACATATTTATTTCTAGAATAAGACTATATCTTCTGGTTACCTGCTTTATTTTCTTAAGTTATAAGCAGTGTGTCACTCATGAATGGCAGAGGATGTCAGTTATTTATCTTCCCAAAGTATCTAGAAGTGAATAAAACTTGAATTGAACCAGGAAGTGTCATATTTTAAAAAGTGAATTCTCAAAGAAAACCCAGAAAAAGGTTTGAATGCAAAATTAAAGTACAGTTTGCTATAAAATGTGACTGTCAAAATGGCACAAACTCCTATATGAAGCAGTCTTGGACTGAGTTTATATTTTTGAAATCATTGATCTCAGAAGGCTTTAATCTATAATTTTTGGATACTACATCAGTCAGGTATAGCAATGTTATGAGCAATTTAAGCCAGTGCATTTATTTGTCAATAAAATGCATACCCTGTTGTTCTTTTTTGGTTGCATTGTTTTATCATGTCAATATTTCATAAGATTATATGACTACCTAAATGGGAGTGGCTATTACTGCTGCTGATGTACTTTGAAAAATAGCAATCCATATTTTATGGACCAGAAAGAGGCAAACCTCTACCTTTGACCTTATGGAGTGTAAAAGTAAGTCAATGTGAATGAAATTCCCCTTTCATTTCACATATTCACAATTAGCTTCCAATGGCCCTAGAAGTAAATGCTATAACAGGTGTCTGATGTGGTTTAGATTTGGAAGAATGATTTATGTGCTGCAAACAACATTTTCCAAAAGGCAATTATGGAAAAGAAGAAACTTCATGCAAGTCAGATCATAAAAAAAGACAAGGTGCATTTTATGAGTCTTTTTCCCTGCCTTGACATGACTGTTCATGCTCTCTTTACACACTAGAGATAAACCGTGTGATAAAGAAGGAAGGGAATGCAGTCTAGCCTGGAGATCCAGGGACAGCATGGCATGTGTTGATGTACATCCCTCCAGTCTTTTTCCCAGGCACATACAATTCTTTTCTGACATGATATTCTATATATTAGGTTTAATAACCTGATTTTTTACCAAATGGATTTCTGTCCTCCTGCGCTATAGTAGACTTTGTCAAGAAAATAATAAGCTCACGCAGTTCACTTTTACAATATAATTTTTCCTCCATCTAATACCTTGCTTCTTGTATTTATTCACTTGAGCATGTAGCTTATACTGATAGGTAATTTGCTTGTATAAAATATGCTGTGTTCTCTGGGTGTTTTAAAAGCATGGATTTGTTGATTGTCAAATATTTGACAAGTTATAGTTAAGTATGCTTTTAATATAACTGAGATTTTTCTCCTTACAGCACAGCTCTGCACAAAATTCAAATAATTTAACAAGAGTTCCATTTGTAAAGATGGCTAGCAGTGAGATGTGTGTGAAGTCCATGGTTATCTCTGTAAATGCCTTAGGGCAACCCTATGTAGTTTGCAGTGGCTACTGGTTCTTATTTCCTAGTCCTTGCAGGTAGCCAACCCCCTTTCTGCTTGAGGAACTGACCTGTAAGCAATGGGCTGTCAAGAGTGTGTGAGTCCCAACAGCAGGCTACGGAACACCTTGCAGCTTGCTTCTGCCTTTTCTTTGTTTGTGTCCTTACTCTAGGGAGATGGGACCTGCCATGTTGTAAGGGCAGATCTATGGAGAGATCCATGTGACAAGAACCCAAGGCCTTTGTCACTTGAGTATTCCTGGTAATGAATCCTATGTCACCAGTCAGGACTCTTTGCAGCCACAGCTGATGGCATGCTAACTTTTCTTGAGAAACTGTGAGTCAGAACAAATGCCACACTACTATTACATACTACTAAAATATTACATACCTCTATATGTCGAACATGCCATTCTACTTTTATACCTTACCCCACACCCAGGACTGGGTGTTGATTGTAGAGCTTCATGATTACAGACAAGCACTTTAACATTGGGCTATATCTCCAGTCCTGCTTTTACTTTTGCATAGAGGCAGTGGATCACTCAGTTACCCAGGCTGTTCTTAAACTTGTGATTCCCCCTCAGCCTCCATGTTAGCTGGGATTACAGCCCTGTACCACCAGGCATGATTGTCTGATAAATAGAAACTATACAGACAGGAGAGACTTATTTTTGATGTATGCATGAAAGTTTGGAAGAGTTATTACTTATGCTGTATAATATACCAGCTCCTACCTGAAAGGCAAGCTGCATTAAATGTTTTCTCAGTGAAGAAGTTTGGAAAACTTTGTTATATTGCAAGAGGCCAGATAATGTTAACTATTTGTACTCACCCATTTCAAGGATGACTTGGAGGCAGACACTACAGTGGTATGTGCCAGTATCTTTAGGGATAGAGACATTTTAAGTCAACAACTTTTTTCAAATCTAAGCTCTGCCCTGTCCCCAATCTTGCACTTATAAGAAACAGACTGCTTGGATGAGATGGATAATTGAATATTAGTATCAAAACTTAGCTATAGCAGTTGTAGCTACTCTTAATGTGGCTTGGGTATTCATCCCCTAAGGTTAATGAGGGGTCTCCAATATTGTATCTTGCTATGCCAACGAGGTGGCACTGGGTGGGAAGGAATTAGTTCACAATCTTTTTTGTGATGATCCACACTTAAGTTACTTTTATATCTCATTCTAAAACATAGTGATATATATTAATAACAATTTCACTACTGAGATCTTTCATCCTTTACAACTAAATACATTCCATGTTTATAATGTATAATGTAAGGACCACAAATGATAGTGAGGGAAAACCCAACTGGAACCAACCTGAATATACATCACAAGCTATGCAGCAGCCATTCCAATTCCAGATGTACTGTGAGCATGAAACATGGTGTTCAATATGCAAAATGTCCTCAGAAGGATAGGACTTTTTTTTCTCATGGGACACTGGTCAATTCTCATGAGATGTCATTAAAAAAATGTTCATCTCCTTAACTTCTCTCTTACTTCCTATATTCCATATGATCTCTTCCTTATCTGTGCTCTCAGCATTATCTGTGCTCCCAGCATTATGCCAAATTCCACAATGTATGACAGCCAAGACAGTGCTAACCAGAACTGAGCAGACACTAAGCCATGACCTTCGTCCTCTAGAATTATGGGATAAATGAACCCCCTTTCTTTATAAAGTTCTCAGGTATATCACTAAATGTACTGATAAAGAATATTTGACTGTACCTGGTGAAATATTGTGTCTTTTTGACATTCATGTATATTTTATTATTTCATTTTTTTTGGTTTTTTACGAGACAGGGTTTCTCTGTATTGTTTTGGAGGCTTTCGGTCCAGCCTGGCCTCGAACTCACAGAGATCCGCCTGCCTCTGCCTCCCAAGTGCTGGGATTAAAGGCGTGCGCCACCACCGCCTGGCTTATTATTTCATTTGTATAAGAGTTATATATAATAGAAAAATGACACAGGTAAAAGAAAAACTAGATTCTTCTTCTTTGCTTCTAATCTTATATTTTAACAGCAACACTTAGATGTGCAATTTGATGTATATTCTTCCATAGTACAATAGACATAAAACTACATAAACATAAATTTGAATAATTTTCTATATCACCCTGTCACATGCTGTTTAGAGAAAAAGTAGTACATATATAATGAATTAATTATTTTCAATCATTGCTTAATATTTGATAGCAGGGATAGGCCAACAATGGTTTAGGGATAAATTCTTCCATTTGTCTGTTTTGGCATGGTTCATGATCTCAAAATTTATCCACATTTCTAGAAGTTGGGAAAATTAAATTAATTTTATTTTTATGTGTAAAAATTGTGGAAAATATAAATTGCAATATGGATAGATATATACTACTAGGTTGTAGTTCTGTGCGTTTTATATGCTATTTTTACTCAAATGAATAGTTGAAATCTTTGTCTGTTGCAAAGAGAAGTTTCCTTGATGAAGACTGAGGACAGCACTTAATCTTCTGGCAAACATTTAGAATGTAAGTTAAGGATTATGCTTGTTTATTAAATTAGTTACTGAAAGTTCTCTTCTAAGCTCCATGACTTCACTAGCCCTAGGTCGTTGGCTAGGTTTTTAGTACAAGACATGGTTGGTTACTAACAAGGCATTCCTGCCACTAGTGCACCTTAAGGGTTATAATGCCATGCTGACTGTTTCTGTGGTTCACAAGAACTATAGTTGGGAAAGAAGAACTATTGGTTGCTTTCCTCCTTTAGAAGCTTGCATGGCACCTTTTGGTCCTGTGAAAACTAGTGTTCAGGGGAGAGGATTTCAGGTCAGATCCGGCTCAGGATCCCTGGGCCCTATGTCTGAAGTAAAGGATTTCTTCAGCAATAGGAACTTACCTTCCACCTTTAGGGGGAAATCCACAGCAACAGCAATAGCCTATAAAGTTTGGGAGACTCTTAGACAATGCTCACAAACTATTCAAAAAAGGATTTCTCATGCTTGGTGTTGGGTTTTTTATTGCATGGTCTTTGGCTCTTGGATGGAGCATTGTCAGCTCAGATAGGAAAACCTCATATATATGTCAACTTGGGTGTACTATGGGTATTTTTGGTAGATAGCTAGTACTATGGTTCCTTATGAATTTTTCAAACATCTTATTATTTTACCTTCTTCACTCCTTCTGTATTTAGCTCCCTCTCAACTCCCTAATTAGAACCTTTTTCATTTCCCCTTCAGATAACCAATACCTTGATATTTCCCTCTGTATTTGTCTCCCTCCCCAGTATGGCTCTTTTTTACTTTCCCAGTTTCTGCAGTTATCCCAGGTTATGTGCTCATATCTAAAGATTTGGAGCTAGGAACCTCAGGTTAGAGAGAAGATGCAATGTTTATCTTTCTGGGTCTGGGATACCTCATTCAGTATGATCTTTCCTAGTTCTATCCATTGAAGAGCAAATTTCACATTTTCTCTCCTACTTGAATATTATTCTATAGTATGTATTTACTAAATTTTCATTATCAATTTGATAGTTGAAGGACATTTAGTTTGTTTCCATTTCTTAGCTATTGTGAATGGAGTAATAATGAACACAGCTGAGCAAATATCCGTGAAGTAGGATGTTGAATCCTTTGGACATATGCCAAGATGGGTCCATATGGTAGATTTATTTTTAGCTTTTAGAGGATTATACATACTGATGTTTAGAGTGGCTGGACTAATTTGCAATCCTACCAACAATGAATGGGGGTTCCCTTTTCTCCTTCTCCCTTCCAGTATTTGTTGTAGCTTGTTTCATTGATCTTTACCATTCTGATTCTGGTAAGATGAGATCTCACAGTTGTTTTGATTTGTATTTCTCTAATTTCTGTTGCTAATGAACACTTTTTAAAGTATTCCTCAGTCAGTTTTATTATATTGAGAACTCTGTTCATATCCCAGACTTACTTTTTGTTTTCTGACTCCCACCCCTGTTTGTTTGTGATTTTTTAGTTCCTTATGTATTCTGGATATTAATTCTCTGTCAGTTGTACAAGGGTTGGAATCCCAATGAAATCAAGTGCCTCACCTCAGCACAACTACTTCTCAAAGAATTCACTTCTTTTTCTGTCACATGTGGAATTAAAATTGTATCCTATGAATTTGGAATAGGTATAAATATTCAGTCCATTACATTTTACTTGTGGCCCTGAAAATTTTGTATTTTTCTTGTGCATAAGAGTCTCTCATTTCATCTCAATTGTGGCAGAATCATTTCCTGTGCTAACTCAAAAGCCTAAAGTACAAAGTCTTATCCAAATTCTGTTTAAATTGGATGTGGGTGAGACTCAAGATAAGATTAACTGTGAAATACATTTTTCTCCAGGTGTAAAATCAAGAAATCATGACACATTTATATATAAAATATAATGGTGGGAAGGGTAGCACCATTAAACCCATACTATAGTCTTTTTTTTTGAGACAGGGTTTCTCTGTATTGTTTTGGAGGCTGTTGGTCCAGCCCGGCCTCGAACTCACAGAGATCTGCCTGCCTCTGCCTCCCGAGTGCTGGCATTAAAGGCGTTCACCACCACCACCCGGCTCTATAGTCTTAAAGATAGTTTTCTTTAGCTCAGTACTCCACCCTAATGTCAACTGGAAAAGTGATGGACCCACTGGGGTAATTGCTCTATTGACAGCCTTTGTCTTATCTGCTATGGAACTGATAGAGTTTTTCCATCCCTTTTGTCTTGACCAAGTAGCCATCTGGAACATCCTTTGATAGTGATGCTGTTCAGCTTTGTTGGGTGCAGTCTATGGGAGCCACCCATGAGAGGGTTAGGATCATGGAATTTTGAAGAATGCAGTATTTTATGGAGGTGATGTTGGACACCAGTGACCTTGCCTCTAAAAGAGTTCTATCTCTAGACCTTTGAAATCTGAGCTTGTGATGAAAGAATATCTCCAATATTCTGTGAAACGCCTTTGGTATTATTCTATGATTATTTTGGACTGTAGATCCTGGCTTTGAGTTATTGGGTTATTTCCTTGTTGGGTTGGCAATAAGCACAAGGTTTCTGTTGAGATGGCAGATCCATGCATCCATGGCATGACCTTCTCAAATTGACTTATAACCTTTGTTTTGGCTCTACTTTAGCTTTCTCCTTTCTTTCAATATTCAACAAGGACTTGGGCATACTTTTAAGTTACCCTTATTTTTATTGAAAATCTTTCATTACACCTTGTGGTGGTATGGAAGAGAAATGTCTCCTATAGGCTTGTGTATTTGAACTCTTGATCCCCATCTGGTGATGATATTTTGGGAAGGTTATGGAACTTGTAGGAAGTTGTCTTTGAGGGTTTAAAACCTATCCACTTCCTGTTCTTTCTGTTTCCTGTGTGTGGGGGAAATGCGACCCCTTTGCTTTCTGACTATTAGGCTGGCCTCACACTCTTGTTGTCATACCTTCTCTGCCATGATGAACTACACCTCCTCTGGAACTATAAACTAAAATAAATTCCTTAATCCTATAATTTGCTTTTGGCTATGGTAATTTCTCACAACAATATGAAAGTAACCAGTAGAACCCTTTTGGTCTATCTTTGTATTTTATTATGCGCAATACAGTGAAACTTCACCTTAGACACCTTGATTTGAAGTTTTCAACTTCAGTGTGCACAAGCTTAATCATCCACAAATGTGATTGATCCATCCTTACAAGATAAAATTAACGACATATTCCACATCCTCATGAGACCTCATCAGGATGGACTTTACCATCCATGTTATTCCCACATCCTATTTCTCACCATTTTTATATCTAAGATTAAAATTATCATAATAGCCTTTTGTAAGGGGGCAGGGTTCACCACAGTTTCTTCTTGGAACCATTTATGGCAATGAATGTTTCTTTCTAACACAAATGTCTAAATCCTTCTAGCCTCTACTCATTTAGTAGTTCCAATGATACCCCTACATTTTCAGTATCACCCCTATTTCTGGATACCAAAGTCTGTATTGGTTGGCATGATTCAGAAAAATTGAAGCTGTTTTGATATTGCTGATATCATTCTATCCTGAGCCTGAAGGTTTGAGAACTGTTGGGAATGATGGGGCTTTAGTTTGTGTTTGAAGGTTCGGGAGCAAGGAATACCAGTGCTGAGGGGAGAAAATGATTTCACAAGTTCAAACAAGGAACACATTCTCTCTTTTTATGCTTTTTGTCCATTTGAGCCTGCTGTAGATTGAATGGTGCCGACTAATATTAGGCAAGGGGGGTATTCTTTATTCATTCTACTGATTCAAGAGCCAATATAGTCTAGACACAACCTCAGAGATTCACCCAGAAAAATTTTTCTACTGTCTTCTTGGCATCCCTTAATCCAGCCAATTTACCATATAAAATTAACCAACACATATTTTAGAACTATGTGTTGGAGATTTGGAGCTGTGATATTAATTTTGAGAGATGGGAGTACCTTGAAAAAGATACTTGTAAGGAGCCTCTAAGTCTTGAGGGCACACCTTCAAAGGGAATGAATGATAAGACTTTGGCACGTTCTTTTTATTTACTATAAATGAAATAAGTTGTTTTTCCTCTATCTCATACTCCCACAATGATGCATTATTTTACTTCAGGCCCAAGACAGGGGCCAATCATTCATGAATTATATACAATCTTCTAAACTATGATCCAGAACAACCTTTGTCTAAGTTAATTATCTTGGGTATTTTGTTATAGTAATAGAAAGTTGACTAACACGTTCCTAAAGAGTTCCAAATATATTATTTCTCATGATTTGCCAACCCAGGACACACTGACTTTATCCCAAAGGGACTTAAATCTCAAAAGGTAAATGATCTCCTGAACCTAACCAATAGTTAAGATGTCAGTTGCAAGGATTATTTGTGTCATGTCACATTCTTCTTTGTTCCATAACAAGTATTTTCTAAGTGCTGTGTAAATTCCCAGATTTCCACTAGTGAATAAGACCAGTGGATCTTTGCCCCTGCTTGAAATCCAAGGGATATAAAGGCAGTAAGTTTGTGAAGTACCTGTGTAAAAGAAACATAATTCAAAATTAAGCATGTTTGAGTCCTTGTTTCACAGAAGAAGCCCTTCATCTCATTAGTGGGATAGTAATCAAGTGATGATAAAAAAAGACAAGGACTCAGAATGATCTCAGTTTGCTTCCCAGTAAACCACCCCAAGCTTCAAGCACTTGAAGTCATTGAGGCATTTAGCTATACTCAGTTTTTCTGATCTGTTGTACTAGTGGGATTTCAGATCTGTTGACTGGTTCCTTGAGTGCTTGCTGTCTTAGCTCCAAACCCAACCAGTTAAGATGATGGACAATGAGCAGATAAAGTTCCTCTGTTGTGTTAAATGGAGATAGAAGTTCTCCTTGTCACTAAGAAGCTGGACTGGGAATTCTGACAAAGGCCTGAATTTGTTATGTGAATGGATCTGACTTGTGGCTTAGGCTAGCCTGGCACTCACCCTGTAGCTCATGCTGTCTTTGACTTGAGTCTATTCTCTTAGTCCCAAGTGATGGGATTGTAGGTATTAGCCATTATAGGAACAGAGCTATCATTAGTATACATAAGCATGGGCAATGGTGACTGGAGTATTTCAGTTATAAAACATCTGGTAAAAATATTTTAGTTGTGTACATGGCTTCTCCATTCTTTCAATCACCTTATTTCTGCATTTCTCAGTCTCTACCATTTTCTGGGACCCAAGAGTCTCACTTGTATGGAACAATATTATCATGCTGCATTTGGCCAATAGAAGTTACTACAATGGGTAAATGGAATGGCATGAACAATCTGTGGTTTACTTGATTGTTAAAGATATTATCTTCAAGGTCAGCTATGAGAAAACTTCACCTTTCAGATCAGAAAGTAGGTTCTCTTAGTCCCTAGGCTTGCTGCGCTTAGACATACCTTGTTGATTTCCTTGAAATCTGTTCATTCCTTTTGATAAAAAATTTATTTTATTCTTTGAGAATTTCACCTACCCACCCACCCCATATACAATGTATTACTCACCCCATTCTTATTCTACCCCTCTAACTCCTACAGGATCCCCTCTGTTCTCCCTTTATCTTTTTTACCCTTTATGTTTGACTTTATTTTTATAAGCCATTGGGTTCAATTAGTCCATATGAGCATGGGTGTTGGGGACATCTACTGGGACACAGTCATCCTACTAAGGACCACAGCACTAGAGAAAACTGACTCTCCATCCCCTAGCAGTCACTAAATATCAATAGCTCATTAGCTTAGGCCAATCTTTTTGAATCCTCATAGCATTACTTTGACGACCTCAACATTTCCTCAAGCACTTAGAGTCATTGAGGCATAATCAGTTTCCTGTTTTTATCATGAAAGTAACTTTATTTTTCTTATTTATAAACCATTGAAGTATACCAATAATGAACTATTATTATGACTCTATTAAACATTTTTGGAGACATCAGATTTTTCTTGAAGTATTTTATTTTCATGACAAATTATCTAACCTGAAAACTTAAGAAGTAGAAGATTTTTATGGTTCCCCATGTAAGAGGCCACAGCCCACAGCCACTAGTCTCTGTGGCTTCTGGGTCTGTGGAAGGTAGAACACAATGGCAGGGAATTTAGCAGACAGAATGGCTCATGGTACCATGAAAGGGAAGCAGAGATGGAGAAGGAAACCGATGGTGAGACATGTTAATGGGCTTAAGAAGTAGAAGATTTTTATGGTTCCCCATGTAAGAGGCCACAGCCCACAGCCACTAGTCTCTGTGGCTTCTGGGTCTGTGGAAGGTAGAACACAATGGCAGGGAATTTAGCAGACAGAATGGCTCATGGTACCATGAAAGGGAAGCAGAGATGGAGAAGGAAACCGATGGTGAGACATGTTAATGGGCTTGGAATGATTGGTTCATGATAGCTCTAACAAGGTAGGCACAGTCACTTGTCCCTATCAGGCCCATTAAACAGACAAGTAACAGTGAGAACAGAGAAAGGAGATTTATTCAATGTATCCCATTGGGAAGAGGAACAAATAAAGAGGTCCAATGGCTCTCTTTTGTCTGTCCTTAGGGTCTTTTTGTGGGGTTTGTTTTAAAGGATGGCAAGATGTATGTGTACCTAAGCAGTCAGGGTGTGATCCACCCACCACTCAGCTTATATTATCTTGGCTCTAGTCTCTTCTACAAGCTGGTCCATAAAGTTTTCTGAACTGTGTGAAATCTCTTTTGGAGAGACAAGTTCTTCTTCTGATGGGTGCCAGGCCCAGCCTTTTCCTTCTTCCAGCATGAGACTCCTGAGGAAATACCACTGTTTAGATTCCATTGTGACAAAAGTCTGGCAGCCTAAGGAAGGTACAGTAAGTCCAGAGTGTATACAGTCCTTAAAGGTCTGCCTCCAGTGACCTATTCCTACCAACCAGGCTCCACATCTCATTTTCAGTCACCACCCATTAATGCCTTCAGATTATGAATCCTTCAATTGATTAATCCATTGGTTAGTTCATTGCCTTCATGATCCCATCAGTCCCTGAGAGCCCTACCTCTGACAACACATTAGGGAACGAGCTGTGAGCCTTCCAGTGTCACTCTAGAGTTGAATCACAGCCCTTAGAAATGCTGAAGCTGCTGCAGTGATTGTACTAATGCTATATGTGTTCATTTAAAAACAGCTTTCCAGTATAGAAGTGTCATTAGAAAACATTTAGAAAGGGCAGTGACCTTTCATAAGGACATCTTATTAAGACGCTTTACATTTTTGTCGTGACCATAATTTTTCCAATTAAACAATATGTATTATTTATTAATAAGGCCATTCACAGGGACAGGCAGCAAATTGGCCTGTATATTAAACTTTTAATGCTACATCTGTAATAGACATTCTGAAATGCCATATTAAAAAAAACAATCTTCTCCTTTCTATTTATACTGAGACAACTTCAAGAGGCTCCAGTATGGCTGTGTATATACAAGGTCCTTTTCTTTGTAAAAGCCTTTTTGACCTAGATTAATAAAACACATTCCTGGTAATGCTGCTATTTCTCTATTCTCAAGGGTCTCAGTTAGAATTTCAGTACATATATATATATATATATATATATATATATATATGAGTGTTTATATTTCAAGTTCATGTTGTTTTCTAAGGAACCCTGAACTTTATTCCAGTGTCCTTGGTAAAATACATTGAGAACAATCTGGCCATATTCCCTTTTGCTTAATTTTTTCAGTTACTTTCATTGGTGGTTACAGTAGAGGGCTTGTAATTCATTTCTCTGGATCTCTTACTTCCTGTAGATCTGTCCCCCTCCTGCAACACACTTTTCTTTCCTGGCACTGATGCACTGATGCCAAAACTCTTCAGTCCGCATAAGACACTCGCCCTTCTCCCACTGACATATGCTGTCCCCCAACCAAAGAACTTCAGAGTCTACAAAGGCAACCCCTACAAATGGAAGGAGAAAGAGACAAAACCATGACTACACTTGCAGATGATAGCAATCTGCTCTAAGGATCTGAGAGAACAAGCAATGTCAGGGGGAACTGATCTGAGCAATGTTGTCAAGCAACTGACAATCAACATCAAATGTGTGGTCAATGAGAGAATGTTCTTAAACTGTTTTTCCTCCTACTTTGAGAATCAGGAAAACAAAGATGAGAAGTTAACCTTGAAGAAAAAAGAAGGGTAGAATGTGAATTGATGAAATTTCAAATATGAATATCATCAATTAACAAAACTAAAATCTGATTATTTGAAAATACCAGTGTGACTGATGTCCCTTTAACAAGATAGACAAAGAAAAAGAGCACAACCTTAATAGCAGGAATGAGTAATATCACCATAGACAGTAAAGGATAAGGCAATGCTACCTGCAATGCAGCAACTCTGCATAACTGCTAACTGTCACATTTGGCACAATATGGAACCAAGAACCTGAACAGCCTTTTATAATTGAGGAAATATAGCCCATGCTAAAACTTTCTGAGACAGCAATATTTAGACCCAGATAATTTCATAATTTCGCAGCGTGCTGTATCTTCCTCCTTTCCTTCCATCCTTCTTCCTTCCTTCCTTCCTTCCTTCCATCCTTCCTTCCTTCCTTCCTCCTTCCCTCTCTTCTCCTCCCCTCCTCTTTTCCTCATCCTCTTTTTTTCTCCTCCTTCTTTCCTTCCTTTCTTTCTCTCTCTCATTTTGAGACAGGGTCTTACTCTATGGCTTGAGACTGGAATTTACTATCTAAATGAAGCTGGTCTTGAACCCAAAGAATCTACCTGCCTCTGCTCTCAAGTGCTGGGATTAAAAGAGTACAGCATTCTGACTGTATAATGTATTTAATATAACTGATATAATGTATACCCAATCATTTCTAGGAGAGGAAAGGACAGGAACCATACCTTTCCTGTATTTTGTGACATCAGAATTACCTCTACAAGAAAGAAAATAACTGTACCAAAAGAAAAAAGACAAAACATTTTTCATGAATAGAGATAAAACACAGCCTCAGAAAATACTAGCTAATCCAATCTAAAAATTTGCTAAACCCGAATTGCATGGCCATCTCGGATTCATTTGTGAGTGTAAGCCTATTTCAGTACTTAAGGATCTATGCAATCTACAATATTGATTATCTAAACAAAATCCCCATGAAAATATCAGTCAATGCAGAAAAAGGATTTGGCAAATTTCAATACTCATTTATGATGGACTCTTAGCCTGGTAGGAATGGAAGGTAATTCTTCAGTTTCATAACCTACAAAAAGCCACAGAGACCACACTTACTATGCTGTCTTTGAAAGGATACTTTCCCCATAGGTTTGAGAGGGAAGCAAAGAAGTGCCCATCCTCATTCTCATTTAGAATCAAACTGCAAGTCCTAATATATACACCCAGGCAGGGAAAAGGAATAAAAGACCCTCATATTGAAAGGAAAGAAACAAAAGTATAATTCCTTCCCTGATGTTATGGCAATCTGTACAAAAATCCCAAGGAATATTCAGATAGTCTCAGAAATAAGCCAGTCTATCAGAGCCATTAAATATGTAATCAGCACAAAAAAATCATTTTTAGGTATCTGTGGAACTAAGAAATCATAAATTCTATTTCATTTTATTATTCTTTTGAGACAGAGTCTTACTATGTAGCTCTGTCTGTCCTGGAACTTACTTTGTAGACCAGGCCAGCCTTGAACTCAAAGAAACCTACCTGCCTCAGCCCCCCAGGTACTGGAAATAAAGATGTGTACCACCATACCTGGATCAAAACTTTTTAATTACCACCTATGAAATACTTGGCTAGAAACCTGACATGGCACACTTAGCATCTATCTGCCAAAAATTATAAAACACAAACAAAAGAAATCAAATAAACTATTGAGGTACATCCTGTGTTCATGGATGGAAATGGAAGAGTGGAGGTCAATATAGTTTTCCACCCCATAATGAAGACGTTGATTTTTCCTAATTTATATTTTGATTAAATATAATGTCAATTGAAATGCCAACAGAATTATCTTTTTGTAGCTATAGAAGAGTTCATTCTAAAGATTGTCATGGATAGGTTCAGGATATAAAAGAGCAAAAGCCAGTTCTTAATTTTCTTTCTACCAGAAACAATTTTGAAAAAAAGCACTAAGGTAGAAGAATCAGCTTCAGTATTCAAGAGAATGTGCTGGGTCCACAGGGGTCACACACCCACCAGTGAAGGAAATAGAAGAATGTCGAATGTCTAGATATACACATGTTTTCCAGTTAGTTTTGTAAAGGTGCTGTGGTAGTTTGAATGAGAATGACTCCCATAGGTTCGTATGTTTGAATATGCGGTCCCCAGCTAGTGGAACAGTGTGAGAAGGATTAGGAGGTGTGGCTTTGTTGGAGGTTATGTGTCACTGAGGATGTACTTTGATACTTCAAAGTTCTCTCTCTGCCTTTCTCTGTCTCTTTCAAACACACACACACACACACACACACACACACACACACACACACCTCCCTGCTTAGTCCTTTGGATCAGATGTAAGCTCTCAGCTATTGTTCTAACACCATGCCTTACTACCTGCTATCATGTTCCTGACTTGATGGCCATGGATCCTGAGAAACTGCAAGCAAACCCCCAATTAAATTTGCTTTCTTTTATAAGTTGCCTTGGTCATGGTTGTTGCCACAGCTGTAGAAAAGTAATCAAGAAGGGTGCAAAGGCAACTGTTGGAAAAAATACAGTATTTAACAAAGGGCATTGGAAGGAAAAATGTTTGGCTCCATCACGGACATACGGAATTGTAATATCCTTGAGCAGGTATTAAGCAATCTGTGGTTTAAATTTTATTAATTATTTGATGATTCATACATACATAAAATGTATTCCAATCATATTCACCCCACAGTCTGTGCTTGCTTTTAAGATTTAATTATTTTCCTATGTGATGAAAGCTTTGCCTGTATATATATAAGTGTACCATGTGCCTGGCTGGTGCCCACGGAGATCGGAAGAGGACATTGGATCCCCTGAGTCTGGACTTATGGAGTTATCATGTGGCTGCTGAAAAATGAACTCAGTTCCTCTACCACTGCAACAGGTGCCCTTAACCACTGAGCCATTGCTCCAGGGTTGCCAAGACCTCTGTCTTCCTGCGTTTTTGGTGCTAGCTAAGGTTTGGATACTGCATGCTTGGTTTAGCAACTATCACCTGGCTAACGTTGTGTCTTACTATTTACAACAGGACCCTGGGCAATTTCAGGGGTATTTAATGCTCAAGCCCTGGGAATTCAGTTCATGGTGTCAGTTTTGGTCCCACTTGGTCATAGAAGTTTTGCCCTTTCCACTTTCTTAATACAAATGTTAGACACTGGAAAAATTGTAGTTCCATCCCAGGTCTGCCCATCTCTCACATATAAGCAGATCTTAATTATGAGTGCTATTTCAGAAGGGAGAAGTAGAGCACTGTCCATGGTTTCCTGTGTGATTTGCTAATGGTTACTGCCTTTAAAAAGCCACGTCCTTTCCGAATTATGTGTCCAATTCTAACTTCCTTCAAAACTTAATCACTATACTCTGGACACTCCTTTTTCTTGTTTTTAAATTCCAGTTGTCTCATGGTGCTTGCCAGCCCGAGCTGAGAACATCACTGCCTGTTTTAATGTCTCAGTGGGTTTCTATAACACAACTGCAGAAGTTTCTGGAACCCAAGTCTGTTGCCAGGTGAAGCTTTCCATCTGAAATGTGAATGTGACATGCTTTCCTGTCACTTGGAGTGCTGTTATAATTAAGGGCTGGTGAACCCTCTTTCGGTTTGAGTTTGAGTGTATGATGTTTATTCAAACAGCTTGGTTTCAATAAAATGTCTAAATGTGTGCTGCCAGCACTTTCCCCCATTAACTTTTAAATCCCTGTGAGTTTCAAGGGAAATCCAGTTCGTATGTTTCTCATTCATTTGCATTTAACTCATCAGAATATTATTTCGCTAGAACAAGTTCTCATCCAAGTTTGGGCATATAGCTCTTGAGAGCTTCAGCTAGAGGATATTCGTCATAAGTCTACAAAATAGAGAGCAAGATGAAGCTTCAAAACGTTGGGCCATAGTTGGCTTTGCTCCCAAGCCTTGTTTCAAATGCCTTGTTCTTGACTTTGTAATAGATTAGCAGCATTCTTGTACTATTCCAGGAAAATATGATCCTTCACTTGGTACCCCGACTCAATCTTGAAGGCAGTATAGAAGGTTACTGTGGAGAATAAACAGTGTACAGGACCCCTGTCTTTACTTTTAGTAAAGAGGAGTTGTTATTCCAGAAACATCTCCAAGACAATAATCTGTGTGCCTATTTGACCTGGAAGCTTGGGAGACAGGGGAGGGACACAGTGGCTTACTTCTCTCCCATGATAGCTACTCCTAAGGAACTTCTTAAGCCACAGAACCATGTGAATCAATGTTTAAATCTCTGTTAGAGTTGAAAATGTGACATCCTGTGCTATTACATTAATAGCAATATGGATACAAGAAACGGTTCCTACTTATGAACACACTATGTCAGAGCTTAGTCATGAAAATAGGCCCATCTTAAGGCTTTCAATAGGGAGACTTAACAGAGGGATATAGTCAAACAGAGATAAGAAGTCCCAAATTGCAAAACTAGAAAACTGAACCTAGAAAAATCTACTAGACATAGGATTAAGCTACTATGTACAAGACTAAAAGATTAAAGAGCTTGGCACTGTAGGCATTGGAGGCTGGAAGATGAGATCCTGTGGAGATGGACAGCAGGCTTCTAATAACCAGAGATGCTATTCAGTTATTCTCCCTGAAGCCCCCCCTCACCTGAAATCCTTGTTGCATAAATCTGGTCTTGTGCTTCTGCACAAAGATGATGCTAAAAACAATTGCATCTTCCAGGGTAGAGAGACCTGTTACCAAGAGTTAAGGTCCAAACTGTATTCCCACTGAAACTGTTATTGGTTACTCTTCTCCTTGATGTAGCAAAATAACCAGACAAAAGCAGCCTAAGGAAGGAGGGAAGGGTTTGTTTGGTTCATAGTTTGAGGGTCTAGTCCATCATGGTTCAGAAACACAGAAGCAGGAGTATGTAGTGGTCGGTCTCATGGCAACTGCAATCAGGAAGCAGAGAGTGATGAACACTGGTACTCAGCTTGCTTTCCCTTTTTTTTATTCAGCCTGGACCAGGAATGCTACTAACTATACTTAAAGAAGGTCTTGCAACCCACTTAACCCAATCAAGAAACTCCTTCACACACATGACCAGAGAGAACCTTGTCTCCAAGGTGATTCTAGATCCTGACAAGTTACATGTCAGTATTGACCATCATAACGTTGATGGTCATTAATTCTTTTCAAGTTCAGAGGCTACATGCTTACCTCCTTACTCTGTTTCAGTGTCTAAGAACTTTGTCATTCTCAACTGTGAAATGGACCTAGTTGTCATTGCTATGTCTGCCTGGATGGTGTACTTTGGAAAATAAGTAAATGTGAAGACATTTGGTAAGTTATAGAGCACTGGATATATTTAAGCCTTACATTTCTTCAACAAAAAAATTTAAAATAAGAAAAATGAAGGGCAAAAGTTGCTTTTAATCCTGCCATCTATTGAACTGCATGATTTTTTATGTAATCTGTTTTATTTCCTATCATTGTTGCTATTTTAAACTCAGAGCACTGGATTTTTCATCTTAGAACATTGAGTCTAACATTTCTCTTCTAAAATAGATTCACAATTTTTAAACACTAAGTTACTTTTTTACGAAATAAGTATACGGAGGAAGGAAGCAATTTTGAATAAAATCAGATTATTAAAAATAGTTCTAAGGATATTTTACAGCTGGATGTAATGACACTAAAAGGAAAAGCTTAACCATGTTTGTAAAATTGTAAACAGAAATAAAAATCCATGTTGCTTTTTACTTTTTCCTAATTATATAGCATTTATGCAGGTACAAGTGATAATGTTTATAAAGTATGATACAATTATGGGACCTGATACAGACATATGTTCTTACATCAGATTTGAAATTATTTATGTATTGAAATTGAATGCTTGCTTTGCAGAATTATTAAGAAATAAATGTCATCCAGCAATTGGGAGGGAAGATTTACAGACTTCATTTAAAGTGTATAGTTCTGGGCACTGGCTATCTCCAAAAATCTGGACAGGTTGTGCTCCCTCAGTAGCAAAATGGTATTCTGTTTCCTTTACATTTTTGTATTTTCATTTAGTAAAGCAATGAAAATTCAATGAAAATCTATTGCCCATGGACTCATTTCTAATTCCTAGTTAATCAGAATTGACAATGGGTACCTTCTCCTGGATTTTCTTACTAGGTAGTTGTCATGATTTCCTCCCCATCAAAACATACAGCACTGGTGTGGTACCCTTAGTACCCCCGAGGCATTTTATTCTCTAGCCCTCTCTATCACCATCACTAAAAGTGGGTGGCAATAGACTGTTTCCCCCTTGGGATATTTTTAGAATAGGTTGCTTTTATGTGTATTATTTTCTTAGTCAATGAGCTTTGGAAGACAAAAAGCTATCAGTCTGTTACCCAGTGGCTTGCTTTCACACAAAAATACCCTTAGGGGAACCACGGTGACTGGTAGAGGAGAAGGTATTGCTTCATGTTTCGGCTTCTTCCCATGAAAATGAATTGGAAAGGTAGAACTGTTGTCACATGGGGCATTCCAAGGGGAGCACCACAATCAATTGGAAAAGGGAAATGTGAATTCGCAATAGCTATTTGGTCTTCCCACTCCAGTGGCAGAAAATGTTAAAATTGTATCTGGTCGGAAGCATTCATAGTCACAATTGAATTTCACTAGAAGTGTCTCACACAGTGCCTAAATGAATGCGGAGTCGGCATTCCATCGGCCCTTTAATGAATCTCAAGGACTCACACAGCCAACACATTGTCCCTAGAAGGTGTATTTCTTCTAGGGACAATAGAATGTATATATGTGTGACACACACATATATATCTATTTTCTCCCAAGGAAATGGCCCCAAAGTGAGGAACATTATTCTTTCAATGTAAGTGCCCTTGGGATGTCAATGGGATATTTTCTAATCTTTACCCGCAAGTCCCCCCTTTTTTCTTAAAAAATGACTTTACAAAGTCAAGAACTGTTCTTAATATGGCTGCATTGACAGTGTATAAGGTTTGCAAAAGCTGTCACAGCATCAATCAAATGTCAAGTCTATAGCAACTTTGAAATGTCAGTCAGAGTTAATGCACAGGATTTTCCATTTGAGGGGGCTCTGCTAGTTTCAGGGTATTTTCTGCTGCCCCCATTCACTTCAGTCTGTAACACTGATGCATATTTTGTAGGTTAACTTCTCATTGTACCTGTGAAAAGTAAGGTAGGGTCATAAATTAAAAGATATACATATATATGCATAATCTGAGGAACATAAAAAGAAGAATTGAAGGGATGTTTTTGATATCTCAAATAAAATCTTATGATTAGGGAATACCACATTTACATATATTCTATAGCCCTATGATATTTACACATTTCTATATTGCAGCAACATTTCTAATATAAAAGACATGATTTGAACATTTTAAGCATGCAGTACAGCAGCATTAAATACTTTCAAGTTATTATGTGACCATCACTGCCATCTGTCTTTGGAACTTCCTATTGCCAAACTGAGAGTTTGTCTAGGATGCTCTGATTGTATATGGGTTGAATGTGTTCTCTGGTAGCAGATACTGAGGGATTGGAGGGACTGATGGATAGAGTCTAGTTGGAGGTCATTATGTATCAAAGGCACTGCCTGTGGCAAGGAAGGTCCCAGAGGAAGTCCGTGAGAACACCACTATAAGAAACACAAGTCAGGTCACTGCTCCATCCCCAACCTCACTGGGTTCCTGTGTGACCTCTCTCTGTTGCATACCCCTCTGCCATTATGATGCCATACCCCTGTGGTGATATAGTCAAGGGAGGATGGGGGCCTTCCCAGAGCCTTGTCCTGTTGTTAGACTATCAGTTTTCAAAACTATGAGAAATGTGTGTGTGTGTCTGTCTGTCTGTCTGTCTGTCTGTCTGTCTATGTGTTTGCATGTGGGTCAGAGGACAACCTTGAGTAGCCTTGTTTTCCATTTTGTTCAAGGCAGAGCCTCTCTTGCTCACTGCTGTATGTGCCAGGCTAGGTCTCCTTTGGGCTAATAGAAATTCTCTCATCTTCCAGGATGGGTACCCTGGGATCACATAAGTATGATTCTCCCCTCTATGAATGTATGTATGAGAACTGAACTCAGGGTGTCAGGCTTGCACAGCAAGTACTTTACTCTCAGAGTCATCTCTCCAGCCCCTCATCTTCTTTACAAGTAGTCAATCTCAGGTATTTAATGTGGCATAGATAATGAAAGCTGGAGTTACACATTTTGAATTGAACTCTTCTGGGTGTCTTGTATAAACAAAACCATTAAATATTTGTTAGTTTGTGTATGATTTCTTTCACTTAGCAAAACATCCTAGAATTGTATCCACCTTGCTATGTTTTAAAAATTATATTCTATCTTGGTATTAAAGGCTGAAGCTTCCATAATACCCCAATACTTCTTGAAACTGCCTTCCATTTTAGTGTAGTTGTAGAGGCAGTGTTCAAATAAATTTAGATCAGAAACATATTGATTCCTACATATAAATCACTGCTGTACATGGTCAGGTAGGTGTTACTATCTTGTAAATTGCAATTGCTTCTATAATAACAGCAGTACTGTAACCATGTGGGGGGCATGATTCTTTATGCCGCATGTATTTGTGTATTTAAATTCATAATAGTCATGTAAAGGTAACTTACTGTTTTCCTTCCTAGTAAAGTGTAAGCCAAGACAGGAGAAGATTAGTTAGAGACATACTCATTTGGTTCCAGACACTGGGCTTTTCGTTTCTGCATTCTATTGTCTTTCTCATCACTGAGAGACTGGACCTGAACTAGGCAGAGCTAGACTGAACCCTCATGATGTTCAATAACCTTTCTCAAAGCATGCCAGTGTACACTCATGACAAGAACTCTAGGTTGGAACACAAGGAACCAGAAGTCAATGATTTTGGACATCAGTCTTCACAAAGAGTTTAGGTTTTGGCTGGCTGTGGAGGACACAGGAGAAGCTGAGAGGAATTCTGAAAGCAGAACTTGTTGTGAGGTTATTCTGTGAAGTTTCTTGATTCCTGATTATCTTGTGCAGTCTTACTGAGACTTGTTTTGGCCTTGCTGACTTTAGCTTTCCATTTGGTCATGGAGAAAGAGCATCCCAAGCAGGAATTTTAAAATCTAGCTCTCAGGGAAGAAAGTGTTGAAGCTGTCATGAGCCACAGTGGCGTTTTAGGGTAGTCATGCTAAGTACGGATGACATGAACTAATAAAACAAACCGATAAAACTCCACATCAATTTTTGAAAGTTCATGTATTTGTGTCTTTTATGGTTAAATCAATTTGATCAATAACTTATTTATATTAACTTACTTTTCTGCCAAAACACTACAGTACATATAATATCTTACAATGTTTCACAGATCCAGTCCTCACATTATTGATTAGTAAAATATGGCATTTCAGGGGTCTGGAAGGGACTTTCAGCATTGCCACCATGACCCTGAGGTTATTATTCCTCAGAATGAAAACTCTTATCCTTATGTAGAACTTCAGGGAAACCTATAGGCCATAGAAAGGAGCTTTGTCAGGAGTTAATGCTAGCACATTAGAACTGGGCCATAATGGCAGATGGAATCCTCATCCTTCTTCTTGTAGAGACAGGCACCAGCAATCTGTCTTTTTCCTCTGTCACCCTAATTTAGGTCATTCCTATTGTGAGCCTTCTCAAATAGTACCTGTCTAGGTCTACAATTTATGTTGAGGAAGCATTAATGCAAGCCTTTAATAAGATGTAGAACTTCACAGTGTGGTGTTATCTGTGGATGATATATATTAGGGCCTCAGACATGTTTAATTAGGTTTGCAAGAGTCAAATTGACTTTGGCAGTAATGAAGCTTTCTTTTTCTCCCTTCCTCTCATAGTCTGATAAAATAACATAGAAGATGATCAAGAAATATCTTTTCAGTTTTGGTATCTTTGTAAATCATCCTCTCTCTATTCTGAAAAAATCCTCATCTGTCTTAAAAATCCAGTTCTTGCTGAGGATAGACAGAAAGGGAGAGCTTGTCAAGGAAGACACAGTGTGGCCAATAATAAACCTGAGGTGTTGAACTACCAAATATTGAATGTGTATCTTTTGAAAACATTTGGTAAGTATTTAATAAGCATTTACATTGGAGTACCAATCAAGGGTTTTATAGTTGTGCTACTCACTCCAATTTTATAGGAAACTTTGATTTTGACTTTAGAGTAGGAACAATTTGATCAACATTTTGAGTATCAGGAGCCAATACTTAAAACAAACCTCTGTCCCCATTACTTTCTCTTAAGCAAAATATCCAAGTTTCAGTAAGACAAGCCCCTTCCCTATGTGATGAATAAAGTAAAAGGCAAAATCAATAACCCGAGCTCCTTTTGAGTCATAGATTTTTTTCTGCTAGAACTACCCATTTAGATTCCTGAAGAAATGAGGATTCTGAACTTAATCTCAAATTTTTGAAGTCTTTTCTTACTTGTAGATTCATTCATTCACTTCTATAGTTTAAAATTTTGTTTTTAATTATGTATATATGTATGTGGGTATGTGCACATGAATGCAGGTGCCTACAGTATCCACAAGATGGTGTCAAGTGTTGGAGTTATAGGCAGTTAGTTGCCTGATGTGGGTGCTGGGATCTGAACTTGGATTCTCTGGCAAGAATAGTATGTACTCTTAACCATTGAGCCGCCTCTCTAGCCCTGACTTTTCCATTCTCTTAATGCATCTCTGAAATGAGGTATTTTGAGCCCAAGTATCTTTGAGACACTCCATATCCAAGGTTGGTCATGCATACTGTGATACTGCAAAGCCAAGAAAAGGGCCAATAGTCTTCATTCAGCTGGGACAACCACGGGCTTTTCATTGAATATTTCAGTAACTGGTATTTAATAGAGACAATACTAAAGAATGAAGCAAAAGAATGAAGATTTCCATCCAAAGTGACAAAAGGGGAATGATGTAGGCTGTTATCTATTGTAATGAATGAAAAAAAGAGAAGGGGGCAATTTAGAAGTCATTTGAAGAATAAAACCTTAGCAAGAACAGTTATTTCCTTTGATAAAGACAGGTCTTTGGGTTGAAATTTGGATGTCTAAAATCCTAGAAAATGTCTGATGTTTTCATTTGGAAGAATTATAGGAGCTAAAAGAAGAAATTTTTGAGTGTAGTCTTCTATTTTAAGGATTGGAGAATTGCTAAGTTGTCACTTATGGGAAGACAGCACTTGTCCATTGCCTCATTCCCAGAAGCTCTACTGAGCATTTCATGATAAGTTGGGTGTTCGAGAACAAGCATGCAGGTTCCTTTACCACTGACATATTTGACACACTTCAACCTAACTTTATTGAGCCTTTCTGTCAGTGTTTTGGGGTCAAGACACAGCTTCTAGCTGTCATCAACAACTTGAGTAGTTTCCCTTAATTTTTAGGGACCTCGACTCAGGCCAATCCATGTTTTGCAACAGAGAAAAAAGTTAAGACTAGCTGATTTATGGAGCAGAGTTAGGGGAAAGTAAAGATACTTTAATATAGGCTTAAGCATGAGGACTGGTATCATATGAAAAGAGATATTCAGAAGGAAGCATGTGGGTGTGGGTTTCTCGTGGACAAGTCACAATTCATTGTTTTTATGATAGTCTTATATAGAGTACTGGGATTTGGAGTTACTATCTTTGAAGTGTTGCTAAAGAAGATCCTCACAAGTTCTTGAGGGGCATCTGATAGGACCATGACTGGTGAGGAAGAAGTCCACAGAGACACAGGAAGATAGGAGAACTGTAGGGTAAACAAAATTGTCTTGTTTGAGACTCTTAGGAGATATCTGGAAAAAAAAGAATGAGGACCTCCCTCAAGCAATAAACTTTCAGTCCTTAAGCCGAAGTCATTATGTCTACAACATAAGACATGTCTCCATAAAAAAGAATAGCAACTTACCTGCACAGACTTTATTACAAATGTTATTAGTTACGATGGAACTTTGTTTTTCAGTTGGTGAAAGGCTTCCCTTGGACTCTGAGGTGAGGCAATCCTTTCCTTCTCAGGTTCCTATAGTTTGTCTTCCATAACTCCTTTCTGCTGAGTTATTTATACCTTCTAGAAGACAAAGTAGTAGAGATAGTTTTCAATGGCTAATGGCCAAAGATCTAACAAACACTTTACAAATATTTTAAATATATTTGGGACCTTTCCATTTTCTGAAACATTTTGATTTATTTATTTATTTTTCTCATGGTCATGGAATATTGCCTGATGGAAAGATAAAACCTTGAGGATTTAATGTAGATGAAGGGACATCAACTGGCTGTGAAATCACTGCCCAGTGTGGTTCCTGGAATGACCGGGAAGAGGAGTGTGGAAACTCCATCTTAGCTGATTAGAGAAGAATCCTGTGAATTGATGTCTACCTGGCCTCAGATGGATGGGAATGTGAATCAAAATACACATCAAGAAACTCACTCCTTAGTTGGAACAGAGAGATGGAGACCTTTAGTCAAAGAAAATGAACCTATATGGAATAGGAAATCACTATAGGTAGTAATTGAACCAAAATTGGTGGAGCAGAAATTCTTTTAGGAAAGCTTGGGAGTAACTTGGCAATGTGGAGAATTGTTTTTATCCCCCCTTCACCCTCCACTCTTGATCTGATATTAGAGGGCAGCAGAGGGCAGCCAACCTTTGCATGTCCTCTTTTATTACATTACTGTGTGTGTGTGTGTGTGTGTGTGTGTGTGTGTGTGTGTAAGACAGAGAAAGAGACATACAAAGAGAGAGACATAAAAGAGGAGAGGAAAGAGAGAATGAGCATATGTCATGGCATGGGTGTATGATGTTAAAGGGCAATTTAGGAGAGTGGCTTCTTTCCTTCTACCCTATATACCCAGAGACTGAGCTCAGATCATCAGACTTGGTGACAAGTACCAAGTACTTTAACTCCTTGCTGGCCATCTCTTCTCTTTAACTCTAATGATGGTCTGGAAAAGAGACACTGTTGATTAACTGTGGGTCATGGGTGGAGGTAAGAAAGATCAGAGAGGTAAAAAGCCTTTTTTCATATCACAGAGCATTAAGTGGAGGCTCATGTGAGCCTTACTCATATCAGAGACTTACTCATATGCCATTAGAATGCTTGTGTCCAGGGTAGGGTAAAATCAGATTTTGTATTTTTAAAACTTTTGAGATAGTCACCAACATACCAATTCTGCCATATTACAATCTACAAGTATGAAACATCTTTATATTTATTTGGAGTTTTTCCTCAGCAGGATTTATACATTTATGTGAACATATCTAGGGTGGATTAAACTTACTCCTCATTATTTTATGTTTCTGATGTTATTATGAAAGGCAGTTTTAATTTAGTTTTTGGATCTTTGGAGTTCTTGTGTTTAGAAATAAGTTGGTTTTTTATGAGTCTTCTGTTGGGGGAAGCCCTGTGCATTTGTCAATAAAGTACTGTTGAGCCTATAGGGAACCAACATAGGAGGGACTAGGAATCCAGGAGGATTCTGGGAAGGAGAAACACGAGAGTCAACATGTAACCGCCATGGGGGTAGGAGCCCAGAACTATTCTCTGGTAAGAGACATACTTAGATTAACAATTATGGGGTATTACTTAAAGCAGAGCTAGCCAGTAAGAGACAAGCAAGGCCACAGCTTCATAATGAATATAGCCTCTTGTGTGTTTATTTGGGATTGAAGCAGCTCTGGAACCAGGCTGGCGGGAAGGCTCCTCTCAAGGAAAGCTTCTCTTAACATCTTCAATCCTGTGACATTCCAGTCTCTATTCTAGTTTGTTGTCCTTAAGAATTGTTACATGTTGGCTCATCTGTAGATGACAGTTCTGGTTATTTTCTGGTAACTTTTATCTGTTTTCTCCTTACCTGGCTGTATGGGCAAAGCCTCCCCATCCTGTCTTGGAGGACATTCTTCATTCTTACATCATCCAAGAGACATTCTCTGTAGGATGTTCATGGATGCAATTGCCACATTCAGACAGTTCTGTAGTATCAGCTCTCCCTTTTGCCTTGGATTTTCTGTCTCCTTCTATTCCATGATCTTAACATAAAAGATCAGGTAATTGTTTTAGACTCTTCACCTTGTCATTTAAAACTATTTCCCTCCAAGGATGGTTTTATCTGAAAACCACACATGCTAGTATGTTGTGTCATCATTCTACTCAGCACATAATTTTTCTTCGAGTATGAGTTATTTATAAATATATTGTTTAGTTTCTATGTATTTCTGAACTGCACATTTTTATTCTGTAGTGCTTTAGTTTAATTCAACTTTGATCAGAGTGCATGGTTTGTATATGCTTATTTCATTTAAGTTTTTTAAGCTGTGTGACATGGTCTAGTGTCAGGACGAATATGAAGATTGTCCCATGTACATTTGGAATGAACATATAATGTGTTGTATTTGGGTGACATTTCAGACATGTCTCACTGATAGCATTGGTTGACAGTGTGGTTCAAATCTGGAGAACTAGCTTAGTTACTTTGTCATTGTGAAGTACCTTTTTTACCTCTCAAAATGATTTTAATTATTTAAAATATTTAAGGTTTATTTTGCCTGGTATTTGTACAGCTTGTCCAGTTCTTTATCAAATTATATTTTACACGGTTATAACTACTTCCATCTTTGTGACTAATTCATAACTTTGAATCTAAAGCATTTCCACAGACGGCATTTAACTATATCTGGTTTTATAATCCAGCCTGTCTTTTAGATTTACTGATTTTATTTCATGTTTTGTCTGCAAGCATGTGTCTCTGTTCACAATATATGTATGTGTACCCAGTGCTTGGGGAAGTTGGAATAGGGCATAAGATTTACTGGAACAGATGTTTCAGAACTTTGCAAGCCACCATGTAGCTTCTGGGAATCGAACCTGAGTTCTGTGGAAGAACAGCCAGTGCTCTTAACTGCTATATCATCTCAACACCCTGATTGTCTTATGACTAGATGTCTCCTTCTTGCTTAATGTAGCTTTTGACAGAGCGGGTTGTGCTTCTTCTGTTTGGCTAGTTACTTGTGTATTTGTTCTTGTCTCTTCATTTCTGTCTTTTGTGTTCAGTGTATTTTTACCTTGAAATTCAGGTGACTTTTTCTTTTGGTCTTTACATATTTTCTCCTTATCTCAATGATTGCTCTTGGGATTACAAGGCAGATCTTAATTTTAAGTACTCTAACTTAGATGATCACGAGCTCAGTTCTGGCTGTACACAGCTTTGCTCTGGCATCTGCCTTCTTTCTCCCTTCCTTGGTGCTGTAATGTCTGAAGAACTATACCTAAGCATTGTTTTGCAAGGTCTTAGACACCAGATTGCACTTTGAACTTAATCTCATAGACTCTGAGAATGCAATTTTGAGACCCTGTGTAAAGAGGGAAAGAATGCTAATGAAAAGTTGGCGTGAGGAAGACTGACCCAGGGCTGGCATGAGGATGCAATGAGGATGCATCTGGGCTGAGGACAGTAGGTGCTAAAGGAAGCAAGAGCAGTGGCTGCAAAGTCACAGCTTCTTAACTTTTATGGACATTCCCCAATTGAGGTTGGAGCTGTGCTGGAGAAAATCATGAACACTACTTCAAGATTTGTCTGGCTCATAGCTTCTAAGGTACAAAGCACTGGGTGTATGTGTGAATAGATCTCATAGCAAAGCTGTGAGTGTTCCCAAAGTATTAGCTTCATTCTCCATCATCTTGTGGACTCTATTTTTAAGGAAGATTTCAGGGCAGGGGGTTGCCAAAGTGATTTTCTTGAAGAAATTGATGAATGGAGACACTGGTGTATCTACTCTGCAGTGTCTGTGCTGTTTCTAGAAGTTCACAAAGCTTCTTTTTTAATATTGCTAATGCTCCCACTGTCACTCGAGGGACAATAAGCAGCGAGCATCTGAGATTCTGACACAGGAAGACAAAGACTGGCAAGGAAGCTCTTCATCTGATCACCTCTCATCTTCAGCCAGTTGCCCCAGCTTCTTTGTGCCCAGCTCCATGATAAAGGTAGTGACACCTAGCCCCAGGTGAGGTGATAAGTGGAGAACTCCTAGCAGGGGAGGGGGAGGTATTATGCTCATTCAGAAGTAGATAACAGCTAAGTTTGCCATAAGTACAGCATTATTTCCCTTTCTGAGACTTTAAGGGACTTAGTGAGGCCAATGATTTAATGATCTTGGGGCAACTTCTGTCTGGTTCATTTGAAGGCAAGCTGGTTCTGGAGAGGCCTTTCTAGAAAGTGTAACAAGACCACTAAGCCAGTGGTTCTCAACTAGTGGGTTGCTAACCCTTTGGTAATCAAATGGCCCTTTCACGAGGGTTCATCAAGACCACCAGAAAACACAGATGTTTATGTTACAATTCATGTCAGTAGTAAAATTACAGTTATGAGTAGCAAAGGAAATATTTTGTGGATGGGGATCACCACAATCTGAGGAACTATAGTAAAGGGTTGCAGACGAGTGTGTGGAACAAAGCAAGCTATGTATGTCATGTTATTGTTAGTCTCATTGTTTAGCTTCCTTTCAAGAGTCTCTTTTGGCAGGGCCTACAGAAATATAAAAAATAAGTTCCTGTTGTGTCTTAGCCACCCAGTTTATGACATTTTGTTATAGCAGCTGGAAGGGAATATAGGAATGCAGGAAGACATGTAGGAAGCTGTTTCCCAGAAACTTTACGGGAAAACATCAGAATGATAGGAAATGATGATGTTTCCATGCCTATACTTGGAAAATCCTTACCTCCATTACCACTTTCTCTAGAGATAATGTTATACACATGCTTCCTAAATGTAGCATGTCATGTTCTCAAGGTGTGTAACCTGCTTTAAATGCCAATACCTCCTCAACGCTAAGTCAGACTTGGATCTAGCTATTTTCTTTTAGAATCGGGACTGACTAAACTACTGTATCAGGCCGATTTCTCCGAAGGAACAGAACTGATATAATGTTATCTTGTAACGATATTAGACTACCTCACATTATAGGGCCTGGGTAGTCTACCGGTGTCCTTCTGCTTGCTCAAGGGGCTGAGAACCAGGTAGTGGCTCAGTCCAGAGAGCCAGCTAAACTCAGCAGTCCAACACGAAGGCCTTGAAAATTGCTAGGTGGTTGCTACAGTCATGCTGCAAGGCTGAAGCAGCTGATGACAGTGGAGGGTGGTGACAGTGGCACAAGCACCATTGATAAACTCACTTGCCAGCAACCAGTGAAAGGCCACCATGAAGCCTTGCCCTCTCCTGGATCACTTCAAGTCTGGGCCACCTAACTGGAAGAATCTGCATCTTTGAGAGGGGGTTGGTTACCCTTCTGTTAATCCTTTATGACAATGTTAGACCATCTCAGAGAAAAATCCCCCAGTTGGACCCAGTTCCTACTACATTGACAAGATTAGCCATCATGAGGACTGGTGTTTGTGGGGCTGCAGTCAGCACCAGCTGATCAGTCCTGGGTCTGCTCCTGAGTGCAGGGGTGTGGATGAGGGAAAGGCTAGCTAAAGGAGTTAAGAGTCAGAGACACAAAATAGCGGTCAAGAGGGCAGTTTCAGTCCTTCCTGAATGCACCTCAGTTTACTCATACAGGATCCTAAGTAATCAACCAAAGGTGGGGACAATGGCAGAAGACATCTATTATCGTGTATAAAGGGTAGGTAGAAATTACTTCTCTTAATCCTAAAGACACTCCATAGCTGCACATACTACTTGGCCTTCAGGCACTTCATAGCTTCAATATCACCTAGCCTTCAGGGTGAGAGTAAACCCGCCAGGGCCCATGTCTATTGTTATGTAGATGAGAGCCATTCATCACTAAGGCCAGGATATCCTGCTGTCATTAAGCTAATGTCCTAAGGACAATAGAAGTGATTGGAGTTCTTCGAACTCTTGGCAAGATGGAATGCACTCCCATTTATGGATCCAGTGACCATCACACTAAAACAGAGTGAGCATTTAGTAGATTCTGAATCTCTGAAGCCTAGAGTTGTGCTTGAACCATCTCAGTAGGTTTCCCTTTCTTATGCTTTAGGTGAAAGACTCTTGGAAGTTGGCATAGCTAGAAGATTTTGTAAGCATTCTAGCCATGATCCTCTCTGGTTAGTTTTTGATCTGTTTTCATCTTCTTTGTGCTGTTCAACATAACACTAGCCTGAAAATAATTATCAATGCAATATAAAATTGTCTATTGGCTACAGTAAAAAATAAGATGCAGAATTAGCTTCAATGGTATATTTAATTCATATATCTAAAATATCATGTTTACAGGTAATCAGTATAAACTTTTATCATAATTAGTTTTTGAAATCAGGTGCATATTTTTTTCTTCCAGTATTTCTGGATTTGAGCTAGCTATATTTTTTGTGTTCAATAGCTATTAGGAAGTGCAGTTTTATTTATGAACTATACTTAGCTAACTAATGTTAAGTAACCAGGTTGATAGAGAAACAAATTGTGGGAACAAGAGACCTTGGCCAGAGGCCCACTTCCCCATCAGCCTGGGAGCAGCCAGCTGTAACCAACTGCAAAGAAGACATGTTTACTAAAAACATGTTTACTAAAAACAATACGGTGACTGTAAGAAATGTTTACCTGAACAATAATTTCCTGATGTTTTCAGAAGGGCTTGCCCATGGGTGCACCCTGACCTTGACCTTTCCAATGACTAACTGCCTTTCCTGACACCCCACTGCCGCCTCTGGTGTCAGGGCATATAATAACCAGCTGGGGTAAGAATAAAGTGAAGCTTTCTTGGGGGGCTTCTTGAAGTTTTCTGGAAGCCTTCTTGAAGCTTTCTTTGCACCACTGACTGGCCTCTGTGTCATCAATCCCACCACCTTCCACACATTCTCTGCCAGGCTGTGCAAGGGCGCAGCAACAAATGATTTGTTATTTGCTATAAAATATTGTACCCATTGTAGCATATATACAGTCAGTGGTTTTTGCATTTAAATACCAAGCAGGGTTATAAAGGGTAGGAATCTTTCTGATGAAAAGTAAATAAAGAAAACCATAATAAAAATATGACCATGCTGAATTGCAGTGTTTCCCCCAAAGCAGCAGATTTGGGGTTTTCACAGCTAGGGACATAGTGAACCCCAGCATCTAGTATTCCAGGGAGACACATTTGAGAAGATGCCAAAGAGACAGAGACCTTATGCCCTGAGTGAGTGCATCTTTCAGATTTCCTGCAGAAGTTTCTAATTTTCATCTATGGAAAGATCTGCATCTCAAGGCTTTGGCCAACCGAATGCATCAGCTTTCTTGTCAACATAATGAGTGCTAGGGGAAAAAATGAAATTCAAAGACCACAGTGATCACCAACTCTGATAGTATTATGGCACTCCAGCTGCTAAATCTTTCATGACTATGGGCTGCGCTGGTGATGCCTACGGAGATATGCTGCACTCTGGAAGAAGCCTGTAGTCACCTCCATTGATGTTGATGTCATCCTCATTACTGAATTTGAAGGATTACACCAACAGCTTATAATGGTAGCTGCTAAAGTATTGATTTTGAACTCCATCTAGATATGAAACAGACAATAGTTTTAAATCTTGAGTAGCTACTATCATGGCAGCAATGCCTCCTCCACAGCAGCGATTTTAAAGAAAAAGGATGAAGTGTTTTCTATTCAAGATGTACTCTGGGAAGATTATAAGCATTTTGGATGGAGGCCTCTTTGGGGATCTTGAGTAGAGCATGAATTAGGATACTTGAGCAGTTTAAAGGCACACATAGGAACGGGGAGCCAGAGTGATTGAGGTGCACCCTATGAGATTCCTAAATTAATTAATAAAAATAATATGTTGGTGATAAATAAATAGGCTCAGTTATGATGCCGATGAAGGACTTAAACCAGTCAAAGAATCTCTAACCGCTACTGAGCTAACTGAGGCCATGGTTGGTGCTAGGAGATTTGTGGGAAGCCAAGGTGACAAGGGAGATTCAACTTTCATTCACTTCATTTGGCAAAACGACTCATAACCTAAGGAGCCCTGGCCAGGAACAGGGGGCTCCTTCAGGAGAGAACCAGGCCACAGAGTGTATTCTCCCAGGAAGAGGCAACTGCTTCTAGCTGATCAGGGTGAGTTTTCAATGAAAGATAGCCTTGACACTACTCCTGAGAGTGGATGTGGTGTCAGTAAGGAAGCCTGCACGAGAGATTAGCTCTTTGAAATATGGAGCCATTGGTAGAGCCTAAAAGAACCCAAGCTTCTGAGATCAATGAATGTAGATAAGAATGCTGTTAGACTGAGCATCAGGAGCCAACCTCAGCACTAATGTTTGCCTATCAATACTAATTTATGGCCCTCCTTTTCCAACACTAGGCATCTGTGAGGGTTCTGAATAGATGGGTTCATTTCTGCTTGTCCACCAGTTTCTTAGTACACATCCTGTTTGTTATGTGTATAGCAAACTTAATTTCTTATACTTCTCATAAGGGGGCTTGGGGTTGTAGTTTACCAAGAAACGATACAGTTCATGCCCACATATTTGTGAGTGTTTGGCTCACTTTCTCCAGATGTTTTCTGGGTTTCTTCATGTCCATACAGTTCCACAGCTGTGTGTTTGTTAGTGTTTATGCTAATCACAGAAACATGGAAGAAATAAGGTTCTACTCTCTTGAAGAAGATCCATATATATTGGGTAGAAAGACCCATATCACAAGTAAAATACAAAAGTAAACCCCTTTTCCTGGTAAGTGGTTTTGCATACATGTGTTTAATGTCACAAATCTGGTAGAGAAGGAAAAAAAGAGCAATTTTGGATAAAGTTTGCCTTTGCTTACTTTGATACCTATGAATAATCTTTCAAGGCATAAAATCCTTCTCAGTTTGAAGATGGAAAATATCATTTGAAAAAGCTTAAAATAAACCTCAGTACCAAATCCACTATGAAGTCATTGAGTGAAGGCTATTCAGCCACAGTTTTCAGGCTATCAAAAAAATAAAAATAAAAACATGTTTTATGCAAGGAGAATTTATGACTTCTACTTCAAAACATCACGGATCTTAAGAAAATGTTTGTATTTCTCATTTGGTATGATCTAGAGAAATATTTCTTTAACATCTCCTTTTCATATTGTGCAATTCACACAAGAGACATGTCTATGAAATATTTACTCATGATTTTTATTTGAAGGGAAGTAGCTGGTTGCTGCATGAAAGCTTCGCAGCAGAGATTCCTTGCTTTCAAAAGAAAATTGAAGCTAAATAAAAAAGATTGCAAGGCAAGCCCAGAGAGGTCCTTCCTTTGCGAGAGGTAATTGATTTGCTCCCCCAAACAGTCTTCTAGAACTTTCGGTAGACAATGCTCTAACCTTGTCAGGAGAGTATAATAAATTTTAAGTTAGACCGTTTTGGAAGGAAGGATTTAAAATGAACTGCATTTTATAGGAACAGAGCACCAAGGGTCTGTTGTTAGTTTATAGGGCCTTGATTAGATAGGTTATTGATTTTGGCTGCTGGTGATACAGTTCATGTTCAAAAGGTATCAAACTCATGCGGAATAAAATAGAAGCAAGCACTTGGGAAGAAAGAGAGAAAGTAGTAAGATACTAGCTAGCAATCTAGTTGCAATTCTTCCAATGGAATGGGCAGCTGTGTCTTACTGCCTTTAGCCCTCTGGAAGCAGTTATGTGTATTAAATACTGGAATAACTTGATATTTTAAAAGCTTATATGCTCATCCAAGTAAAATGGTTTTAGAAGGCTACCGGGAGTTTCATGATTTTATAGTTAAATCAATACCCAGATTTATGCCTTTTGGACAGAGAAACTTGAATTTAATTGAGAAAATGGATCTAATGAGGATAGACATATTTTGTGCAGATGTAGGGAAGTCTTTTTTTTTCTTTTCTTTTTTTCATTTATTATCTGAAAAAGGAAACAGGTACTTTTGATTCAAAGACGAATTGAGCTTTACAGGAAATAAGACGTGTCCAGAAACTTTCAAAGATTTGTGACATTGCAGAGATGTTTCTGCATATCTGAACTCTGGCATAATCCTTTTCTCTCTCTTTGAAATTCTGGAATTTAAGATTCATTAATTACACAGAAAAGCACATAATATTTTACTCTATCCTGCACAATTAATGGCCATATGGTATTAAACTGGCAACCAGACTTTCAGAATAACAGTTTTTAGCAGAGTCCCTGGCTGTCTGATTTCCCTTTTTATTTTTCTGTATTTTATGGATCTTCATGTAGAAATTTGTGTTTTATTCACTTAAATCACATTTTCCCAAAAAAGAAATTATGAAGGGCACCGTTATTATTATAATTTTTTTGCAGACAGAAATAACTAAAAATTCTCTGGTCTGCTCTGTCTGAGATCCTGGCATATTCTAAACAGAAGAGTCCTCATGAAAAAAACCTAGGAAATACAGCCATATTTTGGGGATTCGCAATTTATTTCCCACTAACCCCAGCTCTCCACAGTCTTTGAACACATTTTGCTTTAAGAAGTACTCTGATAAATGTTTCACACACACACAAAATTTAATTTCATGGAGATTCTGCCTATGCAATGGCTGCACGATTAGACCTTGAAATGCAAGGAAACAAATTGAGCTTCTAGAAACATATGGACTTAAGCAACCATAAGAAAAATCATCGGAGGGCAGAATTTGGCTCTGTGAAATTTTACGCAATGAAAGTTCCAGAAATAATTGACTGCTTTCCTGCTGTCCTGAAAGCATACTATTTTATATTGTTTTAATCACTTTTTCACATTAGTTTTTCTCTGTACTCACTTTCTTACAAATTAAGATTTCTATTTTGTCTGGACAACCTACTAATGTCAAGATTTTGTGAGGAATTTGTATCTCAAGCTGCTCATGATAGATTACCTATTTTTTTTATAACTCATGCCTAGAGAATTTGAGAGCACCTGAGTTATGTGTAGAGCGTGAGCTAACTTCCTTGCCATTTCTCCCTTCTGAAAGATACTGTGAATGTAAGTTAAAAAGTACCTACAGATGTACCAAATGCATACTGTTCAGATCATTTATAGGTTTTATATATAATGCTATAAATGAAAATACATTTTCAAAATGAGCACACTGCAGAAAATGGAAAATCTGAGTATAGACTTGGCTGAAATAATTTTGAAAAAAAAAACATTGAAAGTGGACATTGGTGTGGTTTGAAATGCACAGTCTTTTAAGAGTTCAACTCCCAGATTTACTCACGGATGAGTTATCTGTGTTAAAGACCATAAAGGATGTTTATGTACTTTTAAAGGACATCACCGTCTGTTAGTATCTAAGAGTTGTTCTCTTATGCTTTTCTTTCCCACGGACACAGGCAGTATCACGAATCAGCAGATAACAAAAATGAGTGAGTCCCTCCTGCTTGCCATAGCTTTGAAGATGGCACTTTGCAAGTTAGATAACCCGAGATATAGAGTCAACTCACAAAAACTTCACCATTCAGGGTTTTATATTTGGAGCATGTAGAGGGAGCCCTGAGGCAGTCATGGTTTGCGAAGCGAGGTTTGTCTCCACCACACAGAGTTGCTATCTACCAAGAGTTTGCTCATCTGAAGTAATTTCATCTAGGCAGCTGGTCTGATCCATTCAAAATACGGTTCCTATTACCAAGAACTTTCTATTAAGCTTGTTCAATTAAGTTTCATTAAAAAAAAAAACCTTTCCCTTTTTTATTCCATAGGATTCCATAGGTAACCACAGGCCAGGTAAAATATTTTTAAATTCCTCCAAAGACTAGTTAGTAATTGGAACCAAAACAGATTTTCCCCCTAAGTTGTTACTTTGTTTCATAGTGGTCTTTATTTTATTTTTTAAGTGATGGTCTCATGTTGGCTATGGAGTGTTCACTGCGTCATGCTAGAAAGAGTTTATGGTCCCACCTGCATCCATGAGAAAGAGAAAACAAAGCTTCACTTTTAATTCTCTGGAAATTCCAGGCCATTAAGAAATGACTACTGCCAGCTTTCTGGTGTTATTTAAAGGGGTAAGAAGTTCATTATTCTAGCTTACTTATGAGTGCTGGGTTTATTTTTCTATTATTTAAAGAGATATTATGCTTCATTGCAAAAAGGTGGCTCAGAAGATGTCAGGTCTTTGCTGGGATGAGAGATGACTTTTGGTTGTAGATAGTTCATACAAAGAATGACGAGTGAGGAGCAAGTGTGCCTACCTTCCAGAATATTCTATTTAAAATGATAACTATATTTTTCCTGGAAACTCAGTGAACAAGGCTGTTTCTCATGGTCTAGCATAGGCAAAAGGTAGCCTATAAAATTCACCATTTCAGCTGCTCTCATTTGCCATGGTCAGCTGACTCTGAGTTTTTAATGTCCAAGAGATGATGATAGCAGTTTTCTTTTAATCCCAGCATTAGCAAGGTTGAAGAAGGCAGATCATGAATTCAAGGTCAGCCTGAGCCAACACAACAGTTCCAGATTACCCTAGACTACAAACAGAGAAACCACTCAAACATTGGCCACACAAACAAAGATGGCAATAAAATGATGGGAGCAAACTTTTTTAGTTACTCATTTATATTTGTCTATAATAAACACCACTTTGGATCATGTGTCAGTCTTGTACCCATTGTGTTTTTCTGTTTTGTAGCCTAACACTTTCTAGAAATTTCCTTGTGTAATTTGATTTACTTCCTAGTGGAGTGTTGTTTTCCTACCTAGTATGTTGAAATCATCCACAGCAGAGGACCCAGAGATTGTGGAAATAATATAGGCATTATCAGACCACATCCATTGCCTTCATGTGTTATAAGTTTAATGAATTATAGCATAATCTATTATTTTTCAACTATTTATATGGTAGCCCATAAATATTCCATGTTCCATTTATTATAAAATCTGCAGGTGGAATTATATTCATTCCATTTAATTTATTTAAAACATATAGTGCATGCCTACTATTAATAGTGAATTTATAAACTCCATTTAAAATGGCTTAAAAATTATATAAAAATGTTCAGTGTCTCTCACAACCATGGAAAACAAATCCATTTCAAGTAACAACACAAGAGTGTATCTGAGTCATTTTTTAGATTGTACAGTATCCTTAACACTTAACCTTTTACCACTACTTTAATATGTAGGGTAATTTATGTATGATCAACTGAATGGTTTAAGAAGGTTTTTGTCCTCTGAATTGTCAGTTATGCACATTAATCATGTATAAATAATACCCGAAGAAAAACACATATGTAAATACTTGGCATGATGTCAATAATCTTATAAGTTAGAGACTGTCTTTCACTCTTTGAAGATAAAAAAAGCAGCATTATAAGTGCCCACACTCTCTTCTTAAGGCAGAATTTCCTTACTTTCCAGTATAAGCAATAGTTTGATGCATTTGAGGTTGTATGGAAACAACCTTAATGTATTATAATGTGCATGTTATCAATATCTGTATTTCTGTATCTAAGGAGTATTAGAAGGCTATAAATAAGAATGGTTGGTGAGGAGCTGGAATGATGTTTCAAAGGTTAAGAGTACATGCTGCTATTGCTATGGACCTAGGTTTGGTTTCCAGCACCCACATAAGTGCCTCCAACTACACATAGCTCCACTTTTAGTGGATCTAGTACCCTCTTCTGGTCTTTGTGACTACCAATTATACGTATAGCACACATACATATGTAGGCAAAACAGGAATAAAAATAAATTAATCTTGAAAATAAAAGAATGACTGGCCAACACACAACATAAAGTTCCCATGCAGAACTATCTTTGTCACTAACTCCCAACTGAATTCTTCCTATGATGATCTGGGGAGTCTCTTAAGCAAGTAAGTATTCAATACAGTACAATCTCCCACATACCTCTTAAGCAATGAATATGTGCAATTTATAGGCTAAATAAGGTATTTTGTTTGATTGTATCGATTATTGATTTTTATTTATTGTTAGACATTAACAAAGCACTTCTGTAGCTGATAATTTTTTTGCAACGAATCATACATAGTAAGAATAGAAATGGTTTATGGCAGGAACTATATGTAACATTTCATCTTTTGAAAAAAGTATAAATAGTGATATAACTGTCTGTCCATATCTTCTTCACAGGTGTCAGTGGTTAGGTATTAGAAGGATTAGTAGCATTATGAAGAATCTGTGTCTGAAACTCTGACCTAGGGTGAGCCAAAAGAAATGCACACAATGCCCAGAGCAGAGGACCTAAGACAGATAATACTGTAGTGATAGAAAGTTTGAGATTTGGTTGAGATATTTATTAACTTTAGATTTAGGGAAATGACCCTCAGGTATAAGAAAAAAATGATGGTGTCTAAGAAGATATTTTTTTCAGATTTTGTTAGTAGTGAGCATTTTTTTACAGAGTGTAGTTTTTTTATATCCTTGTGTCTACAAATGCAAGAGAATATCCAGAAAAAGATAACCTTCTGTCCTTTCAATTATCTACTCAATTATTATCAGTATGACCTAAGAGTTTTCAGGCTGTTTTCTTTGGAGAAGCAGCCAATGAACTGGGGTGACTTCTAATTATAGACCATAAATCTTCAATGAACAATCTAATTTCAAAATCATAAACCAAGCCAATTCTAACACATTTTTATTATAGATTATTTCCCAAATTCTAATAAGTACTTCTCTCTACCTCCCCCATATATTTTAGTGTTTTCATATTGAAATACATCTTAAAATCAATATGAACACTTAATACAGTAGTTTTTCTTTTTTATCATAAATGCTCGTATTCAAATGGCTTAAGTAATGAAGAGATTTGTTATCTCAATTAATAGAAGTCAAGAGATGAGCAGTTTTAGCTTTTGATGGACAAGGTAGTTTATATTGGGAGCTTTGCAGTTCATATTCTTTTCCTCCAACAATACGAATATAGAAGTAACGCTAATTTAATCATGGTCATGAGTTGTCTACCAATAGCAACCAAGACATCTCATCTCTTTCCCCATGCCAAATGAAAATGAGAGTATCTTTGTCTCTACTGTAACACACATGCCCTTTTTAGCCTGTTTGTGTCAGTCTGATTGGCCATTCTTGGACTGAGCAGTTACCAAGGAAATATTTACCACTGAGTGGCTCGTTCTCACCAGACCCTACGCCGGAAGCTTTCCTCAAGTCTCAAGAATTAGTTGAGCAGTGTGAAAGGCAGATAGTATATTACTGAGAACTTCTCTTATAAGACCAATGCAGGCATAGATCAGGAAAGATGACTCCTGCCTTCCAGCTATGGAAGGGGAGTATGTATGAAATGAGTTCAAGTCTACTCTTGACACCAACTCTTTCTCTTTTACTCTCTCTGCAGTCACCTTTAACAATAGCAGATGACTAGATAATAAATTTCTGATAAGATGGTAAAGGTTTAGTATGACTTTATGGAAGTCATGTTATATGCAAGATATACTTACCACATTATAATGAAAAAATGTTTGATTCTGGGTCCTCTTATGGAGGAAACTCATTTGAAGTTGAGGCTTCCTGACAAAATTATTATCCTCTATATCAAACCATTAAGATACCTTTGAACATAGTAATTAGGTTTCACTTTTTGTTGTTTACTATTCAAGAACACACTTCATCTGAAGATATTTCTGTCCCTGTTCCAAGACTCAGATGTACTAGAATGTCATACTTTTGACAACAATTTGAATTCAGAAATAATGTAAAATAATAACAAAATTGCAAACAGGATATAAAAAGGTATTCATTATCTTCTTCATGTTGTGTTGTGGTCCTTAATTTTTTTAATTAAAAAATATCTTCTGGTGGAACTTAGGACTAGGCCTCCTGGGTAGGCAATGCTGGAAACTATGCTTTTTCCAATTCTATTGACACAAGCAGGGATGTATGTGCCAGGAGTTGTTGCTCAGAAACAACTCTGGAAATATTTCATGACAAAACTTTTCATGTCTTGGTTTTCACCAAAGTCACCAGAGAAGGCAGAAAGGCAGAAGCAACTTGTGTAGGTAACATAGACCCAGAGCATATGTTTGACTGTGTTTGAAAGTATCATCTTGCCAACTTTTCATCAATATCTTGACCTAACATAGATCAAAACAATACTTTTCTAATATAAAGTTTGAATTTTCCTTCTTGCTTTAATTCTTCTGAAAGAGATTGGCCAGGAAGCATTTCAAAGGCAATTCGGTAAAACACTATATATTGGAACTTTCCAGTCAAGCAACTTTAAGTCCAAGAATTCTTTATTCTTTCCAGATAAAGTACTTTGACCACTTGTCATGATAAAATTACTCTAATACAGCTGCCATTCAATTTCTGAACTAACACAGTGATGTCCCCAGATCTATAGATACCCAGTGTACTTGTTTCACACATAACCATTTAAATATTGCATAAAGTTATACAATAAAACTTTAGAAAAATCCCTTAATGTCCTATTGTGGAAAGAGTTGATAAAGGCTTACATCTAGAATTCTCTCCAGTTAAGTGAGTCAGTCTATAGAGGCTGGGACTTACAAGTTTCACAGACAGAAGAAAGCTTCACATGTCTTTTCTCAAAGACTTGTAACTGTACCATAATAATGAGCCAGAAAACATTAGCTCTTACATCCAGGAGCACACTTATATATGGACCTTATACAGGACTAAGGCAATCATATACCCACAGAGTCTTATTGTCCTGAGAGATTCCCAAGGCAAGATATATATATATATGTATATATATATAGATATAGATATAGATATAGATATATCAAGTGGAAACAAATTATCTGAAGAGAACATGCCTTTGTATGATTGTTTACTTTATCTGGGTGATTTTGTTCAGGGCATTGTCTTTTCCTATGATGTTTTATATTTCCCACCACCACCCCAACTTGAGAAGATCTGATGCTTTACCCTGCATAAGGATTAATATGGGTTGTATCACCCATCCACCATTATAAAGTCAGTGTTCAGTGAGTACTTTGCATGAAACTATCTCTGAAGCTGAAAAGCAAAACAAGAATTTTCCTTTTCCTAACTTTAAGATCCAACAGAAAGAAAGTACAATGGTAGCCAATCCCTGGGGTGCAGCAAGTCACAAGGAGGGCCTAGAGGTGTGCAAAGGTTCTATGTGGGTCCTGTATAATAGCCTATGGTCCATTTTTGCCTTGTGAATGGTTTCTTCATAATGCCTGACATCAGTACTCCTGATTATTAATGAAAATTCACCTTGGTGTGATAAGTGCTTTTACACACGTGATGGTATAGTGCAGTGCTTGGACTAGATGGTGTGCTAGTGCTTTTACACACGGGATGGTATAGTGTAGATTCCAATTATTCCCATTGCAAAGCAAGGTCACAAAGCAGGAGAAGGACTGGAATTGTGTCTATTTCTGTCCATCCTGAAGACACACGCTCTGAAGTGTCCATAGTGGCATCCTCTAGCAACTTTTCATGCAAGGAGAGCTTTATTTGTTCATAAGATAGTTTTAAAATTGTTTGAACATATGGACAATATATGTGCGTATTTGTATGTCTGCAAAATATACAGTTGGACGGTCTCTATATGTACTTGCTGTGAAAATGTATGGTGTATGTATATATCTATAAACACTCCCTCTCCATATGCCGAGCGTTATAGTTAGCAAGATGAACCAGTTGGCCATTGCACATGCTGGCAGGGCTGTCCTCAGAGCAGTTGCTGGGATATGAACACCCCCTTCCCTCCAGGAGGGTTGTCCTATTGTCTTCTAAGGGCTCTTCAAATTGTTCGGGGCTCTTCTTTAATGCCAGCAATTCTCTAGCCAGTGGGTATTTTCTGCTCTTCTCTTATGCTAGGGATTTGTGGAGGGAGGAGGGGGCATTAAGAGAATTTTCTGCTGTAGGCTCTGATACACTTAAGATAGCCTTCTTCCTGGAATCTGTAAATGCCAGCCAATCAGCATTTCCTAAGTCACAGACTCCTTCCTGGAAATTATGTTAAGGATGGACCCTGGCTACATCTCTCGGACCGAATGAGAATATAGTGGGCCTTATGATTTCCATCTGGAGATATTAGCATAAATCTCCCACTAATGCACCTCTGTCTGTTAGTGGAGGAGTTCCTGCAACCCAGGAAAATGCACGAAATTGAGAAGCAACTTATGTGTCACAGCTGGGACTAGGCTCTGGGAGGAAGGCGTTGAATACCTGCATTTCCAACATCATGTGACCCACTAAGCAGGCACTTAGGGTCTTGCCCTCTTTAGGTCATTGAGAAATGGTAGATGCCTCATGGGGAAAACTGATTATTTCTGAGTTGCTTAAGGAGCAATAGTAAGAACTATACAATGAAAATAACATCATAGACACATATCCCTTATGAGGAAGACAGGCTAATTATTTCATTTAAAGACTTGAAATTGGGACTCGAGAGGATAAAGAACTCTGAGACGTCAGAAGTCAAAACTGGGAAGGGTCTCAGAATCCTTCTGAAACTCTTAATACCTTCTCTCATGGGTCCTTCTTTCCTTCCTTCCTTCCTTCCTTCCTTCATTCCTTCCTCCCCTCTCCTCTTTTATTGGATTAGGGTTAGCCTTATTATTGAAGCAAAGTTTGTAGGCAGGCATCACTATAGTGCATTGCTCAATAAATATCTTTGTCTTGTTTGTCGAATGCATTTAGGTGAATTTAATTTGTATGGGGACTAGGCTATCTAAGGCAGCAACTTATTGACAGCAGTAGAAGGGAAAAGTCTGTTTCTGTCTCCCTTCACCTGCTCAATCACCTAAGCACCACATTTGGCATACTTCAGTGTAATTCAAGATCTTTTGACAGTGGCCTCCTTATTTGCTAGAAACCAGTGACTTTCTTTATGACAGAGTTGGTTTTGTAAAACTAGGATCTTTATATCCTAGAACAACACTTTACTTCTAGGCAGGTCTTTACTTAGAACGATTAAAAGCTGTCATAGACTGGAAAGAAAACATGCAATTTAGTTACCTGACTATGGGTGTCAGAACATCCCATTACTAAATCATATCTCTGAGTGGGGTCCATGACTCTTTCTTGAACTCTTATAGTGACAGGCTTGTTTTGCTCACAAGTCTTTTGGGGGCATTCTTGACTCCTAATAAAGATTCCCTTTCTGAGAATAAAGAAAACACTTTTGTGTTTTCAAGTGTTGGCATAAAGAACTGAAACTCACTTTTCCTTGATGATAAATGATTTTTTAAGAAACTTATGTTTGGATACTGTATCTAAGGAACCTTAGATATGTTAGTTGTGTTAGGTCTAAATTTTAATTCCTCATGCAGAAATGGAGTTATCTTTTAAGGAAGTCTTTGTGAAGACTGAACCACACATTGTCTATCAATTGCTCAGGCCAATGCCTAACACACAGCAAGTTGTTAGGCCAATAGAAGTTTCTGTAGCAATAAAAATGATGATAAGAAATCCATTGAAATTGGCAGGCATTGGTGGTAAACTCCTTTAATCCCAGCACTTGGGAGGAAGAGGCAGGTGGATCCCTGTGAGTTCATAGCCAGCCTGGTCTACAGAGCGAGTGCCAGGATAGGCTCCAAAGCTACATAGAGAAACCCTGTCTCAAAAAAAAAAAACCAAAAAATAAAAATTGAAATTAGGTAGTAGTTCTTGGATTTCTCTCTTCAAAGATCTAGGTATTATAAATTTAGGTATAGAAAGTTGAGGCAGGAAGATTTGTCGAGTCTGCTGGGAGGCCTGTGTCTGAGAACATGCGGAGGGTGTCGGGGATTGACAACACAGAGACTTGTTCAATGATGTAAAGAAAACTTTAAGCAGGCCCCAAAAAGGTTCAAGAAAACTTCCTAAGAAAAGCTCCCACCAGAGAAGCTTCTGCTGTCTCCTCTACCCTGGCTGGTTCTGCTCTGACACCAAAAACTGATCTGGGCGTGTCAGAAGAGGTGGTTAGTCTTTGGACAAGGTCGAGGTCAGGGCAGTTTCTGTGGGCAGGCCTTTTCCAGGAACTTATTGCCCCCGGGCATTGTATTGTTTTTAGTAAACATGTTTTTAGTAAACATTGTCTTACAGCTGCCTACTCCCAGGCAGAAGGGGAAGTGGGTCTCTGCTCAAGGTCTGGTGTTCCCACAAAGATTGGATCATGAGATAGAGCAGAAGGAACTACAAGCCAGCCTAGTTACAGAAAAAGAACATTTATTAAGTAGTTTAGTAATAAATATGTATATAACCCCTAGAAATATATATCAAATCTCTATCTAAATATATAGTGTCTGGTCAAGTAGAAGTGAGTTCTTGGCTGAACCTTCAGAAGTACTGTGTCAGGCTGAACAATGATGGATGATTGACATATGCCATGTTGTATTATCCCCACTCATCTTGTCCCCCATATGAAATCCATACCAAATGGAGACCAGTAACTAGGCTCCTTTGTGGGTTATACAGTGGTCCACAGCAGATTTTGTATCCCTGCTGGTGCCAGAGAATTACAGACTCATTTCCAGGGGAGAGGGTGAAGAGAAGCATTAGACACAGAGACTAGAACTGGAGCATAGGCTCCGAGTTCCAGTGAAGGATTTAGAGGAAGGGACAACATTTGAGACCTGAGTCGGTCACAAACCTAGCCATAGACAAGGTTAGGAAAGCAGGTGGCTGGATACAGGAAAGACCTTCTGTGGAGGAGACTAACTATGAGTGCCTGCCACGGCTGACACCTGCGAGGTCAGATGCTCTTGACCTTGTAGAGATTGATAGGAGCTTTCAATTTCCCAAACACACAAAGGGTGACCATTGAAAGTAGCAAGCACTGAAGTGACAGCATCATCCAACCTCTGAGTGAACGTGTGTGTGTGTGTGTGTGTGAGAGAGAGAGAGAGAGAGAGAGAGAGAGAGAGAGAGAGAGAGAGAGAGAGAGAGAGAGAGAGAGAGAGAAACACGCATACACATGCATGTATGTGGAGACAAGAAGATAAGCTTGGGTGTCATTTTCCAGGCTCATTCCATCTTGTTTTTGAGGTAGGCTCTCTCACTAACCTATAGCTCATGTATGCTATTCCAGTGGTCATTGAGCCCCAGGGATCTGCCTGTGTCTGCTCTCCCAACACTGGGATTAGAAACACTCTGCCAGTTTGTTTTTTAAAAATCTATCTGAGGATCAAACTGAATTCCCCATGCTTGTGTGGCAAGCACTTTATGGACTGAGACATCTCCCAGACCTTGGTTTACATTTTAAAGGGACTTTTATTGGCAATGCATTGCCACCTGCTTCTGTTGTATTACTACATTGCCAAGGGCAGTGGTCCAGCTCTGTGTGTGACCTTTGCATTGGATGAAGCATGCCCATAGGAAAGGATCCAATGTTCTCACTGCTGATAAGGGAGTCACTAGTGAAACAGAATATTTTGCAATGAAAGGATATTTACATTTTAATACTAGTGAGCACTTTAAACCAAAGGAGAGAGTCTCTTGTGAGTTTTCTGCTTTAAGAGAAAAGGGGGCATCTTCTGGTGAGTACTGTGGTTGACCTAACAGAGTTTGAGAGCTCAGAGAAACTACGCCAGAGAAGACCGTGCCTGGACTATATTTAAATTTTTAACCCCCAATTTCCTTATGTGTGAATTGGAAAAATAAGATTCGTCATCTCATAGGATTGTCAAATAAAGTGATAAATTCCACAAGAAAAAAGAAACCACTGCAGGACCACTGGATAGTTTATGATAACCTGCCATGCAGAGCAGAAGATGGACCACCCTTCCCTAAACTCCACTTCTTTTGAAAACAGCCTTGTAGGATTCCAGGGTAGTCTCAAATTGACTTTCACATGATCTGTATCATGTCATCTATGTTTAGACAATTTCACACTTTCATCCGAAAACATTTTGGGTGTTCGTCCTTTAAGAAACATATACTTTCTTCCACAGATTTATATATATATTATATATTTTTGCATGTTACAAACTGTGTCAACGTGCACATTATTTTCTTGGTGTAATTAGCAGTTTGAGGTGAGTGATGCATGAGGGTGAATCTATTGGAAGGGGGTGGGTGGGTTTCCATTGGAGTGCCGGGAGCGAGGTAATGGAGAGGGCAAGATTGTGAGAAGGCATGGACCGATGTTAGGACTGTCAAGGAGGCTCAGATACCACCATTCTGGTCTCAAGCCTGGCCAGGGTCCTCATTTTACCTAAGGAAAGGGCTGAATGGAAAAATCGGTGTTTGATGACAGGAGTAGGTTTTCTGTCCCTCTGGCATATGCCCTCGGAACGCTAGCTTTACTCCTCCACCCCGCCCCCCACCTTCCAAAGGAAAGGGGTAGGGGAGCTGCGAAACACTTGGCACAGGTGCAAAAAAGCTGAAGACGTCTGGCGGAGCTCACAGGCGTCGTTTCCCACTAGGCACCAAATGTTTTACAGTCTTCGTGAGCCCATATAGATTCTGGCTTCTACCCAGTCGTTTGTTTGAAACTGTGGGCTCTGAGGAAAGGCTCCACACTGCAGCTGGCCTTTAAACCACATTTTATGGGGGAGAGTGTTCGGGGTACAGTTGCAATGAGGAGAGCTCACCTTTGAGTTTGGACTTTAAAAAAATTATAGATTGGAGCAGACTCTCAGCAATCGCTGGTCAGTCCGTTTTCCCCAGTGAAGACTGCATTTTGGAAATTATACCTCAATCTCTATAATTTCATAGGATAATTTATAGTAAGCCTCCCCTCCCAACCTGTTCAAATAAGACTTTAACCCAATTTAGTTCAATGTTATTCAAATATAAATCTAGGAATTCTTAGTAATGGGACTACAGAGTCTTCTCTCCGAGGTAAATCTCTGGCTAATTTAGGGCAATGGTGGCTCAGCTGCTACCTATAAGCATACTCATTATGAATGGTCAACTCTTCCTCTCCCTTCTCATGGTAGCTCACTTGGTTCCTTGTCATGCTCATGGACCATGGCTCTTAAGGACAAATGACTGGGCAGATCCGTTATTCATGATGACAAAGAAAACGGCACCAATCAGAAACCTGATCAAAACTGAAATTTGAACAATTTAAAAGGCTCCCTTACCTTGAGAGTTTAGAGAAAAGTGAGCACTTGAATAGTCAACTGAACTTTAGATTGAAGTAATCTCCATCTGTAGAGAGTCCAATGGTAAATGCCTATACCAGGTAATGTGAACTGGTCATCCTCCTGTCTCAGCTTGCAAGCACTGGGATTAGAGGTGTACCCTGCAACACCTGGCTTTCCTCTTCAATAAAATTGAAGTTTGAACGTACTCTGTTCCAAGGAAGGACACTGAGGCTCAGAAATTGGGACTTAGGTGAAGAAATGATTAGTAATATACATTATGATATAATTCTCAGTTTTCAGGAGCCACAAAGATGAAAATATCCTACAATTCTCAGAGCAGATATTATTGTCACTTTTCTCCATAACTCCTGAGCAATAATTTACCCTGGGACATAAAGATAACCCTAATACTCCTAAGGTAAGGGAGGAGGCAAACACTCCTTCACATTGGGAAAAAAGTTTCTGTTAAGACAGAGAAATCGCTGACTTAGGAAATATAACCTTTGACTTAATGCATTTGTTAATATCTAAGTTGGAATCCATTTTATTTTATTTATTATAATTTTTTTTTACTTTGGGGCACAGCTTTGTTGGAAAGCCAGTGTTTTCATCCTAGAGGTGCTCAATTTTTCACTCAAAAAATAGTGTCATGTGGACTGTTACTAATCTCATACACAGCATCATGCAATGCCCTCTCCCCAAATCTGGAGCTACATTCCACCGCCAGGAGCGAATTCAACAAATAAGCAAGTACTTTCTCAGTCCCCACACTGAAAGCAGCTAAGAGTAAAAATAACGAGAGCACAAATACATATGTAGAGGAAGGGCCGAGACACAGGGACGAGAGAGTCACACACCATGGGATGGAGAGATAAGAGGGAGCATGTCACTCCTTCCCTGTGGCAGATTCACAGTCTTCTTTTGGATGTCATGTTGAAAAGATTCCCAGTCCTTACCCCTGTGAGCTGAAGCAGATGGGTGCGCCATGCTGGTGCAGTTTCTTATTGGAAGCAGTGTGGTTGGAAAGATGGGGTTTGGGTCATTTGGTTTTCTCTGAAAACTGTCTTGTGTAACTGTCTAAAAGAATTTATAATACCAAGTAAAGTGCATCAGCTATGATGCTTCGGAAATGTTAAATAAATGCCGAAACCAATGTTTCAAATATGTTTGCCCAGATTAATAGACAATGTTCTTTAGTTAGCATATGTTTGGGAAATGCTGAGTTAACACAAGAGTGAGAGGCTTTTTTTCCCCCTTCCTATTGCAGGACTTCTCAGAGCCTTTATTCTATCATTTGACCTTAGAATGTGTCCTCAGAATGAGTCTGTTTGGAATAACTGTGCTGCCCAATACATTTAAGGAAATCTAAAACCACCATTGCTTAAAGAGTTACTCTTTAGCTCTATTTAGGGTGATTGTAAGTTTCCCCTTACAAATTAGTTCATATATGAATACATTTTTAAAAAGAGGTATTTACCTCTCTTTAGGTTGTCTTTAGTTCTTTATACGTGTAGCATTTAATTCCTAAGGGTTAACTAGATAATCATATGAGATGGAAGAAACCAAAACAGTGTGTACGCAAAGCTGAATTCTGAAGTCAAGCTACCACTGACTACTTTAGTTATAAGCCCTACCAGAGTAACTGCACCTGGTGTCACCTTTACATGAGGGTCCCAAGAGAAATCAGAAGTGGAGCCTAGCATATCGTACCTCTCACATCATTAGATATGATGGCTAGATGGAGTTTTCAACTTAACAGAATCCAGAATTCCCTGGAAAATTGTCTATAAGAAGCTGGCCTGCAGGATAGCTGTGAGGGACTGTGTGGGAAAACCCACCCTGCCGTGGGTAGTGTTGTTTCATATCCTGGGCCCTGGAATAAGGGAGATCTGGGAGCTGTCGTGCTTGCATTGGTTTCTGTTCATTCCTGACCATGGATGTGCTGTAAGCAACTCTCTTAGGCGTTTGCTATTAGGGGCTGTGTAACCTGGCATGGTGAGTAGAACAGCCCTTTCTCCCCCGAGTTGCTTCTGTCAAGGTATTTTGTCTAAGGGACTTGAAAGGATAGTCTACTGCCTTAAGATGTGATGCTCCAGGCTTGCTTCTGCCTTTCTTCCATAAGATAGAACTATCTCCTCCAAGGAAAATTAGCATATGCAAATCTTCTGCTGGGGCCTTTTGGATTAGGTGCAAAATTGCTTGTGCTTTGGCATGGAGAATTCCATCAACTGTTTCCAGGGAAACTTATTTTATTATATCCCCCAAAAGGAGTGACTTCACCTTAAAGCTGGTGAAACTTAAGCTTTAGGGAGCCTCTTTTTCCTGGTTCCTTTTGACTTGCTAACATGGCTTTGTCAGATTGCAAAATTAAGGAAATTTGTGGTCTTGCTTCTTAAGCATAGTGTCTCAAGTTCTAAGTGTTGGGATGAAACCAGAAGATTTAATGTATGGTTTTCTTAACTTGGACCATATGTATATATGTATATGAAAACATACCAAAATCCTCAGGGAAATCTTAATTGGATTTTTTTTTACAAAAGGGGAAGCCATTTAAACTTAAATCAAGGCACTCGCTTTACCCATGAACATTAAGAAAGTTCAGAATGCTGTTCACCTGGAAACCTTCAGGTGCTTAACACTGTGGGAGTAACCCTTGTATCTTTATTTCCAAGACCCACTGGAGTTCTATTGTCTCTGAGTCTCTGAGGCTAAAAACTACCCAGTTACTGATGTTTCCCATGAGCCTCTAGGAAGATGTTTGTAATCCTTGTACAGACTATCTGAATGTTGCTAAGCCCATATATGACAACAGGGAGTCAATCTTGGGTTGTCACTATGTATTGCTTGCTGGTAACTCCCATCTTATGATGAGAAAACCAACTAACCATCCATTCATCCATCCAAACAAACAAACAGTACTTCCAAACATGACAGATTCATAATGTACCCCTAAGTCAACTTCTATCTTGTACTTATGCCTCACAGGATATTTAAAGTGATGGTTCTCTAATCTTGCCCTATTCTTGTTAGGGGATTACAGTGTGTCCCACACAGGCCTCCTTACCTGCTATTGCCTCACTGTCTGCACCTCAGAGAGACCCTGTCTTTATTCTTATACAATTCACTCTAAACATTGCATGCTCCAAGAGCCAGAAGATTTATTAACATGATGGATTTTTAAACTTTGTATGACCATGTATGCATTAATTCTTTCTCAAATATCAAGTCCTAATAGTATACTCTTCAATTTTCATCATGGAATTTTTTTCCAAAGAAGCAATTGTTGCTAATGGTTAGGAGGTTTAGGGTTGATAATATTCCTGAGTTGAGGAGTAGCTAGAAAACCAACTTTTTAGATGTCCTGTGTTTCCAAGGAGAAGCTTCCAAGAGAAACATAAGTCAAGTGAACCTTGTTTAATTTTCTGCTTATTCTTGTCAGTGATCCAGTATTTTGTACCTGAGGAAGCTGAAGAAAGTTTGTGCAACAGTTCTGTTTTCTTCCTTAGCAAATGGTGGTGAGGTGTCAGGATTTGAAGACATGTATGTGTATAGACCACAACTTTCTTACCCTCTTTTCCTTAGTTAACTGGAAACCTTATATTAGAACATTCTCAGCGAATAAGGAAATATTCTAGATCAGGAATTTACTAGCAGTTAAATAATATCAGAGACTGGAAGGGGGTGGTATTTAGGACTGTGAACTTAGAGGGCGCTCTTTGGATCTAGAGGCCTTGGTAGTCATCTGCTTCATCTTCAGGGAAGGCAACTTTCTAAGGGTAACCCAACTCCCCTAGTTCCTTCCCCTAGTTCCTCTAGTTCTTAGAATGAATGACATTACTAATAATGACTGTGTTTACATTGTATAAAACTAGAGAAGTCAACAGGGATGTTTCTGCCTTGTAGACTTGTTACAGATGTTCTGCTTGCATTTGCAGTTTCACGGGTATCCTGGTTGTGAAGTAGCTGTCTATCATGCAGAAAGTCCCAGCAAGGGTGGAAAGATGTAACTGTTAGGCCCAAACAATAATGTACGCAGAGGATTCTAAGCTGGGGTAAATGCTAAGGTTCATTAGCTGAATAGCCAGTGATTATCCCTCTGGGATCTGTCTAGCTTTGGAGAAGCCATTTCTCCATTCATTCTTCATGCAGCAAAACTTGCTAGGCGCCTGGAATACAATTTAAGAGCACAGTCAGGTGGGATTTGCACTTGGTCCACCCCAGCAAAGTCACTCCTTGGCTATTATTTTTTACTCTATTGTAAATAGCAAGAGGCAGATGAAAAGGTAAAAAAAATATGTTGGTTGGAAGATACTTATCCTTGCCTACCTAGGGCAATCAAGGGGAGACATCAGCTCTGGATTTGGTAAGTAATAACTCACATTTGACTTTAATACACCATGATAAACTTTGAGGAATATATCTTTTAAAACGTAAAATGCTTTACCTCTGATTTAAAGTTTGGGGGATTGGTCCTGTACCGTAGGCAGGTTAGATTTAGCATCTCTGGAAATTCCAGAGTAATTTTCAAGTCCTCTCTTTGATCACTAGCTGCAGCTCCAGCTTTCAAAGAGAATGAGATGTTTTGGGAATGAATTGTGATGGACTTATATGAAAATTTATATGACCAAGAATTGGATTTGTTCCCCTGGAATATTATAGATTATGTTTTATGTTGGAATTACATCAGTGCTCAGAGCAGCAGAAGGCTGGCTTAATGTAGCTAAAAATATACCTTGGCTTTCCACTTGGAATATAGCCCCCCCATCCTCCCCAATCCGTTTCTCCCCTAATGAAAATAATGCCTTCATGACTCATATATGTGATAGACAGTAGGGAATATTTGAGTCTTAAAATAAGAACTTTGAGAAAGGACTAATGGTCCTTTTCTAATTTCTTTCCCATCCATCTCTTCCCTCCTGTTTTCCCTGTCGGCTTCCTATTTCAAGCTTTCAGCTTCCAGTGCCGTACAGTAATGACTCCTCTCTGTTTCCAATTCGCCTTGTTTTGATGTGTCCTGCACGCCTCTGTATAGCCCATCTTCCTTCTTAGTGTTTTACTTTCTCCCTGCTATTCTTTAGTGGTGTTTCATTGGCTCCCCGATAAGTTATAAACTTAGCATATGACCATTGTCTATAACGTGTTACATTGATGTGGGCAGTAGGTTTTTTTTTTTTAAAGATTGCATAAGTGGCCTTGTTCTTGCTCTCTCCCTCTCTCTCTATGTGTATATGTATGTGTGCGCAAGCATGTGCCTACATGAATTTGTTACACAGTAGTGTGTAGACTTGCACATATTTGTATATTTGTATGCATAAAGTTCAGGCCCATGTGCACATGCTTGTGGAGGCCAGAGGCCCACTTCAGATATCTTTCCTAAGATGCCATCCATCTTGTTTTATTGACAGACTTGCTCACTGATCCGGAGCTCTCCAATTCACCTAGGCTGCCAGGCCGGTGATTCCCAGATACTCACCTTTCTGGGCCTCCAAAGCTCTGAGATTTCAAGAACTCCCTCCCATGACTGTTTTTGTTTGTTTGTTTGCTTGTTTGTTCTGTTTTGTGTGCAACTTGAAATTAAACCAGAGTTCTCAGAGCAATAGATTGCTATATTTTATTGTTTAAATGAAGGCTATCAAAAACATGAGTTAAGTGATAACTTTGCAGGCTGAATGGATCTGTTGAGAACTTTTCGAGCATTGGAGCCCAATTTCCAGTTCCTCTTCCAGTGGGTAGTTCCACAAACCCACCTTATGATCCAGGGGTGTTTTTCTCATGGAAAACACATGGGAAATCATAAATAGGACCATGACGGAACCAGGTGAGCCTGGCATTATCTAGGCTTCTTGCCTTCTTAACAGTTGCAGAAACTGATGCCTTACATTGCAAGTCTATGCAGTCATTTGAAACATTAAAGTGTATTTCCGAAGAGCCTCAGTGACAAACGATGAGCAGCTTTGCTATGGAACCTTACTCAATATTCTTATTTTATTTTTAAAGAGAATTTACGGGAACTTTCTGTTAAATGAGGATCCATTGGCAGAAAGTGCTGAAAGAAGAAACAAAGGGGATGGAGGGAGGGCTGAACCTAATGAAAGCTTTGTATCCACAAAATAAGTTGTGGCTTTGTAAATTCACTCTAAGTACATTTGAGGAACAATAAGCCATAAAAGAGGTCACCATGACCTTGGATTCTGCACAGCTTTGGAGATAAAAGGTCTAAGTATCAGAATGCATTTCGTTGACCACAGTGTTGTTGACTGATTAAAATCCATTCATGATCCTAGAACCCTGCACTAGAATGCTGATGAGGGGCTGGCCTGGACTCAGTGTGCACAATGGATTCTCTTGAAGCAGAGTTCAAAGTTGCTTCGTGAAAATGGAACACTAAAAGGTAAGTCTTTGTAACCCTAGAGGACTGAGGCAAAGCTATGGCACCAGTATTAAATTGGAATACATTGACTTTGCATTTATTACTTATTGGGTACATATCAGAAAAGCATTTTGAAGATGATCCAAGCTCTAATCTTTGCATAACATAACAACTTTTGAGACATTTATTGTCAAGGAGTGGTTTTTTTTTCTGTGACTAGAGTAATTATACTTATCTGATAGCTTACAAAGCAAATATGCAAGCTTTGACTCAGTTTCATCTTTTTAAAAAAAATCATGTTTAACATCTAGTGTGAGTAATTACAATCATGGGCTTTGGAAAGAATAGGCTTTGTTTAAATTGTGACAACAGCTTCATGGGAAGTTGCTGAATTTCTGTTAAGTCTCCCTAAAAACATTGAAGATTTTTAAGATTAGAAAGTATTTCATAGGAGCTGGTAAAACGATTTGATAGGATTGAGAAAACACTTAAGTATTTTCAATACTGCAACATTTACATATACAAAATGAATACTAATAAAATAACAAAGCCCACTGTGACACAAGAAATGCATTATAAAGCTTGGGTGTTAATGGTTGGAACTGAACCCGTGACCAGGAAGTGTCTCCATCTCACCTTCCCATTCAGTCCTCTTCACGGAGATACATGGAAATTAAGTAGAGGATGGGAGAATATTCCCTCATAGCCATGTAAGCTGCTCTCAAAGTGGGGCTTTCTGGTTCAAGACTGACACAAAAAGCTAGAGTCAGACCTTAGGTCTCCAGGTCTCTGGCTTTGCATTTGTCAACTTTACATGGAATACTCAGAGCATTGGTTCACAGTCTTGAAGACTCCAGTTCATGGTTTATTGAGACTACTTTGTTAGAGACTGTGGACAGATAGGATATTCTCAGGTGTAGCCTGTGACAGAGCAAACCTTCACCTTAGAAAGGAAAACAGACTGGAGTCCAGCTATTGTGTGTGTGTGTATGCTGACACACATGTACACACATGAATATGCACGGCGTTGTTATGCACGAAAAATGAAGAACACGGCCTGAAATGCTACTCATTTTGTCTGCAAGGTTAGGTCTCTCATTGATTGAATTTCACTAATTAGGTCAGACTGCCTGGCCAGGGAGCTCAAGGGATTGTCTGTCTCTACCTATATAGTACTGGGCTAACGGGTATGTGCCCACCACAACCAACTTGCTTTAAAAATTGTGTTCTTGGGATCAAATCAGCCTTTGCCAAACACTTTACTGACTGAGCTGTCTCCTGGACACCCTCCCCCATTTTCTCTTTTGATGACATTTCCCTAATGACTCCAAGACCCCCAACTATGTGCCACCTCTTAGACTTTATTACCTTCAAGACTATCAGGTTGAGGATAATGACTCTAACATGTGGCCTTTTAGAAGACACTTAAGTTCCAATCTATACTAGCTCCCTACTTGTTGAATAAACAAGGCCCTAGTCTGAGGTCCTTCTAAGTGATGATGGAGATGAGGAACAAAAACCGTAGCTTCTTCTCTAGGATAGTGGCCCTTTTGGGGCAAGAAATAAAACACAGAATTTCTTTAAACCAGAGTCCCATGATCATTTGTAATTGCACAGATTATTAAATATGACTCAGTGAATGGCCTGGGATGTAACAAAAGGGATGGCCAGTTCCTTTTCTTCTGGCAAGAGCTGGATACAGGTCTCAACTTGGAGTGAAGGGCTTTTGAACCATTGTTTTAGATTTAATTATCACATCTGAAGTATAAATAAGTGACATGCAGTAGTTTGGACATGTTCATATGAAGATATTTGCTACTGTTCTGAAATCAAAGTTAACAAAGTATCCTGTGTTTTATCTTGCCACTCTGATTTTAAGTGTTTTAGGTGAGGATTATTAATTGAGATGACTAACAGCTTCCTGAACAGGGTCTCTTAAGCCAGACCACTCATGTTTAGATATTTCTTCATTTAGAGGGGTCTGCATTAGTTGTTTTACTAGTTGCCATATCAGATATGTGCCTAAAGCAAAGAAGGAGAGAAGTACTCTTTTTGGTTCATGGTATTTCAGTCTGTGGTGGTAGAGAAGGGTTAGTGCTGGGTCCAGTCTTCTGTGATGGGGGTATGCTGCAGCTCCTTATTTTATGGCACCTGCCAGGATGCAGTGAAGTAGGCTTAGTCTAGAACCTTCCAAAGCCTACCCTCCCTACTCCCCTTCTAATGGTTTCACAACTCCCTCCTCCCCCAGAAAATACCAAAACAAAACCATGTCATGCACTAGAGCAGAGTATGTAAACACCTGAGCCCAGAGGAAACATTCCATAGTGCAGCAAAACAGGGGTCCTCACTGGCTGATCAACAGTGTGCCTGTCTCCTACCTCTTAGCTACCTAGTCTCAGAAACTTCCTCTCTATTGTTTGGCAATAAGTTGTGCTTCCAAGCATTGACCCGTGCAAAAAGGAGGGCAAATAACTCTTACTTGTTAACCCTGATTCATGGTAGACCAAAGGTGGCACTTACATCCTAATAACAGAGGCTGTACCCTACTTTGTCCAGTTCCTTACTGGTCTTCACCTCCTCTGCTCCTTCCTTAAAAGGTAAGGAACTGTGTGGATTTCTTTCTGGGACAGTGATGAGTACAAATTTAATTTCATGATAGCCTCCAATTCTCAATTCCCTTTGTTTTCTTCTGTAGTCCATTTGAAGCTCTAAATGGCAAATGCCAGGCCACTGCTTATATTTGCTCTTCACAAAGTACCCAACAAACCCTTAAGCCAAGTGTGCATATTTCTTTGGAAGCTATCAGTTCAAATAGTATGAGGAATCTAAACAGTTGAGTGGTGACACTAACAATTCCTTTAATTAAGTGCTATTCCTGGGGTCTTGAGTGCCTTCCCAGAGGCCCAAGTGTGAAACTCATGGTCCCTGTTGTGGCTGTGTTCAGGAAGCAGTGTCCAGTGAAATTCCTCCTGGTCACTGGAAGCATGCTCTTGAAAGACATTGTGGGACCCAGTCCTTCTTTGGATCTACTTCCAGGCCCTGTTTTGAACAGGTATGTCCTGCTGCAAAGGACTCCAAACCTCATAGCAACAAAACTACCCAACTGTTGACCAAGCCTGCAAAACTATGAGCCTAATAAATCATTCTTTTGCTAACGAGTCTATTGCCTTACTTATGCATCATAGTGAGAAAAGGGTACATTGTCCCCCCTGACCCGTAGAGGGGGACATTACCAGACTCTGGGGGATGAAATTGCTTCTTCAAACACCTTCTACCTGTGTGTTTATCCTTGAAATCAATTCTGAATGATCTCCTTTCCCGTTGGTAAAGTTTTTCTGCCTGGATATATTTTTTTGATCATCCTGGAAAAAAAACCTGAAATGCCTTTCACTCTATTAACTTTGATTGTCCAGCATTGAAATTAATTTTGTAGGCCTCTCAGCGCATGTAGTGGGACGATTTCACTTCTTTTCTTCATTGCTTTCCATATTTTGGTGGCTTTTAGCAGAGCAATAGTTTTATAAAAATCCATAGAGCAAAGGAAAGACAATGTAACTATATGGTTACAGACCTAGGCGGGAGTATGTTTTCTCCATTCTCCACAAAGACTGGATATTCACTAATCTCTTTGATTCTAATGTGCTTCCTTAAAGCAGAATGCTCCATTCCCTATGCAGGCCTACTTTGAAGTACAGCATTATCTCAATTGTAATCACAGGCCTTCATTATTGGTGTAGAATACCAGTGCCTTCTCAGATCCTGATAGTTGTGTTTAATCAATAACCACGTTTGGCTTTGTCCTATTACTGCTGCAACTGTGTTCTCCCAGCTGCACATGCTTTATTGTGTAGGAATTCAATTGAAATCACCATTCACGTTTGCAAAAAGGATATTTTATTATTGGTTGTAAAGAAAAAAATTTCACACTTTGTATAACTGACCCTTTCTGGTAGAGCATGGTGAATCCTCAGAGTGAGAAGCAAATTAACAAACTGTGGAAAGCTAGGCCATAGGAAGATTTTAGAGGGTTCTGACAACATTGTCAAACAAGAACTGCTGACTTTTAAGTCTCTAAACAACAAGCATTGAATTCATATTTGAATTGCACAATCTTTACATAAATTGAGGGCATGTAGTTGAGAAAGAATAAGGGGCTGGTGACAAGACATTGAACATGAATATGACAGGCTGAGCAACGAGACCAGGTACATAAAGTACAGTTGGGGTGGAGTCTAAAGACCTCTATGGGTCCTTCCTTAGTGACTAAGATGTGAGTCAATGGCTGGGTGCTTGGACAGGAGCAAAGGTGGTGGGTGTTGGAAGCATACGGTGTTCAAGGTTGTCATTAGTTGTTATCAGTATATAGTGTTTTAATGTTTGTGATGTTAACAAGTCAATAATTGTAGAGTTAGAAAGTAAAGTTAGACCCTGAGTTAGGATCCCACATGGGTGGGTCCAAGATGACATGTTTAGTCCCCATTCTTGGGGATTGCTTAGTGTTTTTATAATTTTAATAACACATCTGTGTACCCCAGATTGGTCTCCAACTTGCTATGTACCTGATGAGGCACTGAATTTCTGATACCCTTGGTTTGATTTCCGAATTGCTGAGATTTAGGTGGGTACCATCATGCCTCTCCACATTGTTTTTTAATGATCTGTGAATCATATGCATAGACTTGAGAGTTGTGCCTTTGAGCTTCGAAAGGTAGATAAAAAGAAATGTTTGGGGATGGGGATGGCATACTCTCATGTTCTGTGGTCCATGAATGACTTAATACCCACAGAAGAGGGAAACCAGCATTAACCATGGATATATACCCTACTTTTAGGAGAAAGCTAAGAGGGGTTAAATGCAATTTCAAGGCAGCTCAGCAGTAGTTTTTAAAGATTGTGTTCAATGTTTGAAAATGTTTCACAGGTTAGAAAAATTAATGCTAGTTTACTATACAAGCAAACATTGCTTTTTTTAAAAACTGCCCAAAGGATGAGAGTAAAACAATGTAAACCAAACAGTTATTTTTGGGAGTATTTAAGGGCTTGTTCTTCAGCCTACATAAGCGTTTTTCAGTCCCCCACTCTCATTTGTCTACTAATTTGTTTGCTGCTATGTTGTGCTTTGTAAGTTCATATAAAACACAGTGTTCCATCCATGGAAATACATGCACGCATGCCTATGAACAAAGCACTTCCCTCATTCTTCCACACCTACAGAGTGCAGAGATTCCCCAGTTCTGTCAACCTAGCTGCGCCTTTCCTGCCAGGTGTATGCTTTGATTTATTCCATTTCAAAGTAACTTTGTAGCATGCTTCATGCCTTTTTCAACAGTTCAAGAGCTAAAATCATTTTCAATGTAGTCATGGGTCACTTTGTTAGCAGAAAAATAAATTTTTGGTTTTAGAATTGTGGTGTCCAGAGCATGCAGACTGCATTGGGAAATATGAGCCGCAGGTGTATTTATTTTAGGTGTCTGTACATGGGATAGTTTCGTAAAATGAACCGATTTCCCTTTAATATCCTGTTGCTTATTACAGCTGACAAACAGAAGCGAGGAAAGCAAAGATGTGATTATCATAGATCATATTCCCAAAACATGCACATGGCTCCAATCTTTGCATATTGTAGTAAAGAAGTATCTTTATGTAACCAATTAAGAATATGCATGACCTCTTAGGATGTAGCCACAGGTATATAATGATGTTGCCTAGAATTATAGGGCTCTCCTGAAGTCCACCAGGTTCAAGATTCATTGGAGAGGTTTCAAAGACATCTGCTTTAATTATAGGAACATGGTGTCTGATTCATTTAATTCCCTTTCCTACCTAAACTGTGCATATAAGTGAATTTTAAGAGACTGTATAAATGAATTTTTAATTACAAAATGATGTTATATAATACATTATTAATAACAACCAATAATGCATAATGTTTATGCATGAGTCCGTCAGAAAGATAACTAATGTGTGTTGAGCCTACAAGAAAGCATTTGTCCTGAATTCATGAATGAAGTTGGAGCCACAATGCAGGCTGCCTAGTCAAGAGCACAGTGTGGTTTAGCATGCTATTTAACAGTCAAGAAACATCTTGTACCTATGGCATTTAAGAGGTATTTGCAATTTGTTCATCATGTGTGTGATCAAGAATCATATTTTGCAGCGAGCCATGCGGTTGTGAAATTTGGAACAAGACCACAGAGTTGACAGTAGTAGCTTTCTCAGACAGGTGCAGCATAAAATGGCCTAGAGCATCCAAGAAACATGTATGGTCCTTGCATTTGGGCACACGGAACTCTTATCTCAGATGCATTGTAATAGAATTCCCCACTGTGGCCAAAAGGACCGACCACCCATGTGCTTCTCTCTCCTTGCACTAGCGGTAACAGATTTCTGATATCTCCATGGCCAGCTCCAGGCACTCACTGGTCTCATGGCAGGATTCAAAGAGGCTGCAGTCCATGTCACAGGTTAAGTTGCAATCATTGCGTGGATGGTTCTCATCTGAGGCAGAGTAGTACCTGTGAGAGGGGCAGCACAGGTTGATGCATGCCGTTTCACATGTGTCAGGGAGCATGAGGAGGCAGTCCCAGAACTGGCAAAAGAGACAGGTGAGGATCAGGGAGGCACACTCCTCTGTTTAAAGAAAGAGAAGGTCGGTACATGTGAATCATTTAAAGAAATGTTAATAGTGTTTGACGGAAGGGCATTGCTAACTGCCCTCATCTGATCATTCCAACTTCATGTTACATATACCCATTAGAAAATCAGATTGCAGCACATGTGTGGACAATTAAAATAATAGAATTCATGATGGGAAAGCTGGAGGGGCGTTACTGTGTGTGTGTGTGTGTGTGTGTGTGTGTGTGTGTGTGTGAGTGTGCGTGCATGCTTGCCTGTGCAGGATGTTGTGGAAGCCAGAGTTTGACACTGGGATGTCTTCTTTAATTGTTTCCCCACCATGTTTTCTGAGCTGGCATCTCTCCCTGAACCTGGAGATTGCTATACTGGTGGGCTAACGAGCCTCTGGGATCCATGTATCCCTGACCTTTGCAAGGTCTAGGGTCATAGGTGTGATACCATGCCTGGCTTTTTTGTTCAGGTCTGGGAATCTGAATCAGGTCCTTATGCTTGTACAGTTAGTTCTTCACCCTCGAAGCTCCCTCCCCAACCATGAGATGTGATGTGCATTGTCTGCCCAGCTTCTCCCCCATCCCACTACTCACTGTTTAAGTAATCATGTTGTTAACTGCCTGAGCCTTTCCTATTGATTCTGTCTAATCAAGTTACTTAAAGTGTGCTGTCATTTTGTCCTGAACCTCTTGATTTGGTTTGCCTGTAAAGTGCTGGGAAGGCACTGGATGAGCTACTTGTCTTTGCAACTCTCTGAATGACAACAGGCCTTTCCCAAATGCATTGGCTCAGAAGCCATTAGAACCGGGGACAAGGAAAGACCACAGATGTTCCATTGCTTGTCACCATGCTTCCAGATACGTTTGACATGGCCTCCCATAAATCCACCACACCCATATCCAAACAAGAGGGAAACGCATAGTTCCAAACTTTATTGAAATGCTGTTTAAAATAGTCACAGCTCTTTGGGTTGTGTTTTATTTTAGTTCCCGTCTCCATCTTCTTGTAGTCATGGAAAGCCTTGATTTCGTATTCAAGTTGTTTAAGTAGAGAGTCTCGTCATCTCTTGCCTAAGAGGTTTTAAATCTTATCAGTTGCCTTTAAGAAAATTGGTTTAAAAATTTACTGTGAGGACTTGTTAAACAATCTGGAAATCATCTCCGGGGTACCAAAGGTAATTGGTAATTCTAGCCAAACAGCTGCGATGGCTTATAGATTATTATATAGTTTTGCTCCATAAAGGGAGTTAGTTAGAGTGGTGTTGCAGTTCTCTTGTTAAAATTACATTTTTGTGTGTGTGTGCTTTAGACATGTCAAAAATTCAGGAGTTTTTTCTTTTTGGTAAAAGACAAGAGGTAATAATTCATATAATCCAATTAATAAGTAATCTGAAGGTTGTTGGTGGTTGAATGTCATATTCCAGTATGAGTTGGGAGAAATTTCTCCTCCATATGGATTTACCAGTTCATAAAATTTGGGATTCATAAGAATCCATTGTTTCAATAAGCATGTTAGTAATTTTGTGATTTTCTGACTATAGCCTGTGACATATAGGCATACATAATAAACTTCCCTTAGCATTAGACACGTTGACACAGGAGGACCAGCCTTGAATACAGTCACATGCTCCTCAGCCTGACTTTTTCTTTTGATGCAGTTGTTGGGAATCCAAACTCAGGTCCTCATGCTCACTTGACTAGACCCTTACAGACTGATTCACCTCCAAAGCATGGTCTTGTTCATTAATTGTTCACAGATTAGGTACTCTCCAAAGGAAGGGCAAACTTAGAAACAGGCTCTTAAAGAGAGGAGTAAATATTTCAAAGAATGTGGGTTTGCACTGTTCAATGTTCCAAAATGAAATCTGAGTGTAGGTACACGGCATTCTTCTACCCTCCTGCTCTTCCCACATTTCCCCTTCTCTCTTCTCAGAAAGGTGATGTTTAGCACACACACACACACACACACACACACACACACACACACACACACACACACGACTTTTACAATAACTGTAAGTGCCATACTCAGCATTCATGGTACAGGTGGTCTGCTCTCTGATACCTTTGCATCAGACAAATCCCTGATACCTCTGTAGCATGTATACTTCCTCATCTCTCTGTCAGGATGGCTGTATTTTTATTCACTTAACTCTAGCTTCTAGCATATGGTCAACTCACTCACCTCTCATAAGTCACCACAAGCCACCCACAAAAATTCAAGAGTAAGTTCATAATAGTTCATGGACTCCATTCTGCCTTTTGCCTTTCTGGAGAGTGTGTGCTGGTAGTCAAGCACACACTCATTTGATTTTACCCATGCCAACTCTACCTTTATCAGATCCTGGAGGAAAAACTATTCTCAGTAGAAAGTACACCATAGATTTTACTTACCCAAAGAGTTTGAGCTTAATCCCTTGGCTGAATTGGCATTTGTTTCCTTCCATTTTCTATTTTACGCTTGAGAATAGAACATTCCCCGATCACACCCCTGTTTTTAAGTCTGTCCCGTTTATTTGGTTATAAAAGGCAGAACCTCTTGCTGAAGAAAAGCACGGCAACATTAATGAATTACAAACAGATTTTTCTTAACTTTCAAGTGTGCACTGTGCTTTCCTGAAAGGCATATTAAAGAATACTACAGCAGCAGGCTGAACTCTTTTGCATATGGCCGTTTTGTTTGCACAAAAGTAATGTAAGCAGTTCAGAAGAAATTTTACAACTGTTTGAAGAGTCCAGGACTTCCCGTTCTCCAGATTGAGTATATTTTTCTTTCCTTGTAGCTTCCTGGGCTGTAGTATTTAATAAACATGATATCCAGAGACACAGCTCATGATTAATGCCCTGCTCTTGGCCAGTCTGTGAGAGCACACCGTGTATGGAGCCGCCAATGCTCTTATGCAGCGTCTTCCAAATACACTGCTTCCTAAGGCCAGGTCTTATTTTGAACCCTCCTCTTCTCCATGCCACACACCTGTCCCTTCCCAGTTTGCACTGTGGATAGCAGTACCCTGATGAAGTCACTAGAAACCCGGAGTATCGTTGGTCATTGTGCTTCTCCTACTGTCTCGATGTAGTTACCCGTCAGTCTTGACTGCACTGCAAGCTTCCTCAGCTGCCTTCAGCCCCACTAGCCTGGTTGGGACCTCATTAGTTATCTTCAGGTACACAGCCATAACCTCCCTCTGAAGATGGCTTGCCACCACAAGTGCTGATTTCAAATCTGTGAGCCCTTGTGGCACTTGAATTTCCGAACAAAATGCACTTACTCTCCCTTCAAGCCCCAACCCTTGCCACAAGAAGCTCCTACAAGCCTCCTGCCACTCTCCCTCACTCCTGGCCTTGTCTTACTCCTTACTCTCTGTGCTATCACCACGCTGACTGAATCCCAGGATTTGAAATGGACCTACCTCACAACCTTCGCATATGCAGTGCTTTCTTCTTTGTCACTCCCTGGGTGGAAGCTTCACCCAACTCACGTTCAAACCCTTAGATTCTTTGCTTGAATCATCTTCCCTCCAAATGGCACTTTCTCAAACACGCACAACACCACTCTCACTCTTTCCTTCACAGTGCTGCCCACAGGTGAACTTAGCTTGCCATCTCTCACTGAATCAATCTGCGAGCGAGTCTAAGACCAAAGTTGAGGGAGTGTCACTAAAGGGCCCATGTCCTCCTCAATGGTGGTGGAAGCCTGTTTCTTTCTCACCTCAAGCCAATCCACAGCTGTCTATGCTTCACATGAGACATCCCTCAAGAAGACCCTGGATTGAATACTCTCATCACCCCTCTTTATAGATGTGGCCGCAGAGCTCAGAGAATTCGAAGTGCCATGATCCAGGACCCCACCCTCCACCCCGCAAGTGAGTAGGCTATTATGTGAACCTGGGGCTTCAAAGCTTGAACTAGAGCTAACCATGCTCTTCCATGCTTTGGCTTGCTTTTTACCAGTTGTGAGCATTCGAAAGATCCCTTTTCTGAGTCACAAGGCTGGCAATGTAGGAAGCCAAGTTATTTCCATGGCTACTGACTGGTTTCAGTCCATGGGAGGCATTCAAAGGAGCCCAGGAGCTGGGGGAGAAGGAATGGAAGCCAGGGTCTTTCTTCTGCCTTACTCCAGTTCTGTGTGTTGCATGTTGTCTTGGGTGTTGGCTGTCTCCCCCCTTTTCTCTCTTGCCCTCCTCCCCATGGCTCTGAATAAAAGCAGTCACTGTCTAGTACTAGTTAGTTGCTAAGGAACTATGAGTTCAGTACAATAGTGCGATGGTCTGGCAGATTTGGGCCAGATAGAGCCTTCTCATGGTGTGGATTTCTGGGTTACCCCACTGTTTGCTGCACTGGCCTTTTCAACTCTCTTAGCACCTTTGCAACAAGTTCCTTGCACAGGAAATCCTCTCGATTGAACCACCTGGTACCCTGGCATTGCCTCTAATCACTGTTGTCAGAATGCCGTCATCCCTCCTAAACCTGGAATAAAGGCAGTAGGACGTGATCCAAGACCTGCAGGCCAAGCTTCCACAGCTGTATTTAGCTGTGAGCAAGGAGCCTTGGAAAATCCCTCTGAGGGTTGTCTCAAGTCTTCCTATACCCCTAAGGTACTTTCAAGCTGGAATGTGCTAAGTGATGATACTCTAATAACACAGAAGAATTAAGGCAGCTTCGAGGTGCTAAACATTCTGCTGGGGATTGGCTAATTAAGAGGGAGAATGTGTCTCATTAGAAAGGCTCATGTTTAATTATAGTGGAAATTATAACAAAGCCAACACGCTCCACTTGTGTACCTGGGGTCAGCCTCATCACCATTCCTTGACGTTGCCCTCCCAGCTTTCTGTCTCATTACATGATGTCCCCACATGAGAAGAATGGAGAGCAAGGACATCCCTGGCTGCCAGTTGTGGCTCCTAGGACATTTTTTAACTTCAGAAACAGCCTGTTGCTCCCATGTCAGTCATCAAGCAAAGTGTCACAAGTGTAGTTTTTATAGAAGTGACCCAGAGAAGCAGCAACCTCACCCATTACTCTGCTAGAATACAGTAGGATGAGAAATAGACCAGATGGTACTGGTCCCAGCCCAGTGCCTCAGTGTAGCTGTGTGCTGCTACTTACAGACATGCAACACAACAATGTCAACTGCCTACTGAAGATTCTGAGTCCAAAAGCATAAAAACTGAAGTCCCTTCCCCCAGCATTAAGCCCTTTATAAATACATGTCTGTAACAGAGAATGTGAATAAATAAAGTATGACTGAATGCCTTTCTCTAGCAGGGCTATCATCCCTGATGTTATCCATTTTAACAGCTCCTTAAATATGTCAAGATCTATTTAAGCTCAGACAAGCACAACTAACATCACGTCACTCCTTTAGAAGCAGAATGACTAGATTTGGGTGATACTTGGTAAATTTGTGCTTATGTTTTTTTTTCTGAGCAGATGAACTGAAATAATTACAAAATTGAAACACTTTATAAGGTGACACCACTACATTTAATTGCATGAAATTTACAGTGTAGAAAATGTAATCATTTTATTCAGTAGCCCATGATGCAATTAAGACTATTCTTTGTAGGTATCTTATATTTATGATTTTCTCCTTCTACCTGGATGAGATGTCTGAAATTCAAAATTATTCATCAATTAGACATATTTCCAGAATTGCTTTCCAAGGAGCCTGCTATCTAAGGTGATGTGTGCCCCTGGCTTCCTTTTCCACACAATCCTTTTGCAAGTAGAAGATTATGGACAGTGGAGCAGGTACATGCAGGGTAGCCTGGGTGTGTTTCCCATTTTCTTCTGGAAAGAGACCACACATGATGAGCCTAGCTACTGACAAAATGCTGGCGTAGGGAACATGAGGTTCAGTAAAGATCCTTTTAAATTCCCATCAGAGCACACCCTGTGAACTCTGCTAATGGAGGCAACACATTTACAAAATCTGCATATGTGGGCCTTTTCCACCCTGTTTTAAGTGGAGGTGATATATGTAGATATTAGTAATTAGGTCTCCATTCCCCAGAACTCATTTATACCTTTCAAAATAAATTAACCACAAACTGCACGAAAGTGGACACAATCTTCCCTTTTCCCTTTCTGTTGCCCCTGTGTTCCTTACAGACATTTCTGGATTTGTCTCAGTTTGAACAGTAGCCCCATATTTTCATTTCTCTGCACCCTTAAATTATTATAAAAATTCTGTAAAGTTAGGAGTGGGACTGGCTTAGTTGTTGATTCATCGCTGTTTAGCATATTGAGTGTTTTTATTTTTTAAATTATGACTTATGATTCCTAGTATGAGTTTTTTTTCTTTACTTCCTCTTTTACTCACCTACCTCACTGGGGAGATTTATTTTTCCAAAAAGGGAGCAAGGAAGGATGGCTTATGACCTATATCCTCTGCTGAAAATCTGAGTTTTCTAGGTCCTACTGGTCTTAGTCACCTCTTATAATGAACAGCTTTAGCCACACATCCTCTTGATCTCTTTTAGCACATTTGAACAGGAGAAATCTTTTTTTCTTACCAGGAGGTTCTTAAATATCAGTTGCCATTTAAACAGAGTAGTCATTTTCCCCTTTCCCTGACAACAGGAGACAGCTGATCTCATGCTTCTCTCTAGGTTCCCAACCAGACAGAGGGACACACTCTGTGGGAGATGTTATGTCTGTGGCTGTATATAACGACAGTTCCTAATTCTGGGATCATTTGCCTGATGCATACAATGAGCACCATCACCACCTCCTCATAAAATCCACAGAAACACTCTGCTGTCAGATGCTTTTTGAGAACCCCACCCCCTGCTTGTTTTCATGCCTTCCCTTTGTCTGGATCAAAGTTGAACTCTAGTGGAAGCCCAAGTTGACAGATTAAAGTTGACCCAAAGACATGTAGAGATGCCTTGTGTGCCAGAGAATAAATAGAAGTCATTATCAATATTAAAATATTTAGAAGTTTCATGTGGCATCCTTATTCTCTACATATTTTTAGATCACTTCAAGATCTGGCTGGTCAGCTGGGTAGAGTGGCACATGACTTTTATCCCAGAACCCGGGAGGCAGAGGCAGGTGGATCTCTGTGAGTTACAAGCCAACTGGTCTACAATGTAAGTTCTAGGACAGCCAAGGATACACAGAGAGACCCTGTTTCAAATTAAAAAACAAAAAGATCAAGCAACTCTAAAGCTATTGCTTCCTCTGGTTTGAGTTCTCTCTCTCTCTCTCTCCCTCCCTCCCTCCCTCCCTCTCCTTCTCTCTAGGCTGCATAAGTACCTTATTGTCATCCTTAGGAATACTGTCCACCTCTCTTGAGACAAGGACTCAAAATGACTTGGAGCTTATCAAATGGCCTTGATTGGCTGAATGTGAGCCCAGGGGTACCCCTACCTCTGCCTCCTCAGTGCTGGGATTACAAACCCACCACAATGAGTAGAAAGAGATCTTAGATACCTGTGCTGCTGACCACGCCCAATTTGGGCGTGGCTAGAGGCACATAAGGACAGGAATAAAAGGCTGTGCAGGAGAGAGGCAAGCTCTCTTTTGGGCTTCTGGTCCTGTCTTGGAAAGCTGCTGACTCACCTGGGTTGCCAGTTTCTCTTGTAAGTACCTTCCACAATAAATAGTTACTATAACCTCATCAAGCATGCGATTTATTTTACAGCGACAACTATGTTGCCTTCTTCACATGGGTTCTGGGATCTAGCCTTACAACTTTGTGATAGGGAGAAAAAAATACTTGACATACGCAGCTGTCCTCTCATAAGCGATATTTTAATGGCCTATAGATGAGGTAATCTTCGGGTTCCCGCAGTCCTCACTGTTCCCTCTTGTTTACCTCCAGCTTCATTATTCACATTCTTTTCTGGCAATCTTAACCAACCAAGTCGCTAGTCTCTGCTTTTGGGTATCCATATCAACATTTGCATAAGACAGCACATTTACAACACATGGTAGAAGTCTCTCTCTTTCCTCTCAAAAAAAAAAACTGCAATCATATGAAAAGCTAAAGTTGAAATTCTGTGTGCCAGCTTTTCCAGTGGGTGCTTTGTACACATATTTCATTCAAACCCCACACTGGCCCTTGGGTTGTTGCTAACCCTCGTATAAAACTAAGAGACTGAGTTTGGGATGTTCAAACAGAAAAGGCAAACCCCAAACCTGTTCTTTTTATCCAATTAATAAACTCCAGAAACAGTAGCTAAGTTAAGGGGATGATGAAGGGGTTTTTATGCAAGCCCTAACCATTTTTCTTATTTTCAGTATTGAAATATGAGGTGCAGAAAAGCCCAGGGATTATTTCCGTGGAACCATAGGTACAGACTTGGAATACTACAGAACTCTTGCGCAGCTCATTATCCCTGGAATGGCAATTACAAAGCTACTCTGAGCTAAACTTTATTTATCATGTTGAGGATTCATGAGCTTGAACTTGACTGAGCTGATGTTTAGCACCAAATCAATCAGAAATGGGCTTTTGTTGTACAGAGTATATGGGGTGTGCTGGTCTATGACTGCACTTGATCAGAATACCTAGTGAGGTTGCCAGGAGAGTCAACCTTTACCCAGAGATGGTTGATGTAAATGCATTGATATTTTATATGATCTTTTTTATTTGTGTTTGGGCTGGGGGTTTTATGTGTGTGGAGGCCAGAGGTCAACCTTGAGAGTCATTCCTCCAGTGCTATCTGCCTTAGCTTTTGAGACAATGTGTCTCACTGGCCTAGAGCTCACCAAGCAGGTTAGACTGGCTGGCCAGAGAGGATCAAAGATCTGGCTGCTTCCACCTCCCCAGTGGAAGATCATACTACCCCTGTAAGCTTCTTTATGGGAGTTCTGGGAATTGAGCTCGGGTCCCCATTCTTATATAGCAAGCATATTACCAAGGGAGCTGTCTCCCTATTCTCACGTGTCTGTTGTTTCTAGCATTTTATTGCATTTCCACTCTGTTCTCCCCTTGCCCCATATGCTTAGAGTCATGGGCAGAATGGTCTCATTTCTGAGAAAAGAAAATTTTATTTGATTTTACTGGTTTTTCAGTCCCATCCGAGCATGCTGCTCTGGTCCAAGATATTTAAAACGTAGCCTCCGATTCCCAGCTCTGGGAGCAAACACTCTGCCAAGCACCTCCTCACTACAAAGTGACCTTGACACATGTCATTCAGTAGCGTTTTTCAAATCAAAGTCATCCTGTTTAATATTCATAAAGACTTTTTTTTCTGTTTCTAACAGCATATGTAGTGATTTTTACAAGGACTGGGGTTGGGAGCTTTATTTAGAGATGGGTTGTATTCTGAGAAACATACCATCAGCGTCTCTCCGATGAACTGAAGTATTAGTTTGGAGGTAGGGAAATTTCGTTTGGCATTCTTCGAGGGAGGAGAGTGAAGTGCTCGATCCTGACAGGTTTTTCTCATTGGGGCTTTCCTGGACTGGTCCATCTGTGATATTGAATTCGGATACTGAATTTATAATGATAGCATTAATAGGTTTCTCTTCTGCATGCTTTTCATTTGTGAGCTGCGTATCTAGATGAAAAAAAGGAAACACACATACACAAATTCACTGTGATCTAAGAAAGGACATTTGCAAGAAAATTCACATTTTACACTTTGAAAGAATAAAGTCCTATGAAATGGAATAAAACATTATCGAGCAAGATTATTTTCAGATAGAATTGAAAAGTGAAATCACAAACTTTTATGTACATTGTAAATTTCATAATAATTTGTAACACATCTCTCTACTATCAAGTTTTAGGATTGTGAGTGGGGAAAAACCAAAGAATTCATTTCTATGGATCAACAGGATGTCACTGTGTGGTATCAGCATCATCATGTACCATGGGCATGAGAAGCAGGTGATTCTGATGCTTTCTGAGGTCTCAATAAAATCAGTATTCATCTTTTTCTTGCTTTTGTTTCTACAAACCTCACTTTCTTTCTATTTAGGAGAAAAACAAGCCACGTGTAGATGAACAGTCTACAAGCTGGATCTTCCTCTGTGTCAGAAAAAGCTCGGAAACACATACTCTTTCATATATGGGATGTTCTGATCTAAGGAACGGCATTTTATATGGCCTCTCTGGCTTTGGGACTGTCTTCTAAGGAACACACCTTATTGTGTGAAATTAACTGGCATAAGTAGGAGATGTTCGGGGAGCTCCTGACAATGTCCTGGCAGAGACACCAGTTTAAAGAGGCAAAGGGAAAGCTGAGAAGGCCCATGACATCATTCTATATAATAGAAGAGTTTTTTATGGAGCCAACACTGGACTGAACATTGGCATTCATTGTGCCTATCACAAGCACCCCACCTTTTACCTAAAAGGAGTGTATAGAGAAGTGGAATTCTACCACACTGTGTCAGAGAGAGGATTAAGCTGGAGGGCAACTTTATATATAACATACCTACACTTGTGAACAAAGTTCTGAGATGGAAAAAGAAGAAACATGGGAATACATTCTTAAATACACCACTAGGTTGGCCACAGGGACATCTTCTGGTAGCACTATTGAGAAATGGAAAACGTGTTGCAGCAGTCATATTCCTACATTGAGTCCAGGGTTGGGCTGACTGAGCAGTGCTTGGTGGGTAACTAGAAAGAGGCTGGCATCCAGTTCCGGGGAGAAAATCCACTCTTCCTAAGTCCATAGTCAGAGTCTGTTTCAAAATTGCCTTTTCTTTTCTGGGAAAGTAGCATGTGCTTGGCCCTAACTCTGAGGAGTGTGGTTCCCTAAAGTTCCTACAGAGTCTAGTCCACTGGGAAAGCTTAAGTTTTTGAACTGTTCGAAGGCTCAGGTACCATTGTCCTCTGCAGACCAATTGAATCACCATCCTTTGGAGACTTCACTGAAACCTCTCAGGCGATCCCAACATGCAGACAAACCTGGGAATTTTAAGAAGTTCTGCTTTGTGGGGAGGAGAAAAGAAGAGAAAGAACAACCCCCAGACTTGTCAATCAGGGCCTCTCAAAACCCATCATGAAATGGTCTCTCTCTGAAGACTTGAACTGGAAGCTAACCAAACAGTCTGCCACACACAGTCATCTTGGGCCATTTTTGTTTCCTTCCGATTTTCCAAACAGCCTTGGTTTTTGACAATGTTTAATTTTTATTCCTTTTCCCATATGCTGCTGGCTTTAAATCTCTTGGTGGTGGTTTAATCCACCCTAAAAAAGATTGGCAGAAGTAGGGGTTCAGGAAAAACATCTATTGTTGACAGCAATTAATGTAGTATTGAATACTGAATGTGGAAATAGAATTGGCACTATACATTGGCAAACTCTAGGCTTCCTCTAACTCTTGAAGTACTTGCCATGTTAATAACACAATGATGATGATGGTGGTCATGGTGAAAATGAGAGTTTATTTTTCTTACTGGGAATGAGTGTATCCAGAAAAATCAGCCAGTTTCCCACTGAGATGGATATTTAAATACTGTCTTCGATTGTGATTGTGTAGCAGTGACCAGATTTTGAGTGAGACACTGGATGTGCAAGGGGGGGGGGAGCTCTCCTCATCTTCCACTTAGGAGATACCAGTTGTACCTTGTTTCCCCAAGCCATGATAAATAAGTCTTACTGTTTGCCTTGCCCGATTTCTCTTGGGACAATATTGCCCAGTTGAAAACCACTACTTTGTGCACAAATGCATGTCTACCAGTGCCTGTTTTATGTGTCAATTGTCAAGTTTTACTTTGTTGTTTATATACCTTATCATGCTGCCATCCTGGTTGAAAGAGTCTAGGAGACAGACACCGCTGTCGGCTTCTTTTATGGCATAGGAAAATTAGAAGTTGGTATTATTAGGTGAATTAGAGTTAGAATTGAAATTAGTAGATGAATGAGAGCAACAGCAGCAACATTCCACTTATGAAACAATTTTATGGTTGGGGATCACCTCAACACGAGGAATTGTATTAAAAGGTTGCAACATGAAGGAGGTTGAGAACCACTGCTCTAGGGACTCCAAAATGAGCAAAGGCTCATACGTTCGTTTTGCATAAATATTATATATGTCCCTAATAGATTTTTTGCCTCTATCTCAGGTAGCTGTCTTTTAGTGGCTGAACTACATTACATATCAGCAATACACTATGTACCCTAAGACTTGAGACGCATTAATACCCTAATGCCAATCTTATGAATAACTCCGTCTGACAGACCTCTTTTCTCTGCATGGTGAAGTACGGCCAATTTATTGCACACTTTAGGAACAGCCTGTTCAGCTATAGCTACTGTGTGTTGTCCATTCAAAGGTAGCTCAGGAAGGAGTTGACTATAGAGATTACAGCAGTTCTTTGTTCAACAGAATTCATTAACAATCAGTTGAAATGATCACGCACAGTCAGACCGCATGTAATTTGAATCGCTTTTGCACAAAGTAATTTGGTAATAAACATAACAATAACAACGACAACAAAAAGAGTTGGATAGAGGTTACTGGAATGTAAAAACACACAGAGAGTACAGTTTACAGCCAAGTGGTATATGATTCTCTTTTTAATTTTGTGACAACTTTTTTAAGTACAGAATTTTTTAAGTATAGCATTTTGAATGTAAGTGGTTTGCTACATTAAGCAACCATTTGGAGCACACCAGGTTTGCACAGGGAGTATTTTATAGAAGATTTAAACTGCCATTCATAAAGTTATTTTAACTCTATATCTCTGTTTATATTTTTATTTTTTTAATCCCCCAGTGGGAACTATCTGATGCTCATTAAAAAATCATCTGACACGCATGTGATTCAGAGCCCAGTCTGTTCAACCCAGAATTCTGACATCTGAAGTGAGTCACTTTTTTTTTTGGTAAATGTTACTGACAGCTTCCTTTTTTTTATAGCTGGAATGCTAACAATAATTCCCCCAGATTCCTTCCTTTACAGTGTTATTTGACATTGTCTCCAAAGTATTAAAAAGCAACACAGGCTAAAAGGAGGAACACAGTGAAAAGTGGCATCGTATCCTCTCACGGGATGGTATTTTAGAATTAAATAAGGAACTCATGAAACTATATTTGGGATGTTATACATAGTTCTTGACATTAACTCAGAGAAAATAAATTTTTCACTTCAAAAATATGAACCAAAAATTGGGACAAAAATTAAGAGTTTCTCTATAGTTCTTAGAAAAAAAATTAAAGCATGTCTTGAAAGTCACTGTAATAGAAAAATTCCTGTTTGGGTTAGAAGTAATTGTAAGAACCAGTGGGCATAAACTAGCAACAGTAAGACAGACAGTTAATTAATTTTTTATTACCGCTGAGCAAATGTTATTAATTTAATTCAATTAACATTTATTGAGCACCCACATGCAATAGATGAATCAATGTGACAGAAGCTATTCATTTATTTACTTTAAGTTATTAAGGAAACATTTTAATGGTTTCCATTTTTGCTCACTAAATGTGACTTGATAATTTTTGTGTTCATATATTCTCAAAGTCTATAACACAACTGTTAGAAATATGAGTAACATCTCTTCCTGCCTGGAGAATCACTCTATTCTTCTTCACAATTTTTTCCTTTTATCTTTCCTGTTTCCTTCCCATCCCTCCTTGTCTTTTTTCTCTGCCTCTTTTTTTCTATTTATTTCTCTGACTTACCATCCTTATCTCATTTATTCATTTCTTTTTCCCTCCAGATTTTCTAATATATTTATTCTTTAAGACTTGATCCCCTCTTTCCCTTGCTCCATCCTTCCTTCTTTCCTCTCTTCTTTCCTTCCCCCCACCTCCCCTTTTTCCCTCCCTCCCTCCCTCCCTCCCTCCCTCCCTCCCTCCCCCTCCCTCCCTCCTCACAATCTGTCAGTCCCTCTTCCCTCACTCTTCCTTCTCTCTAAGGTAACATTTTTCCACTCTCATAACTTACGTGTTGGTTTTGTGGAGCCTGCCTCTAAATCTATACTGCCAGCCTATTCTCAGTCAGGTTGCATTTGCTGAGTATAAATTCTATTTCAGTAGTGTGTTCATAGCTGGAGAATTCAGAGAGACACAACAGTGAATCAGTTCTCTAAAGGTCTGTGGTCACCACAAATCACACTCTCATGATTACTCATCACAACTGACTTTCAGGTATTTTACTTAGGTTACCAGCCACATCTTTTCAATTTGACGCCCCATTTTACTAAGCCCTTCATTTCACTGAAGTGGGTAGCTCTACCTATCCTAAGGGATTCCATGGCTGGATTTCTTTCCCTTGTACAGTCATTGTTTCAGTTATTTAGACTTGAAACTATTCTTTGTCTTGTCCCATCCTTCAGTTGGTGACTTAGGCATTTTCATTCCCTTTTCAAAATAACTCTCAAGTCCATGCCAACTGTTCCATTCCCATCACTATTTGAACCTTCCAATCTGCATAATTCTCTTTAAATTATTGTTTTGCTTGTAGAGGTCTAATACAGGGCCTTGCAAATACTAAACAGATGTTCTACCATTTAGCTGCAGTTATAGTCTTTGATTTTCTTTGCACAGGACTCACTATGAGTTTGGAGTGGAATTGAACTGACAATCCTTCTGCCTCTGCTTGCCAGATATTGAGATTTCAGGTATGAATCACCATGCTTGGCTGAAGAAAGTTTACATGCTATTATCAAGATAATGTTTTAAACTCTGCCCTCTGATAACAATATTGATTAAAACAACAACACAAATGTAAGGCACACAGAAGAGTAAATGACTCACTGTTATCTGAATAATTTTCAGTTCTCTTAATCTCGGTTGACTTCCCCATTCTATGAAGCAGGCAGCACCTTACGAGCATTTTCATGTGAATGGCCAACTCCTGAAGCCTATCTGAGAATTTTAAGTTAAGCCTTTAAGGTAGACTGATTTTAATTTTATTTCTAGATCAAAACACTTAGACTGTGCATTTCAAACGCAAGGGCCATTTTTTAAGCTGTAACTGAATTATATTTTCCCTTGGACTTGAACTACCACTTAGAATTTAGTAGTGTAATTATCTGTGGGTGAAATCAGATCAAGGTAGACGAGTGACATTTCAAGGTATAATCCACCAAACCGTTCACAAATGATTGTGGTTAGGGAAAGTAGTTCATCCAAGTGACCCTGTAGAGGAAAAGTTAATTTAGCTGGGCACTGTGGTGCATGCCTTATAACCCCAGTACTTAGGAGGCAATACAAGAAGGCACACCCACAACCCTGTCTTGAACCCACCTACCAACCAATATAGAACTATATAGGTAATATGTTATATCTTTGTGTATATATATACTTGTTCTCATGCATATGAGGGGTTTTATAATGTCTATACTAATGTTGGAATTTGGAGCCATTGGTAGGCTATATGACTATATTTTCCACAGTTTGGTAATTAAAATATATGACAAGGAAAATATATGAAGCAACAGAACAAGATCGAACCTGATAAAAATTAATAGATTCTGAATATATATATTTTACATTTACATTTTCTTTGGGTACTCAAAAACTTGAGACATGGTCTTTCTCTGTAGCTTATCCCGGCCTCAAATTTGGAATTTGTTAGGTTCCTAGCAGCTGGGATTGTGTGTGCCAACACACATGACATCCCCATTTTCATTTTAGTAACACTGGAAAACAATAATTTTAGAGAGAGCACAGCAAAATGAAGACGCCATATTTTATTCCCCCACATTAACAAAAGTTGATGGACATTTTTCCAGAAAAATCCAGTTTTGTTTTTGATTGTAGGACTGAAGGACAAGAAACTTCACCTGTTTGAGGTGAATGAGAGCGAGCAATTATTCAATGTCTTGTTGGCTGTTCAGCCTGGGATCCAGTCAATCTAACTTGGGGGCAGAATCAGTGAGACATGTGCAGCTGCCTTATTTTTCCTCTGTAATTTTCTCACAGCCTTTAAAGACTTTGTAGTAAAAGCAGTGCTTTATACACTGTTTCTTTGGTTTGTCTTCCTCAGTGCCTCAGCCCCAGAGAACAGAAGATGAAATGTTTATCAAGGGCTCTGACAAGATGACATTTTAAGTCCTTTCAATCAGCCTTAGTGAATCTTGTTGAAAATGGGAGGGGGAAAAAAAAGAAGTGTATTATTTCCCCAGAAATAATAGCAGTGACTGTTCAAGGTGAAAAGGATTAAGAGTTGAGAGAGAGAGAGAGATGAGCAGAGAAGGTTGCAGTGGTCCTTTCCTAGGCTATCCCAACAATTGTTAACTTCTAGTTTGGGGACTCTTGTCATTTTGGTTTTCCTGTTGCCCGTGCTCCCCCGCCCCCCACCCCTAAATGCCATAGTCAGTTCCCTGGGTTTTCTGCTCACCACCACACATTGCCCTGCAGGCAGACCTTGGCTACATGATGTACTTTTATAGCCAGGCTCTGAGCCGGTAACAAGGACCAATGCAGACCTAAGAGGCATTTGAATCTTCTTCCGACATGAGAACAGTTTGCAATTATGAGTCCTCATTTCATTTTTATGCACTTACCTTCAGTTTAATGTTTTAAAGAAGTGTCTCAGGAAATAAAGATGATGTTACCCAAGGAAAAAAAGTAGTGAGTAGCTTTTATAGTTCCGTGTACTGGGTGGCTAATGAGTTTAGGGCTCTAAAAAAATGAATCAAGCCAATCAGGCTATAAACTCAAGCATGAGCAGTTGGGTTTTTCACGATTAGTGTTTAATATAAATGTTAAATGATCAAGTTCTCCCCAAAACACGCTCTACTGTGTTAAAGCTGGGTCAGCTTATTTAACCCAAGTAGCTGATTGTGGATTAAGGTTTCTCGGGTACACTACCGTATGTCCAGCCCACAGCAGTCTGGTAGGGGTTTGTCACTGCATGTGGAGGCAGGTGAAGGTACTGGTGGACACTCTTAGGTACACAGCAAGTGAATGGCCGAGCTGTCACATGCACCTCCCTGTCTGTGCCCCCAGTCCCTACAGTCATCCAGCCTTGCTTTCCGTACTATAGTCCCCAGATGTGCCAAAGGGAAGTTAGACTGTTTTTCAGATTGATTCTTTTTGTCCCTGCTGACACTTCAGGATAGTTAATCTACTGGTATGTGATTAGGACACACCTTAGATGTATGTTTAAGGCAAGCTGGATAACTAATGATTGACTTTTGCAAACTTGAGTCTAGTTTTGGGAAGTTGCCTACACCTGCTGTCCCATTCCAGTGGAAACTCAGAAGATGAGTTGAAATCCTCATTGTAGTTCTTTCAGTGTTTCTGGTGCTGTGATTATCATGGGTGTTTCCTCTTTCCTTTTTGTGATGATTCCCAAGGGATGCATACTCTTTCGCATTGAGTGTCCTGGCACATAGTCTGGTAGAAAGCAAGTATTACCTGATGTGTAGCTGATTAAAAAGCTGAGTGATAAGAGCAAAGTTGGTCTCTGAACTTTCAGGCAACAATAGACTCATCCCTAGGAAAGGTCTAATGAGCTCAACCTTCTTGTCTTTGTCTTCCACTCTTCATATCCATGTTGACTCTTGTTGGTGTCCATATAGTTCTTTGGGCTAAAATACATTTTGATTTTGATTTTTAACTCAAAGCAAAATTTGCATTGGCACGTAAAATGTAAGGAATATAGGAAGACACAAGATGTTAAAATGCTCTTTGATGATTACTATTTTATATCTGTTGCTGCTGTTTGCCTAACTAAGGTGGAACTATCTTATGGGTATATATACATACACATATGTGAATATATGCACACATGTATATATGTGTGTATGTGTGTTTACATATACATTCATCAGATTTTAAATATATATTATGATTGCACTGATACACTGCTATAGAGAACTTATCTAAGGTACCACTAGTCAGTGATGAAGTGAGGGTTTTAACCAAGGAACCTAGACTTCAAGCTGAGACTCCTAACCAGTGTGTTACACTCTCTGTCTCAGCCAACAGTCAATGGACATGTATTGAGGCATTATTGAATACAGTATGGTATTCAAGTTACCACTGTCCTACATCCATTTCCCTATACACTAAAGATTACTAAAACATTCCTCAAATCTTTGCTCAACTGTCACCTGCTCAAAGAGACCTTCCATTTTGCCCAGTCAGAGACAGATCTTACCATCACTCCCCAAGGGTCTTCTGGAAATGTATACTTTGATTGTCATGACCAGAATGGGTCTCACTAACATTATGTGGTTAAAAGCCAGGGAAGCTGTCAAACATTGTACTGTGCATAGGAGCTCCCTTTATTTCCCATCCAAATCAATAGTGCCAAGGCTGAAAGACTCTTGTAGGAAGTAATCCAGTAGACCTTGCCATCAGCAATTTGTATTCTGTCAGTGTTTAATTTTCTGCATCTGCTTTTCTATTTACTTGCTTATGGGATACATGTCTTTCCACACTTAAGATGCTATCTTTCTGATACCCTGTCTGTAAATTAATTTCTGTATCTTATAAAAGCACCTAGGATACAAAGAGTACCCAAAGAATGGGGAAACAAAGAATACATACTGTTAGAAGTGTGGTATATCAAGAACTGTCAATTCTCCATCCAATAAGATGTGAGTTGCTTCTATTTTTGCTGTTGTAAGTACTCTTGAAATAAATGTCATGTGTGTGAGTCTCATCTCATATATGTTAGTTTGTATAGTTTTAAGCTATACGAAAAGACTGATATGACTTGCTTTTCAGAAAAATTTGGTCCATTTTGACTCATACCAAGAATAAAAGGGAAGAATTTCTCTCTTGTTCTGTAGCCAATTCTAGATCTTACCATCACAATAATTTAGTTTTATCAATTTGAATGGAACTTGGATTCCAGTGTGCAATTTCCAGCAGCTGAATAAACAGTCTTGCACTGCTACAAGGGGTAGGAAGGATTTTTTCATGCCCACTGCCTTTCTGTGGAATTTTTCTTCTACAACTAGATCCTAGGTAATTTAGAAAACTATCAAGTTACATGGTATTGGGCGTTTAAAAATACTCATTATGTATTTATAGATCAATAAGTTTTTGTTTTAAGTATTTATTGGAGGGATGCTAATTGGCTTCTTTAAATGAAAACCTGGTTCTTGGGAGGTGATAGACATATCCATTGTGGGGTTGGATGGCTTCTTATAGATTTCCAGGCCTTATGGAATCATCATCCATCTACTTATATAAGAATAAAATACATATAGGATCTGCACAGTGGCCCTTGAGAAACTGGAAGTCAAGCCACACTAGCAAAAGATAAAAAGAGAGGAAACAGAGAAGCAAACATGTGCTCAGCGTGGCTTCTGTGCCTGCTGTGCACCCCGGCAAGCTACTGAATCTATGAAAAGACCCAACCGAGAGTTTATGACCTATATTCTTAATGACCTTACTGGTAGAAATTTATCTGAGAAGTCTCCAAGGTGTTAAAAAGTGTGTCTACAGGGAGTCACAAGGTTATCTAATGAAGATAGAGCACCACCTCCTATATATTTGTTTACTTTATATAGTAAATCTTTGTATACTGTATGGTACATTCAAGTTAATATGGTGATGTCTGTGTCCATAGACTGACTCTCTCTCTCTGTCTCTCCTCTCTCCTCTCTCTGTGTGTATATACATTGGTATTACTTAGGCTTGGTATCCATCCCATCCCCTGTTATTTTTCCACTAAAGATTTACAAGATTTCCAGCCAAACTTTTGGAGACTTTTGCCCTAAGTAAAAGACCAAGGTCAACACTGTATATCCTCTCCTACCTAAGGAATTTTCTTGTGCTTCCTTTGGGTGCCCAGGGTGTGGTTGCTGGAACGTGGACAGCCACAGCAGCTGCAGTAGTGGCCTGGGTAGACTTTTCCTCCAAGTTTCTATAGTGGTAACAGGATTAACAGGCTCTATTCTGGAAGAACTTGGGTGGCATAACACCTCCCAGTAGAACTATTCCTGACAAGGATGTGCAGATGGAAATGCATATTTATGTCACTTAAAGCCTACAAGAGACACAAGGATTTGAGCTATAACAATAAATAGAAAAAATCTTCAGCATTTTTTGGTAACCCATACTCCAGTGCGTTGAGTGTGCTTGGTGAAAGACCTACAGTCTGCTCTTTGTCCAAGCATGAAATATTCAGCATTCAAGCACGTCGAGGTGAACTCTTTTGCATAGATTTTAGAGTGTTAAAATAAGCTACCACAAAGTAAGTCTAGAATTTCAGGTCTTAAAAATAACAGGACAATTTTTATAAAGTGCTTGGGCCATGCCAGTTTGGGAGGGGTCTACTTTTAAATAGAATGTCTATTTGTTCTATTTATTAATAATGACAGGTTTCTGGAAAATTATTTCCATAGCCCACATAGTCATTGCAGTCAAGGCTTCTAAGCTGAAGGTATTGTCTAGGAGTCTTTGATATAGTTTCTCCTGTTTTTATTTCAAAAACACTTGTGAGAACCTGGGGAAAGACAAAAGCCCACACACATAAAATATGGGATAGACACCCCAGGTAAAGATGCATTTAAAATATCCTCCCACTGGAACTGAAGACAGCTACCAGTCTGGCATTCCTGCTGGCCCTAGTGAGGGTAAGACAAAACACCTGTTTTTTTGCTTGCTCTGTCAGGAGTCATAGTTTGGCTCAAACAGACAGCTGGGTGGCCATCTTCCTTTTGAAAGAGATGCCACTTCTGTAGCTTTTGTTTTTTGAATCAACCCGGAGACTTTGTTGTAGATGAAAGAGGGAACTTTCTCAGAATTATACACTAGACTACAATGGAGTAGTTTATAAAGAAAAGAGGGTTAGTTAACACCATGAAACAACAGAGATTTAAAGTGAAGAAGATAGATCCAGAGGGCCATTCTTGAAATAAGGAAGGTGCAAGGAGGTCAAAGGTCTAATTATAGAAGTAAAATTTGCTTTAGAGTTAAACCACAACAAAGCAAAAAAAAAAGCAAAAACAAACCAGGACTAACACTGCAGAAGATCATAGAAGTAATATAGAGAACAAATATTTAAAATCTCCCATAAATTAAAGGTAAAGGACAATGAATTAAAGCTGACGTGGTGGGGGTGATGTCAGGCAGGGAGGTCACAGCTTATGGATCCCATATGAGGGGAGAGTGATCTTAAGTAATCACAGTTTTTTGAACATCAGTTTGTTTGAATATGACCCTGGAGTATTTCTCTTTGAGTTAAAATGTGCACCCTGCCACTATAGTTTAGTAAAATGGTAACTATAATCCTATAAATCCTTATAAAATAAATTAAAAAATTTAAAGCAACCAGACAAGAAAACAAACTAGATTGTGTAAGATTTAACTGCCCTCAAATCATTCTTATGCAATACCCAGGAAACAGGGAGGTAGGGTATTGGAATTTTTGGAAGAAGATGACATCCTATTAGTTTTATCCTTGATCAGCTTTTATTTTTTATAAGTATAATAATTTCCTCCTATGTTACCAGAAGAAAATTTTCCACCATCCTAAGCATGTTTAATTTTAAAAGCATATTTATTTTACTTTTATTTATGTTTGTATCTCTGTGTGTATGCACACCTTTGTGCAAGTGCCCAAGTAGGCCAGTAGAGGGCATCAGAAACCCTGGAACTGGAGTTACAGGTGGCTGTAAGCCCCAAGAGCAAGAAGCAATTATAACGGCTAAGCCATGCTTCTAGCCCCATAAGAAAGTTTCTTGAAAAGATTATTTAAATTCTTATTTTCAGAAAACCTAGGAAGTTATGTCTCCTAAAAACATCAGAAGCTATATCCATAATGTTTCACCAACATGATGGCCCAAATGTGAACTGAAGAAGGACATGAGTGAACATGCCAAAGTAGATGGTGAAAAGGCCATGAGGCTTCAATCCTACACCAACAGGTACAATCAACCTAGGAGACCTGGGAGCAGGGACCGGTGTCCTTCTCCAGGCAGCAGCACACTAATTCGTTGTCCACTGCCAAACAGTCACATTTGAAAACATACATACAGGTAACATTTTACAGACTGAGCAAGTTGTATTTAGGAATATATATCTATATACAGTTCATACATGGCTATAATAACAATTAGTGAAAAAGAGAGCCTAAATTTGAAGGAGGGCAGAGAAGATATATATATATATATATATATATATATATATATATATATATATATATAGAGAGAGAGAGAGAGAGAGAGAGAGAGAGATGGATTGAGGAAAGGGATTTAAACTTTTTGTAGTTATAATCTCAAAAACAAAAATTTTAAAAATGTATCAGCTGTGATAAGAAGGGGACCACCAATCGGTACAAACTGAAGTTAAAGAGTCTAAGGCAAATCTCAAAACACACATTTCACCATGATTAGGCTCAGCTCAGGAACCTGGAAGTATACAGAGGGCTAGCACTAGAACAGGGTGTGGGTGTAATATATAAACATAACTTTGAATTATTTTTTATTCTTCATTGTAGAAGTAGATTAGAAACTATAAGCTGAAAGAGCTCTTTACCAGCAAACATGTTTTCTGCATTATTCAACTGCTTCCGGGCATATTTAATATGCTTTTAGTTTTCCAAAGTTTCCATTTTTTCTCTTTAAAAATATGCTTTATTTTACGTGTATGAGTGTTTTGCCTACATGTATGTAGGTATATCATGTGCATGCCTGCTGTCCACGGAGGCCAGAGGAGGGCATCAGATCCCCTGGAACTGCAGTTGTATATGTTTTTGAGTCACATGTGGGTGCTGGGAATGGAACCCTGGACATCTGCCAAAGCAGCCAGAGCTCTTAATTGCTGAGTAATTTTCCAGTCCCCAAGTTTTCAAATTTTCATAATAGTCATTTCAATGGAAATTTTTTCAATGAAACCTAAGAAAATATTCTTTCACTGAATATTGTGTTACAAAATGACATGCAATGGAAATATTTTGAAACAGTAATATTTAGAAATGTTTGCTGAGTCCATGCTTGGAGACACTTCCAGGTAGGGTTCTTCCAAGGGAGTGCTACATTGATGGTATTGGTAAGAAAGTGAGGCTGCCAAACTGAGTGGCCATTGCACAAACACTTGTTTCTTTTTTTAAACAAAACACACACCAGATGAATACTGCTTATCTCTATGCTTTACTGATTCTGAAAAAAAGTTTTCAAAAAGAATTAAAGAAGAGAAAATGAAGGCATTTGAGAGAAGACTCTGGAAGCATGACTTTGATGAGAAGACCATTTTAGGGTCACAGAAGATGTCAAAGCCATCAGAGTGAGGAAGCAGCCAGCATAGTAATCATATAGGATTACACACTGTTTTCATAACTACTTTCTAATGTATCTGAAGTCCATCCTAATAGCACAGCACAGGCAGACATACTTGCATTTTCTGATATGTCAATTTCCATTACTGTCTCCCTGACTATAAAGATCTCTTTATCATCTTACTAAAGTCCTAATGGTCTCTAAAGGAATTGGTTGGGCCATTCATGGAGTGCTAACCTATAATTCAGCACTTGGGAGGTAGAGGCTTTTCGCTCACTTCAAGTTCAAGGCCAGCCTTGGGTACATAGTAAGTATCAGGTCAAATAAGGTTACAGAGTGATTTCCTGCCTCAACCAAACAAAAACCAAAAGGATTCAGTGGGCATGGAATATTGTTTATTTAACAAATACTTTTTTATTGTAAGTGTGATTAGAAATTCTATCACATGTTGGGAATATGAGGTGAATATAATCTATTTCTGGCTCACATGCTGATTTCAACCCCTCTGTGACCTTTCTTGTGTAAAATAAAGGTAGGTAATTCCAAGGCTGGAGAGATGACTTTGTGGCTAAGAGGACATACTGTTCTTGCAGAGGACCCCAGTCTAATTCTCAGCACTCTTGCTCACATCAAGAGCTGTAACTACAGTTTCAGAGGTGACCTGGCACCCTCTTTTGGCCTGTATGGGCACTGCACTCCCATGGTCACATACTCATACCCAAAAACTTAAATTAAAAATAAAATACATTCTTGTTAAAAGAAAACAATTCTCCTTTCTGTTCTTCCCTGGCATTTGGTTCCCCTGACAAGAGAAGGGAACCATGATGTGCTATTTCTTTTAGTTAGTTAGTGTGTGTGTGTGTGTGTGTGTGTGTGTGTGTGTGTGTTATATGCCCAAGATCATGTAGGTGTGTTCACATGCCTGAGTAGGTTTGTGTGCATGTGTATATCAAGGACAGAGACGGTTTGATGATGTTGGATATCTTCAAATTTTTTTGAGACAGAGTCTCTCATGGAACCTGGACCTCATTGCTTTTGTGGGACTGGTGACTAATAAGATCCTAGGGATTTGCCTGTTTCTGCAAATCAGCAGTGAGGTTAGACTGGCATTGACATTCTCTGCTTTTTGACACTAATGCTGGAGACACAAATTCAGACCCTCATACTTGCACAGCAGATACTAGCTATGGCATCATCTTCCTGCCCCATGCACTCTTGCATCTGAGCTTGGTAGCAAGTTCAACATAAAGGCTGAATGTCAGCGGATTCCTATCAGCTTACCTGAAGAGAATTACAAGAACTGGAGCTTTGGGTCCCAGTTCTGAGACTGTAGCCCCATCTCCTATATTATATTGTCCCCCAAACAGGCACAGTAATAGCTGGCACTGCTAATAAAACACTTTCAGTTGTAAAGTGTTTAGCCATGAAATTCTTTGGAAATTGAACAGAATTGTAGTATTTTAGATATGCAATGAACTCAAAATGCTAGGTTCTTTCTTCTCCCTCACACCCACCTAACTTTCCATTCATTCAACTCTTTAGAATCTGTTATAATAATAAAAATAATGATAGCTAACTCACACTTCACACTATGAGGGGCTCTGGGTAAGTACATTAAGTGAGTTCTCATTGAATATTCACAATAACATAATGAGGAAGTTATTATGGACTCCATTTCCCTAGTGAGGAAAATGCATCATGGGGAGTAGGCTACCAAACTTTATTCATTGTGGATTCCTAAACTAGTGCAGATTTGAGTGACAATTTGAATTTTGTTATTTGGAGGCCACTATTCTTCCTCTTACCTGCTAGGATATGTACAGGTGATAACAAAGATGGATGGCTGAGACTTTAGTGACACCTTGGCCTATTTAAAACTGGCCAACACATCCATAGGTCATACTCCTCACAGGCATGCCTTTCATGCCACCTCTAACCTGTTTTTTGTCAACCAATATAATTCTCCTTCATGAATAATATCTGATATGAATTTCCCAGTGATGCCAGTTCAGATGAAAGGATAGGGAGGACAGTGAAATAGATCTTATATGATAACAGTTAAGGTGGTTTGGCTGTTGTCCCAATCCTTGGGACTATGATGCATATGGTTATGTATAGCTATCTCTATAAGGCTGTTTTTCAATGTTACATGCAAGGTGATTCAAAAGTAGATGATAGCTGTTGGGCTACATCCCATTAGCTGGGAACATGACTCACCTGACTTCCCCCTAAGACTCTCAATCAGACTGGCATATAAGGGAACAAAGGAGCCTGGCTGAAACTTCCAGAACCTGGTGGTGAGAATGCAGGCTCTGGCCTGCTTTGAAAATAACCACGGGTGATGTTACCAGCATCATTACCCTGCCCACTCTGCTTTAGACCTCTTCTGGTGCCTTCCAAGCTTCACCTGCTCTATCTCCCTCACTCCAGGAAGTTTTGGCTGCAGATTCCTCTGAAAATCTAATGCAGGAGAAGTGCAAGTTGGAATAAAACCCTGGGCGCTGCTCTTGGCAACTGGAGACTCTTTGGAGGTCTAGGTTTTCTGCTGCTGAAGTTAGCTTTTGTCATAGAGGCTGGGCTAGTGAACTTGACTTCACTGCTGAACTTGTCACTACTTTTAAATTTTCTGAAATGAGGAAGTGGATATGAAGCATTTTAAGACAGATTAATTAACCAATACGTGTGGTTTTGTTGTGTGCTTCTTGGGAGAGTGACCCTTCTGTGCAGCCATCCTTTGCAACTGCTCAGTATGGATTGATTTTGCTTAAACTCAATGGTGAATGCATTTGCAGATGCTCAAAAGGCTGAGGACAGAACTCCAAAGAAATGATACTGCAAGGTTTCCTGGACCACCCAAACTTCCTTGTCACCAAGCAAATGGAATCTTTAAACATGAATCTAGCTAATAATGTGTTTTAAGCTGTTCCTGGATGATACAAACAAGAAGTGAAGACCATGCCTTAGGGAATCATTTTTATAGTTTTTTGCAAAGAAGTATGAATACACTAGGTGATCCTTACTTAATAATCATGGTAGATGGAGAGAGTACCCTTTAGTTCTCTCTTAAAAAGTTGGGTAAGCTATCAGAAATCTCTGTTTTTAAGCAATTGGTTTTACTGTTATCATGGTCACTCAGGTAGGTACACCACACCAGGTGATTGACAGGTGAGTCTCTTTAGCATATAGCAGTATTTAGACATCACACTGACATGGACCAACTAGACTCTGTTCTTCAATACCTGGAGCAGGGTCCCTCAAACTATAGACCCACTGGCGTGACCAAGCACGCATGCAGAAACTGATTGCTGCATTTAAATTACTGGGATATGACTTTGGATGAGTTTCTGATTCCATAAAATTGGGGTTGGTGCAGCCTTCAGGATTCCAGTACACTAAGTAGTCAAGAACATATGGCAAGGCTTCCATCCAATCCTTCAGCTGATGTTCATTGCTTATTCCCTTTAGTGTCACTGTTTGCAGCATGAAGTCAATGAGTCGTGGCAACCCTCCTACTAAAAGCTTCCATTCTTCATTCTCCTGTTTGAAGCCACAAGAGAACTGAAACTCAGATAAAGCAGTCTTCTCATGCACTCACAGCAAAGATTCAAACCCAGTTTGTTCCAACCCTGGGCTCTTACTCAGTCTATTTCCATATAGAACCCTTGAAATACACTGAATTTGATTTGGTGATGTATCCATCCTCCCTGAATATCAAAGATTTCAATGAAGATGTGTAGTGCCTTAATTATGAAAAATGGTCTGTTCCTCCTCCTAGAATTCAGGAAAGTATTGGCAAGTTATTTTGTTTTGGGTTGTTGCAATGACCTTACAGGCTGTTTTCAGGTGCCTTGTACCAGGATTAGCTTCCAAACAGAAGCCTGAGAGACTTCAGTTTTTGGCTGTCACCTGACTTTAAGAGTGTCCAAAGACAAGGCCAACAGCATCATTCACACACCATTTCACCACATGCTGCTTGGAGTGATTTTGATGGTGTTTCTCATGGGAGGATTTCTCTCTAGTAGGCCCTTTCAATCACTCCTCCACCCTTAACTGGATTCTTTCTCTGGATCTGCTGTCACTTTAACTTTTCAAGTGTTTTGGCAGTGTTGCTGGTCAAACCCAGGGCCATCACATCTCCACCACTAAGCTATAGCACTAGCTATTTCAAGTTTGCTTTTCAACAGAGTCTTGTTAAGTTATCCCAGGCTGGCCTCAAACTTGGAATCCTTCTGCCTCAACCTCCCCATCTTAGGCGTCCCTAGACCCAGTATTGGATGTGTGTCTGTCTTAGTGTTCTGCATGTACCACAGTCGATTTCAAGGGCTCTGAGTGGAGATGGGGGCAACGGGAGCCACAATTCTGAGGTTAGAACAAACTAGGTTTGTTTCTTGGCTGCGAATCCTTGAGCAAACTCAAGGGTTTGGATTTGCCAGCATGCGCATCATGCCCATGCTTCAGTCTGACTTTCTATGCTTCCTTTCTGCTCCTCATCCAATTGAGGTTTTCTTTCCCTCTTTACTGTAATCTGATAAGTTGTCTTCAGCAGGAATGTAGTCTTCATATATTTCATCATGTATCCTAAAATCTGTATTCTTTATCATAGTAAACATTGTGGGAAAGACCAAGTACATAAACAAAATCACAATCTGGATTGTGCACACAGGGCCACAGGGCACACATAGCCCCAGCATTGTGGTGGTGGTGAAGATGGTGGCTTGCTCAGCTAATGATGCCGTCTCCCTGTTCTTGCACTTCTCCTGTTAATACAGACGGAAGTGGACTCCATTTTCTGTTAAAGGTACTGCTAATGGCTGGGGAGATATCTAAGTGGGAGATGGGCTTGCCATGCCAGTGTGAGGACTTGAATTTAAGTTCAAATTAAAGGTGGATGTGGTAGCCAGCATCTGTAATCCTTGTACACGAACAGGGATACCTGAAGCAGAGGCAGATGAGGCCCAGAAGGCTGAGTCTGGACCTCACTTCCTGGCATAGGCTACAGAAAACAAAGAAGACTCTGCCTAAACCAAAACCTGTAGGAAGAACTGGCACTTGTGGTTCTTACTTCTACTCATGTAGTACCATATCCCTTGTGTACCTATACTCACAGGAACGCATATTTGTGTCATATACCTACCCATGTGCCGTAACAACACACAAGATTTTGTAAGACGTGCCGCTGGTGATAGAAGGAGCAGGAGGGAGGGGAGAAACATGTAACCACCATATTATTTTGTCGAAGCACTTTAAGACTGTTATCTGAAGACAAGAAAGCTCCTGCAAGAAGATGCATTTAACTCAACACTATAATTTCTGCGTTACTCACTAAGTGTCTCACTCTGCAGCTGCCCTTTAGTCACCCCGACTGCCAGAGGCAGTAATGGGGTCAGCTAGAACACTTCCTCAACACGCAGAAATCCACCCTCTGTGACCAGGGGAGTTAAACAGCAGCCAAGTCCACCCTTGGTGTTCTGTCCATTTCTATGCTCACTAGAAATAGTGCTGCTTTCAGGTTCATTCTCTATTAAAATCATACTCTCGATAACATCACGATAATTATTGTCCCTCACCCCTGAGCTGAACCATCCAAAAAATCAAGGAGATGACTGAAATACATGGAATGAAAACACGACATTGTAGCTTCTTTTACTGTTGCAAAGGCTGGGCAAACAGATACCCGTTTTGATGAAATATCAGGTTTCCACAGGGATTTTCACTAGGTGACAAATGATGCCAATGGGTTCACTGAAGACAATGGAGGGTGAAGCTGTTTGGAAACTAGACTTTAATATTTCTGGATGCTGGGAAAGTTACAGAATAAATACAAGATCAGCAATTTTTTAATGTAAGAAAAGGGTTTTCAAAGCAGGTGTCATTTCTTTAAAAAACATGCACTGTTTTTTTTGTACAATGATGAGCTAGCCTACAAAAGAGAATTTTGGTTTTATTTTTTTGGTTTAATAAGAGAATGTAATTTATAATACTTATATGTTAATACGTTTTTCAATAAACTTTCCCCGGATTCTCTTGAATTCTCGTCAGTGTGTAAGAATTATAATTATCTGTCTTCCTCCCACCTTGAAAGCAGTAAAAGGTGCTCATTTTCACAGTTCTGCTGCTTGAGGCGTCACTAGAATAGGGATGCCATGACTCAGTTAACAATGCTTTGTTACTTACACCCATTTTCATATGGCGTTCTTTATCTCCCAAACAGTATAAATCAGATAGCTACCTCCCAGGCTTTTGTTCCTTTGAAAAATTTTATTATTCGAGTTGTGTGAACTGTTTTGGTGCTTTCTGTCTGCTGCAAAATCCTCTTCCCTTTGAAAGTGAAGATGCCAGGCCTGAGGGGATGGCTGTCTGGGCAAATGCTAGCTGCGCAAGTATGAGGACCTCTGTTCTGATACCAAGAACCCACATAAAGGCCAGACACCGATGTGTGTGTGTGTCTGCAACCCCAGGGTCCAGGGTTTGGGGAATCAGCAGAGATGCACAGGTCCCAGTGGGTGCCACCCAGGTGGGCCAATCTAGCAGAACAGGAAGTTCTAGATCAGAGAGAGGCCCTGACTTAGACAATATAAGGTGGAGGAAATGGGGCAGCTTAGATTGCCACCCTAGTATGGTTCCCTGGCACCATTAGAAAGCTGCTCCTGGCTGTGAGCATCTGTAACCCCAGGGGACAGAGACAGCAAGATCCCAGGAGCTTGTGGGCTTATTCTCCTTGTCAAACAGCCTTATTCAATGAGGAGCTCCTCACTTAGCACACTAAAGAGAATAGCTTGAAGTTGAACTCTGGTCTCCATAGGTGCACACATGGGCACACACTCTTGCACACATGTGCACACGCACACACACAGATGTACAGATGTATATTCCACACAACAGCAATACTGAGTGGAGAGTGGTTAGAGGAAAATACTCCACATACACTTCTGGGCCCCAGATATATGCAATGGCACATGTATGCACATATACATGTAGCATACACATACACAAAAAAGTGACAGAAATGTATGTCTTAAGTTTGTCTTTTTGAACTTCAGTATGTGTATGTGCACGCATGTGCACAAAAATGTGTGTGTGTGTGTGTGTGTGTGTGTGTGTGTGTGTGCAAACCCATGCTCTTTGTTCATGTAGAGGTCAGAGGACAATATTATGGAGTTACTTCTCTTCTTCCTCCTTTATTCTGGGTTGTGAGGATTTAACTCATGACCAGTCAAGGTTAGGAAGGGCCTTTCCCCTACTGAACCATCTCACAAGCCCTCTTTGTAAGCTTTCTGTACAACTTTTGAAAAAGAAAAAGGTTTCACCTCTGAATAAAAAGAGGCTTAATGTATCTTGAACCAAGAAGGTGAAGCAATGGTGTGAAAACATATTTTAGTGCTAAGAACACCAGCACTTTGGATTTATTTTCCTTACAAGTTCATTGTTTGGTTTAAAATAGACACAGGTATTGTTGAAATAAATTTTAATGAGCTCCATTTAGACAAATGTTGCTAGTGGAAAGAGTGCTGGATTCCCAGAACTTGAAAAATCTTGGTATCAAAGCTTTGAACCTTCACCATCCTGTAATGTGTCTTTGGATGTTATATTTATAAGATAAAAAGGAATATGGAGAGAGGGATGCCTACCACCCTACTCTTCAGTTCGTCTCCCTATTGGAAAATATGATAGGCATATTTCAGGGTTCCCTTCTTAATAAATGAACTGTTGTGGGCTGGGTAGATGGCTTGTTGGGTGTAAGTGCTAGGTATTTGAGTCTGATATCCTAAATTTGATAGCTGGGACTCATGAAGAGCTGGATGTGATGCATTTACTATTCCAGAATTACTATTGAGATGTGGGTGGCTGAGGGAGGAGAACTGGCTGGCTGGTCCCATCCAGCTAGACTGGAGTGTGCAGTGTGTCAAGGAGAGAACAAACTCCTGTGATGACTACACATGTGCTGTAGCACTTACTGATATACCTCTACTGCCAACCTACACGAAGTGCTCTCTCTTTCTCTTCCTCCCCTTCCCACTCTCCCTCTCCTCCTTCCTCTACCTCCCTACCCCCTCTCTGACAATAACAGTTGTTCCTGCCCATTAGTTGCAGTGCCCCACCTAACAGACAAACTTGAAGACAGCTGTCAAGAGTTCGCCCACTACTTCAGGAAATATTTACAAACTTAACTATATCTAAGTTCTTGGCTTTCTATTTAGAAGCCCAAACAGAGGCTTTAAGCAGTAATAAAGCAGGGTCCTAGGAAATCCACTCTAGGTCATGGGTCAGATATAGAAGTAGAGTAGATGTCTTCATTTTAATTAACTGTACTTACTTACAAATTGACCTGTAAGCCAATCACAGACTTTTCTGGATACTATTTTTACCCTTTACAGATTGTTGTTATATTAGGCTGTCTCTTTTTTGTCATTGTTGTTTCTTGCCTCTTCTTATCCAAAGAACTGGGTGTCTTGTGGGATAGAAAATAAACCCTTGAATGTAGGAATGCAGAAGCATTGATGGCCTCTGCTGGAATGATTCCAGTATAGAGTGCAAGACAAGAAGACAGAATGGGATTAATAGGGAAAGGAACAGATGTAAGGGGTAGTAATGACCATCAGCATTCTCCCAGTGTGTGTGTTAGCTAGAATCAGTATTCGACAACTTTCTATAATGTGCACAAAACTGAGGATGACTGGTCTCCTCACTTTGCAAAGACCACAGACAGAAAGGAAATCTAAGTTTCCAGGAACACATGTTAACAACAATGATTAAGGAGTAATGTGGTTAATACTATACAAGTGAGAAACTTTAATAATTTCATATTTGAATAGGTCACTGTTACCCTTAAACTATCTTGTGCCAGCCATGAATAACCTGAACTAAATATTTTCAATATTTCAAACTGAGAAAGAGGTTAACTGTGGTCTTTATTACTCTTAACTAAGATTATTTATTATCAAAAAAGACAAACAACGCAATAGTGCCCAGAGACAGAGAAAACATGACATTTATGCTCTTTTGTGTCTCATTGTAGGTAGAAAATCTTGAGCAAGAAAGCCAAAGATTAACTTAAAAAGCAAGCTATCCTATCCTCTTAATTGTAAGTATGCTTTCCTAACACTCATGGGAATTGCATGTCCCCTGATTAATTATGAGCTACTAAAATTCTGAGTGACTGAGCTTCTATCCTTTGTGCATAGACTTTTAGATACATGTTTCCTTTTTATTTATTTGCTCTTTGAGATTTACCTATTTTACCTTCATATATGGTGCACCTCATGGATGCAGTGTCCTTGGAAGCCAAAAGGCAGCCCCGAATTCCTTTGGAACTGGAATTACAGATGGCTGTGAGCCACCATGTAGGTGCTGGGAACTGAGCCTTGGTCCTTTTAAAGAGCAGCAGGTGTCTGTAACTGCTGATTCATCTCTCTAGCCTAGATAGGTTTTTTTAAAATTTTTTTGTTTTTTTATGAGACAGGGTTTCTCTGTATTGTTTTGGAGGCTATCAGTTCAGCCAGGCCTCGAACTCACAGAGATCTGCCTGCCTCTGCCTCCCGAGTGCTGGGATTAAAGGTGTGTGCCACCACTGCCCGGCTAGCCTAGATAGGTTTTTAAATGCAGCACAAAAGTTATGGGAAGGGCCCCTGGAACAATTGTTGGAAGTTCTCTGTCCTTTTTTGCCTTCTGGATAATATAAATAAAAAATATTTTCAATTTCTTGTTACTGAAACCCAGAGAAATGTTTAAGGCTCCTTAACCTACACTGTCATTTGTAAGGAGGACCACAGATATGGGACAAGTCAGTTTTCAAATAGCTTCTATTCGGTAGCAGAATCTAGTGAAGAGAGATCGGGAACTCCAGATAATGCCAGAACTGAGGTTGTGGGGTCCCCTGTAGAACACCCAGATAAGCTAAAGTAGAAGGAAGACTCTTTAAAATTCATTAACATTATGTGACTTTTATTTTACTGTAATTATCAGCATTATTAAACGCCTGGGTGAGGGGAATCCCTCCAAGGAGGTGAGTGGGTTAATAATCTTGTGGTCGAACAGTGTCAAGAACAATGCATGTACAGAAAGATGTCTAGTGAGTACATGCGTTTACTCAGTGTCTCAAGTATATAGAGAGGAAATGCTCACAACTCTGTTATTTTTTGCTCACAGAGATTGGATTCAGTTGCAGAGGCTGACTGTGTACTTGTCTAGCTGAGACCATTTACCCCTCTAGCGACATACCTAAATAACAGGTCCCATCTTTCTTGAGCTGTACTGAGAAAGGCAAGTTGCTGTGGACCAAGGAATGTGGAAGACAGATATATATCATTCCTCTCTGGGTCTTACACAGTGCCACATAGTTCCTTACATTTTCTTCTGTATTTGATGGCCACCTGAAGGCAGAGATTACAGAAGAAAACTAAGGACTCTAGAGAGTCCATGCCACATAAAACAAAAGCCCAAGTCTCTAAGTCACTGGGAATTGAGAGTCACCTAGGGCTTTCAATTACATGGAGTTTTCAGTAGTTAGACATAGCTTTTTTTTTTTTAAAGTAGGTTAGTAAAATTCAGGAGTCATTATTTATCACAGCTGCTGTCAATCACTCAGGCTGATTACATGTTTATTTGGACTATATTTAATTATGAATTAATCAAGGATGTATACTGGGTATTCATTATAGAGCTATATTGAAATATTTAATACTTTCATGATGTATTTCACACTACAGGAAATGGTCTGTGGTAAATTCTATCATTGTCATCCACGTTTTAATGGTTAAGAAGTTGGCCCTCTTGGAGTTGGTGACATTTACTCAAGATAGAATTAAAACTGATGAGGTTAGAGTGTTATCTAGGCTGGACTTTGTCTAACATTCATGGGTGTTATGGACCATGTTGGAGAAAGACTGTTTCACTGCTTTTAAGTAACTAGACATAGTTCAACAAAACCCAATGTGGTTCTTTCATTCTATAGGCTAGTGTATAAGAACCTTGCCACTATCAGCACAGCAATAAAAATACTTTTCACAAAAATCTGTTATGTATAAACTGATACCACAAAAAACTGATGCCCCCATCTTGTCGACCATTAGTCGTGCACTATGGTTCCCACTAAAAGAATAGTAGAAGAATCAGGTGTATTACTTACTTACTACAACATTAGCCAATTGGATGTCTGAAATACCAGTGACAGCTCTTAGAGTAGGCAGAAGAAAGCTGTGGATTTATTCTTTATTATTGAATGCCCAGTTTCATTTAACCAACGTAAAAGAGCGTGGGCTCTGTTAAGAGCAAGCTGTGATTTCAAGTGTTTCACTTTCAAGATTGTGATTTATCTATGCATGACTATAGCCCTTCTATTATCCCTCTGACAGTTTGGGGGTTCATGCTCCAATGAAACTCCAGGACCAAATATGAATGAAATATGTTTCAAGCCTTTGTCCCCTCTGATCTTGAACCTTCCTCTTCCTAGCTCTTTACTAAAAAATGTAAACTTGAATTTGAATCCAAAGATCCAAACCCACTCCCCTTCTACCCAATTGACCCTCTTGTGAACCTCACAGCCCTAAACGCAGCAGCTTTAGAGTATGGGGTCTCACCATCACTCCACATGTGCACACATCATTTTCTGAAACAAGCAGATCTATTGCTACCAACTTCAAGTGTCCTTAAGCACACCAGGGCATTTTAATCCATGTGTCATGTGGGTGACATATTGTCTGAAAGGTCCCAACTGGCAAAGGGAAAGAGGTTTTATTGAAGGAAACAGTGCCAGCAAACCATGAGCAAGGCAAAAAAAAAAAAAAAGGTAATAACAGGGTGGGTACATGATCCCTTAAGACGTAGGCTGCTGGTTCTGACTTAACCCCCATAGAACCTAGTTAGTCAGGCAGCCAAGTCCTCCAAAGCTCTTTTTGGACTGTCAGCACCAACTGAGATTCTCTCCCTGCATCTCTCTTGCATATAGCCCCATCTCTAGAGGTCAGGAAACCAGCCAGTCAAGTCTGGGAGGGAACTCATGCCTAAGCTGCATTCTAGGTGTAGTCCATCACAGTAGCATTGCTATGGTCTTCAAAATGTGCAATTGAAGGGGCAAATTCTGATGTGTGTGAATGGCTTGTGAGTTGTCTTGAAAGGTTCCATCTTCGTGGACTGAGGAGCTCTCTGGTCTGGCTTGTGTGCTCCTAACCTAATCTTGTACAGGGAACTTGCCAGATGAGTGATTAAATAAGTTCATTTTGCTTTGTCAGTGAAGAACACTAATATGACAGGACAGGAGAGAGTTCGTGGCAATGAAATAACTTGAGTCAAAAGTCACAAAAAGAAGTTTCTCTGCTATTCTATGTGTGGCATGAATGTGCCCATATACCCATGTGTATGCGTATTTATGTGCGCATATGTGACTTTTTCCTTCCAGGACTGATGCTGTATCTACGGCAGTCATGTTTTCCTGATGGCTCTTTAGTGCTTTAACTCCCCAGAGCAATATTGTCTGCTCCTTCCACCCAGCTCCTGCCTCACTACTAATGAATGTGTTTGACAAGCAAGGGTCACTTTATTATTGTGACATAATGAATTGGGAGATGGGATTTCCAAGTTCTAAGGCTATCACAGTGACACTGGCAGGGTGACATTTTCACCCTGAGGTGCCCCAATTGTATACTTGACATACTTGGAAGAGTAAATATTGATCTGCTCTGGGCAGATGTGCACAGTGTGAAATGTTAATGCTTTTAAAAAGCGTTGGATGTACAACATAGCTATTATTATGACTGTTATTATAAGGTATAAAATCACAGCCAGTGTCTCATCTGTACCCCTGTTGTCATGATTACCCCCCCCCTCCATGTTGCTTGTTGCTGTATTCACACCACTACTCATGAGACTGGGAACCTTGCTGAGGAGCTAAGCCAAAAGCATTGATCTTGAGACTTCCCACAAGGGAGGAGAGGAAAATAATATCAAGGAACCAAGACCTGTTGTCTTGATTTTGGGGATTTTCTCAGTGGGTGGAGCTTCTGCTCAGCATGCACAAAACCCTGAGCACTGCTTAAACTGAACATACCTGTAATTTTGGCACTTGGGAGGTTAAAAACAGAGGGATCAGAAGTTCAAGGTCATACTTGGCTACATAGTTAATTTGGGGCCTCTATGGCTTTATGAGACACTGTCACAAAAACTCTTGAAAATTCCCAGTCTATCTCATGACCTCTCTTCCTGTTATTGAATTGGAAATGTCCCACATCCTAGTGTGACTTCTCCTTTGATGTAAATTGTCTTAGGGACTACGAGGATGGCTTAGTGGTTTCAAGTACCCTGTATGGATCCAGATGCCCTGAGTTCATCTGGCAGCTCAAAATCATCTGTAGCTCTATTTTTAGGAAATCTAATGTCCTCTATGGACTCTACCAGGCATGCATGAAGTCCACTTACCCACTGAAGTAAAAGTAAACACATGGTAAGTCCTTAAAACATATATGTGGGTAACACAACAACTGTGTGTTATATTTAGGGATATATAAATATATGTACATGCAATAACAATTAGTGAAAAAAAGAGGCCATGAAGAAGAGTAGGAAGGGGTATGTGGGCGGGTTTGAAGGGAATAAAGAAAAGGAAGAAATATTTTAATTCTATTATAATCTCAAAAACAAAAACTTTTAACATTTATTTAAAAAAACACTTGTCATGCAAGTGTGCAGCCCTGAGTTTGAATTCCCAGGACCCACATAATTCAGGTCTTAGCTTCCTAGTGTGAGATGGGCAACAGTCAGGATTCCTAGAAGATGTGGACTAGCTAGCCCTATAGATAACCGTAAATAATGGGAGATCCCTCTCAAGCAAAGTAGAAAGTAAGGATGAGAACCAGAGGTCCTCCCTGAGTACTGACCCCACACTCATCCTGGAGCATATATGCAGTCACACTATATGTGAGAGCCCAGACACACACCCTGCAAACATTGATTAATAGATTCCGTTTGGAGTCATCCAACATTTACCCATGGACCATGAATGTTTAAGAACTTTTTTAAATTAAATTTATTCACTTATTTTACATCCTACTGAAGTTTCCTCTCTCTCCTCTCCCCCTGTTCCCCCCACCCCACTACTACTTCCCCTTTTCCTCCCCCTCACCCATTCACTCCTTTTTGGTATCCGGTATCCATTCAGAAATCAGAAAGGGGCAGTTCTCCCAAGGTGTCAACAAAGCATGACACATCAAGCTGAGGTAGAACCTGCAAAAGCTGGGGGAGGCAACCCAGCATGGAAAATAGGTTAAAAGCTAGCTCAATCACCAGGAACAGGTCCTGATCCCACTGCTAGGAGCCCCACAAACTGACCAAGCTACACAACTATCACACACATACACACACACACACACACACACACACACACACAGTCCCAAGTTAGCACCTTAGTCATTTGGTCCAGGTAGACTGTCTCTGTGGGTTCTCCATTATGACCTTGACACCCCTGGCTCATGCATCCCTCCTCCCTCTCTTCAATAGGACTCCCACAGCTTGGTTCAGTGCTTGGAAGTGGATATCTGAATTTGCTTCCATCAGTTACTGGATGAAAGCTCTCTGATGTCAGTTAGGGTAGTCACCAATCTGATTACAGGGGATGGCCAGTTCAGGCACCCTCACTACTATTGCTAGGAGTCTTAGCTGTAGTAATCTTTATTGATTCCTGGGAGTTTCCTTGGTACCAGGCTTCTCCCTAACCCCCAAAATGGTCCCTGTATCAAGACAACTTTTTTGTTACTCTCCCCCTGCATCCTGCCCCAAATCTGCCCAACCCAATTCCTCATGTTCCATTGCCAGCCACACACACACACACACCAGTTTACCTAGATCTCATCCATTTCCCCTTCCCAGGGAAATCTGCATGTCCCACTTTGGGCCATCCTTATTACTTAGCTTCTCTGGGACTTTGGATTGTACACTGGTTGTCTTTTACTTTACACCTAATATGCACTTATGAGTGTGTACAAAAGGAGGTTAGTATCTGTCTTTAGCTTTGCCCAAATAGTTTCTAGATGTGTCAGAAAAAGCAGTGTTTCTCAACCTGCCTAATGCTAAAACCCCTAATACAGTTCCTCATTTGTGGTGATCCCTAACCATAAAATTATTTTGTTGAAGTCATAACTGTAATTTTGCTACTGTTATGAACCATACTGTAAATATCCATGATTTCTGATGGTCTTAGATGACCCCTGTGATAGGGTTGTGTGACCCCCCCCAAAGTGGCTGTGACTCACAGGTTGAGAACCACTGGGATAAGGGCATCAAATCTTGTGATTCTCTTTCTTTCAGTATGCCTGGGCATCTTTATCCCGAGGAAATCTGTGGGTTTGCTGTTTTGTTTGGTCAATTTATGCAGACTGGGCATCACAATTTAGAAATGTTGGGTGCCTCTGAGACAGAGTTGTGGTTGGGAACTCTTATCCCCTATACCAAAGTCTCATGGTTACAGCTTCCTGTCATGTCACTAATGAAAAGAGTTGAATTTCTTTGCACTTCCTCCCATCCATTTCAGAAGAGCAGAGCATTCTCCTTAAAGGTGAACCTTCACCCAAGGTTTACTCACCAGCTCTTTGATCTATGATGAGATGCTTTCACCATCCATTATTTACCCACCCCAAACCTACAGTCTCTCTCCTGACTCCCTCCTCTCTCTAGATTCACAGTCTAAAGATCATTATTGGACAACATTTTTCTGTGATATCCTCTGAGGAGTCCTTCGCACATACTATTTCAGTATGCACTTGGTCTTTAACCCTTCACAACTGGCCTTCCTACCCAGAGGAAACTGATCTTTCAAAACTTTGGAACTAATATATGACAGTTATTTAACAAATGTTGAAGAAATTAATCAATGATTACATGCCTCTGATCACCCAAATCAGTGGTTTTCTTTCACTTTTCTTCTTTTTTTGTTTTTGTTTTTGTTTGTTTACCAGTTTTCATCTTCTAGGACATGGCCAGTAGTGACCCTGTCTGTAATTTGGGAGGTCTTTCTCCCCTTCTAGCTACTTCTCTGGCCAATTTATGGAGGCTATGTTGACCCCAAAATATTACACTTCACCTCCCTAAGTGATTTGTCTCACTGAGCCTCCTTTATTTATATATAATAATTTTTTCTGCTGATATGATAAAATATTGAACAAGCTAAGGAAGGAAGGGTTTACTTTGGCTCACAGTTCTCAGACACAGTCCATTATGGTGGAAAAGTTGAGGCAGCAGGCTCTTGAATCCTCACAGTATCCACAGTCAAGAAGAAGGGAGCCATGAATGTTAGTGCTCAGCTGGCTTCTCTTTTTTATTCATTCCAGGACACCAGCCCAAGACATCATGCCTGAGTCATGGCTGAGTCATGTCACTTTAAATAATTCAGCCACAAGAGTTCCTCAAAGGACATCTAATGTAGACAAATCCCTCACAAGAATGCCCAGAGTTTCATATCTTAAGTGATTCTGGATCTTGCCACCTTGATGATATTAACCATCTCAGTTCATACAAGAAAAAGTATCATTTTAAAAGGTTGTGTATTACTTGCAGCATCACTAGTTACACAGTAAATATAAACATTCCAAAAATGTCAAGTCCCTGTGAGAATTTGCTGCACCAGCCATTTCTCCTCACTGCATTTTAAAAAAAGAAACAATTCTGCTGTCAAACCCATGCAATATTTAGTACAGGGTTCTTACTTCGTACAGGTGATGACTGAATGAGCAATGCATTGTCCCTCAACTCTTAGGAGACATACTTTTCCACAGCCTTGGCTTTAGCTCTGCTTGCTGTTTGCCTTTCTGATTCTCCCTCCTCCAGTGATCATTTGTCTTCACCTACTCATCAGCAGTCTCTTCCATGACAATGACTGCCAAGCCTTATCTGGAATTAGATGCATTCTTGTCATCTCCATGCCTAAGTATTGTCTTTTAGATGCTTTCCAAGAAAGTGCCTCTAAAGACAAATGCTCTATGAGCTAAACTCCCTGTACATAAACACAGCTCTAATCTTCCCTTGACTCTTGCCATTCATACATGGAGTTTGTGTATATATTTGTTAATTATATTCATCCTTTAGACTAGCCTCAAAAGAGTTCCACACACATGCTTCACACTACAATAATGCCATTAGTTACCTGTTACATTGACAATACAGTAAGATTTTAATTTTGGGAAGTCAATGCTCCTTACCATGCCAGTCACTTGTCCTTTGCCTTAATACATAACTTGTATTTACGCAAAATGTATTTTTTGTCAAGTAGGCAACAGACAGATATATTGTCGTGTGTATGTCATACAGCAATACCTCCACTTGCCCCTCTTCTTCAGAGCTGTCTGTCTGAAAGATGGCTTTGGTGTTAGTTTGGAACATGCCTTCCCAGACCATCTACATGCATCCATGAAAGCATATATCTCTTATTGCTTGTTGTAAATGAGGCCATGCTATACTTACTCCAGTGAAACTTGGTTTTCCCTCACTAATATTTTCTTCAAGTATTCCTATTTATATATGTATCTCTCATCTTCTAGAACTATTTATTGTTGAGCAATATTCCACAACACAGTACACCAGGGTGTGTATGTACGGAGTTATGTTGATGAGTGCTGTGCCCTATCCATGTTCATGTCCACTCTCTCTCACATGCAATTTTGGAACCAAATTAATATCATAATGCAAATTTTTCTGACATTATCTCTCTCTACTAACTTTTCTTTCTTATTATTTTTACTTAGGCTGTGGTGCCCTGCTCTAATGCTTTCTTACTTATGGAACCTTCTGCTGTGCTAAGTTGTTCATTTATACTTCTTTCTCTGTCATCTGTAGAGGATAGACACTGATGATAATCACTCCCACTGAACTGAGCCTAATATCTTATGTGTATTAGACTTTGTGTCTATGTATTGCAAAAATGAGTGAGACAATCTTTTGTTGTTGAAAATATCTATGCATATAGGTTGGAAGAAGCTCAAAGGTAAAAATACACTCTAGCAAAAATATACTCCAGATCACGTACATAGGTGACCATTTCTATGCTGGTGCTATTGCAGACTTTTTGTTAGACATGGCCATAGGTAGAGAGTTCTTCCCTTACCAGGATGTGCCCTTTGGTCAGGAAAAATGAATGAACTCATTAAGATCCAGAGGAGGGCTGACAATAGTACTTTATAATCCTGAAACAAGGAGGACAAACAATTGAGTTGCTGTCTGTTGTTTTGTATTTAATGATTTCTTGTAGAACAATTGCAGAATCTTATCTGGTTCTGGTTCTTAAATTTACCCCTTTATCAAAACAGGGTGAATATAGGTGACTTTCCATGGAAACAGACAAAATTGCATAAGAGGTTTAATCCTTATTAGTTTCCCTTATTCCATTTTCTTCCTGTAGGTTTTATGCTTATTGAATTCTGTAAATTTAATTATTTAGCTTTTGCTTTACAACTCCTAAAATATCCAAAAGAGAAGTGTTTAGTTTTGTGAAGGTATGCCAGAGACAAACTGCAAAGATGGCTCAAAATTAGAAGCTGAATCTTAGATCAAAATTTATGGAGAGGACTAAATCAGCTGAAACGTGGCCTGGGTTGATCTGTCTGTTGACTTTATTCCGTTACCCTCAGTAGAGAGAGGAGAGTGTAGGTGCCTGCTCATGTTGAGTCCCTGCTAAGTATGTCATCTCAGGAAACTTAAACCTGTCTTGTAGCTATCTTTGTCCAAATCTGGAGAGTAGTCACCTGAATCTGATAGTGTGTTATTGCCCAACTCCTCTAGACATTAGTATAGAGAGGGCAAGATATGAGCCTGGGCATGGCTCATCACTGCTTCCTTCCCCTCATACAGGATACTGTGTGTATAAGTTGCATGTCAGCTTGAGCTCTGTCATCAAAGGGGTGTGTCCAACCTTAGTCCACAATCATGAAGTTTCTGTCTTGATCGTCAGTGTTGACGATGTATGCCTGTGATGATTCCTTTTTTCTCATTGCTGTAATCGAACACCTGACAAGAAGCCACTCTAGGGATGAAGGTTACTTTTAGCTTACAGCTCAATGGGACCTAATACATCAATCATGCAAGGAGTCTTGGCAGCTAGAATGAAAGGCAATGGGTCACATTGCATTTACAGTCAGGAGGCAGAGAGTGTGAACACGGTGAAGTGCGGCTGTTCTGTAAAACCTCAAGGGTCATCTCTGGTGAATCACTGCTTCCAATGAGACCCATCCTCAAAGCAGACCCACAGCCTTCCAAAGAGCACTGTCAGCTGGGGTCTAAGTGTTCAAACATGTTGGCATTTCATATTCAAACCTCCATCTCAAAACTGATTATTGTCTCAGCAGAAGCACATTGCATGACAGAGAGCATGAGATTTATGTATAGGACTCTAACTCTGATCCTTTTATTTTCCATTAAAGGGTTCTATAAATGAAAAGCATGAAGCTTTGTCCTAATTTTCTCCTTAGTTAATAAAAGGCATGAAGGCAGACCATCTCAGAAGATGAAGACTCAAATCTCCAGTGAACCCAGCACTCTCATACTGCTCAGGGCTTCCTCAGTATTCTGCCTCTCTCTTATCAGAGACACATAAGCTTGTTACATATCATATACGCTAATGTTTTCTTCATCTCAATGAAACACAAGTTCAACACCTGGGAAATAGCCAATCATCATTTCCAGTAAATAAACAAGTCAATGAAATTCATTTACTCTTGCCTAAGACTATTAGTTTTTTCCCACTTTTTTCTTTCTGTGAGAAAATTAGCTGTCATCATGATACCAGAAAACACCTCTGTTTTTTCTGGTGAGGTATAATAACAGGGGCATGATAAGTTTGAGTTACTGTGCTCTAGCCATGGATTTGGATTTGAAGAGTACTTCTCTTTCCTTAGAGGCCCAGGGTAGGAACAGTTGGTACAAATTTTTGAAATCAGGGACTTGATTTTAATATGGAAGTTAGTCACTCAAGATAGCCACTGGGATTCAGCTTTCAAGGCTTGGTGAGGAAACCATCTTGGTAAGCATTCCCTATGAATGAAGCCTTCCTTCAGTGGCTTTTCCTATCTTATGTCATCCTGGGAAAGTGACAAGCAGTAGCTAAGCCAGAAGCACTCAGGAAAACGGGGGGGGGGGGACACCAAGTCTGTGGCCAAAACAACAGTTACTTTTTTTTTTTCATTCCTTCACTTGTATTTATGAAAGAGAAGTAGTATGCTATGTGGATTTTTGTCTTTGTTTAGATATTCGACAATAAAAATCAGGAGAACATATATTTTTGACTTCCTATTTTTTGGGTGTTCTTTGGAATTTGGACGCTAATTTAAAAAATATGTGTTTCCTAGCCCTTCTTACTGTGAAAATCCTTGGCAATCTAAACAGATGCACGGGTTGGATTTTCATTCTGACACCAGACTGTCTGAAATAATGGCTGGAAGGAAGTGTGAATTCTTTCGTTCCTAAAGCTTCAATTATAAGTACTTAATTTGTTTCTCTTTCTACTACTGACTAGAGTCCCAATCTGGTTTATTTTTCATCTGGCTAAAGTCTGGTAGTTTCAGAAGCCCTTCGTTTTGAAAAGTTTATTTGGTACAGAGTGAGAGAAACAGGGTCTAAGTAAGAATTATTGTCACGTGCCAGGGCTCACTACTGGGATGTAACAATTAATGCATTAAGCAGTGTTACAAATTTTCAATAGCATAGGCTGTCATGTGGCCGACTTTGGATCTTGGAGAAATGGTTTGAAAGCACTGACTAATTCTCATATAAGTTGACTTGTCATTGGATAAATGATCCAAGGTAATAGCTTACTAACTCATTATAACCTTTCAAGTCAAGAAGATTTCTTCTTTTGGGGGAGTGTCTATTATTTTTTTTACAACTAAGAACCCAATGGCATGTTGTTTCTATCTTGTGATGTGTCTTTGGTATTCATGATGTCAACTTAGATGAGGTACCACAGGTGACACATTAACCAAGAAGTGATGACTTCCATTCCTGGGAGTGGGATAGTGGGCTAAGATTCCATGCTTCTCCAGAGGTTTTGCCTAAATATATATGTCTGTGCACTTAAGTTTCAAAAGTCTTTTATAAATTACTTTGTTGCCAAATACTAACAAAATATGTGGCTCACTTGTAATTATGATGGGAGGCATGAAGAAGGCTATAGTACAGCAGGTTGTAGGGCAGCAAATGTAACCCCTATTCTTCACCACAATCCTAAACGTGTTGTAATTGGTGTCATCCCATTTTCAAGATTAGGAAGGTGAGGTTTACTGGTGTAAATAACCTACATAAATTCAGACTAAAGAAGTGACAGAAGGAAGTGCTTTAACCAAGAAGAGTAGTTCAATTCTGCTCTCACCATTTCTTGGGCACTGTGGTTCTTGTGAATTGACTCTTTACATTTAAAATTCCCTAAAATCTATTTGTTCTGGGAATATTACACTCGTTTAATAGAGAACAAACCTGTTTCTAATGATTTTCGCTTTCTCATACAGTTCATAAGTAATAGAGATGACTTTAGGAACAAGGTTTTCTGATTCCAATAACTTTGTTCATGCTATGTCCATTCTAGACTTCATAAGAGCATGCATTCAGAGCTAGAATCCAGCATCTAAACTTATTAGATGATACCAACACTGTTACTTAGTGTGGAGTGACTGGAAATGCCATCTTTGCTGGTGGAGAGGATTGAGACTATTTCCTGTTCAGTAATGCATTCTGTGATTGGCATGCTTACAATACCAAGGGAACGGAGTCTTAGGGTACATGGTTTCCAGGGAAAAGTGCATGGTGGGACCTGGCTTCCCAGCACACCCCCTCCCTCCCTCCCTCCCTCCCTCCCTCCCTCCCTCCCTCCCTCCCTCCCTCCCTCCCTCCCTGTCTCCCTTATTCTCTCCCTCCCTTCTGTTAGACAATATGCCAATATATTGGCCTCTAATTGATCTCTAAGGTCAATGTGGTTGGGATAATTCTTCAAAAATGGTGAAAATAACCTTATAGCAATATCATTGATTAATTTGCAGAAGTGCATTTTCAATTCTCTCCATTTGTAAATGTTCCCCCTCACTTGTGGGACAGTTGTTTTGTGGGGAGATTTGAAATCTCAGTGCCATGTGACCAGGCTTTGAGGCAGCAGCTCAGAAAAAACATGCTAGCTTCTAAGTTGTTTCCTGTTTTTCTTGGCCTCATTGCAATCCTTGCCAAAACTTGCCTCCTTCCATACTGCATTAGTAATGCAAAATGAAATTCATTGTGCCCATTATATCTGTTAAATGGTTTCCATTTTAACTCGAGAAAAATGTATTGACGTTCATGTGTTTGGCATGGGAACTGTGTATATCTATCGAGGATAGCAACTTGTCTGTTGGAATTACAGTGCATTATGTATAATGCTGCTTTTAGCCTTGCATGTACATTTCCTGGAATCTTATTGTGTCAGGGCTTGGAAAGTTTACACAAGCATTGGTAATCTAATTTTTGTCTGGTGGGTGGCTGGCTGTGGAAATATGGAGTATTTGACATAGCAAATGTCTTGGCCATCTGTGCCAGGAACGGGATGGCTGGTAGAGTGTCTAGTCAGGTAGGTAAAAAAAAAGACAACCATCAAAACAACAGATTGGAAAATATTGCCCTAGGCCTACCCTAAATATTAATTTCCCAAGAGCATGAAGATGTGACAAGTTTTTTGTTTGTTTGTTTGTTTTGTTTTTTGTTTTCTGGGTTTTTTTGCATTGAAGCTGTTTTAGCTTTCTCTTGTTTCTTACCCATAATCCTTCTCTATTCTGTACATTTCCCTCCCTACTTTGTCTTCTGCTGGCACCAGTGTTTCACTCATGAAGGCTTTGTTAAGGTCCCTTGAGGATTAGGGACATTGACATAATTTTCTTACTGAGTCTTTTCATTGAGGATTTTCAGCTGCTTTGTCTTGAAGATCTTTGAAATATCTCCTATCAATCCATGAGCTTCATTTTCCTTTGTTCCCTTTAAAATTAGGGCTGCATTTGGCTCCATGGTTCTAGGGATCTAGATAATGAATGGTGTTCTTTAACAGGCAAGAAAATGTGGTATGTGATGCTCTCTGTCTCTTGAAGCTGCTTAAATTCTGCTCACTGAACTGCTGGTGGCCTGTTGTGCACTGTTTCAGTGTAGCTCTAAGTATATTCCAGCCACCTACTAAGGCAGGTGTTCCTAATGGGGCCACTGTCAGCGCTTGGGGCTCTAGATATTTTGTCATGGGTGGAATAACAGTTTCTGTAGCTTCTCTTTACCTGTTAAATGCCAACAATACTCCTCGCAGTGTCCCCAGATATGGTATGGTATGGTATGGTATGGTATTATGGTATAATATGGTATGGTATGGTATTATGGTATAGTATGGTATGGTATGGTATAGTATGGTATGGTATGGTATGGTGTTATGGTATAGTATGGTATGGTATGGTATGGTATAGTATGGTATGGTATATGGTATATGGTATGTTGGTTGTGTGGGAGTTGTGTGTACGTGTGCATGTGTGTGAACTCACCTCCAGTTGGAAATCATTGTCCTAAAGCCAGGCTGAAAGAAATTTCCATAAAAACCACAGAAGTACTGTACTGACAGTGCAGGATGCATCACCCATCCCAGGGGAAAGCACTGTGGTAATTGTCTATGGTTTCTTAGACTGAGTAAGAGAGGAGGTAAGGGTCACCTTTTAATTGCTCTGCTTCTGATCAGGTGATTATCCCCTTGCCCTGCGATGCCTTCTACCTCTCATCCTGCACCCTGACTCACACGAGGACCTTTCTGCTTCTCAGTTTCACCACCCTAACCACTTTCCCACCCAACCTCTGTGCTATTGTGTTCCCATCGGTTTTCACCGACTGGCATGGAAACAAGGCGTGCATTTACTTCTTTAATCTCCTTCACTGCCAAGGCGGAATGGTTCATTCTCTCCTGAGGACCTATTTGAACAAGATGCATCCATCCTCTGGAATGTACCACAGTCAGGAACTAATGTTTATCATGATGAATATTTGGGCTTCTAGTCTGGCAAGCCCAGATGCTCCCAACCACAGCAGTGTAGACTTGTTGTTCATGGTTAGTTCTTTCTTGGTGTTTCCTTGAGTGAGTTCCATTTATTATAATTAATGGCAGTCCCGTGGGCCTGTCAAAGGGGCATTCTGTTTGCTACTGAAATAGTAATTAACGTAACGTGCAAACGAATGAGGTAATGAGACACATTTGATAACATGAAGATGATCACCTTTTTCAGTGCTTTGAAAGCCAGGGAAGTATGCTAAAAAAAACCCTATCTGATCAATATATGGGGTGTAAAGAAAGGGAGAGGAGACATGATTGACTGACGAGTGAAACAGAACTGACACACACAGGCTGACAGCCAGCTCTAAGTCTCTTTAGGGCAAATGCAATTAACTTAGAATAATAGACTCAAATTTGATGGTTAGAAATGCATTTTTATTAACAATCACAGACTGCATCATTATACTCCTGTGGATAAAACGGTCCTTATGTTTTGTGCATGTGTGTGTGTGTGCATATATGAACATGCACACATACATCCCTGCATTTATACTCAGGTCTCTCACATTCCTATGTGCTCTGCTTACAATTTGGGTCGAAGAGTTGATTTTTAAAATAATGTACTTTCAAAAGAAAATTCATTCATAAATTGTCTCCAGGACTATAAATTCTGAATATTCTCCCAAATTACATATATAAAAATCATGCTACTTATCTGGAACTATTAAACACAAAGCCAGTGAGCGTCAGTCCCAGCTCTGCTGGTCCTTCGGGGATTTGGCATTGCAATCAGGGATTTACAGATTTCGTTCTGAAGAGGAGAAGTCATTACTAGAAACCTAAGCTCATTTCCTCTCCTTTAATAGCTATTTTAAATCATTCATTTAGAAAATACATTAACTATTTAGGGTACTAGCAATGTATTTCTCTTGGCATCAAGTCTGCATTTTTAAAGAGTTTTTCTTTCTCTCTTTTTTCTTCCAAACTTATTTCCAAAGAAGATGGAGATGGGAGAGGGAGGAGTCCCAATAAAATTTTGGTTGTACAAAATTATTTTGGCCAGCATTTTCTTCCCTCATCTTTTTAAGACAAAACATCTTAAAACTTTAATAAGATATTTGAAAATTAGTTAAATTTTTAGTATTTTAATGCTGATAGATGGAAAAGCACAGGGTCCTGAGAAAATTCACAACTGGACTTTGAGTGTAATTAAGGAATACCAATGTTCTCTATAAATGAATTTGTTAATAATTCAAATAGAAAACAGTTTAAATTCTGAACTATTTAATATTGATGCCAACCTTACCACTCGAATGGGTAATAAGAAGGAAAAAAAGATGACAGTTAAAAATAAGTACCAAATTTCTGCAAAGAATTTAGAAGACGGAGTCTTGCATAACACTTTGCAAACTGCTTTATATATATTTTTTTTCAAATGCAAAATAAGGTTCCTTGAGTTATGTAATTGCTATTCTTCCAAAGGACAGCATAAAGGTTGACAGTTTAAAATGTGTTCTTCCTGTCACCAGCCAGCGTGTTTGCACTACTTTGTCTATTGATGGTGTTTAAAACAACCCCTGCAGGAGAGGGCTGCCAACCAAGCTTGCTTTAGGACACTGACTTCATTATTAGCAGAGGCACATTAGATCATCCTCTTGCTCTTCCTGCCTGCTTTGTTCTTTTGATATTACAGGGAACTGAAATTGACAACAGCCTCCATTTATGTAACAATAACATGCATTGTTAAATACATTATGTGTAGATAGGCAGAGAGTGAGCTCTTTTATCCCCCCCAGAGATATCAAAGTTCACTATACACTAAAAAAAAAAAAAAAAAAAAAAGAGTGTGTGAAGATGTTCTGGGGGTGGGGAACACAGCAGCTATTTAAAGTATTGAGGGCTTCAAGAATCTTAGAAAAGGTCATCATTGTTCTCACGTTTTTGATACTTTTCTACCTTTAAGGATATTCTTGAAGTAGAAAGGATAAAGGTCATACTGTTCCTCGTGCAGCAGAGCAGAGGCCGTTCAGGATGGTAGGCTAAGATGTGTGGTGTCTTAGTATCCTGTTTATTATTCACTCTGCTATATTTGTTACAACAATACATTGTGAAGGGAGGGAAGGGGCATGAAATAAATATACTAATACACCAATAAGTTTGAACGTTTTCTTAATAACAAGTAGGTTTTTAGTGTAAAGATGCCCCATGCCATGTGCATGGCTTAATACCACAATTAATAGCAATCTAGGTTTATATAATAACCTGTGGAACATACTTGATGCTAAAAATGTATGCATTGGATTTTTTAATTTACATAAAGCTTAATATTTTGTATTCAAACTGGTGAGCCAATCTATAAAAACACGGCAGTGTACCTGTGAAAAACCTTGACTGTATGGGGAGGCCAATCCTTGTTGCTGTTGGATTCATTTTTTCTCCTTCCTTCCTTCCATCACTCTTACCTTCACCAGACATGTTTCATTTCCATTTTGATGCATATTTCAGCATACACAGAGTAAGAACTTGACACTTACCTGTAAGGTAGAGGTCACCTTTCTCAGGCAAGCATTTCTTTCAATGATGGGAACAGAATGTGACCAGTGCAATTGCATCTCCTTCATAGAAATAATGTTCTTTCTAAGCCCAATATAAAAGTTATACTCAAGACATTTAAATATACTCTTGGATACTTCATATGTGTTCTTTATTATATGCTATATATGCTCTATATCATTGTCTATATCCAGAGAGTAGTCACACGTTATCTACAAAGCACCGAGTCTTTTACCCTGGGCTTCATATCAACTTTGCATCACAAATCCAAGCTATAATTCAGTTGGATTAGGATATAACATGTGACAGTATATTTCCTTTACAACTCAGAATACGACCATTTGCTGGTATCAGCTGCTTCTCTCACCCCAGCCATCATCATCTTTGACTTTGTCCTGACTGCATTTGGGCTGCATATAACTTGCATCTAAAATTACGAAAATAAGAGCCTACGCAAGTCATTGTGGTCCATGCCTTTATTATTTAAAAGCTGGGAAGGTAAATAGTAAAGGAAATGGGCTAATATGTAAGGATCTATTAAATTTAAGCACAAGCAGGGTATGCTATGCTGTAAGTTTTTGCTTACAGTTTTCAGTGTAGGGTCTAATGGAAGAGACACACAAGCAAGCACATGATTGTGCAATGTTACACTAAAGACATCACATGATACTCTAGTGTAAAAACGTATTATCATGTACTGACATAATACGCTGGGAAGATCATGAAGAACCGGTTATTTTGACCAGAGTGTAAGACTCCAAGTGAAAAAACATTTCAGGAAATACAACTTGAGAAATAGGTGCATCTTAGCACTTGGAGGAGAATTCAAAGAAGGAAAATACTTGGTCAAATGAACCACAAGCATGCTGGTGGCACAAAAGAAGGGGGTTAGAATGACATATCACTGTTAGGAATCTTAGTGGAGTCACATGTGACTCCAGGGAAAGGACCTGGAGACTGGAAATGAATTGATTGGTCAGGAAATGGTCCAGGTAGCTTTACAGACATCATTCCAAGTGACATGTTCACTTCACCTTCTCCACTTAATTGCTTTGGGTCTGAAGGAGGTCACACACTTAGAGATACCAGATTTTGTGGAGCTAGGAAATGATGAAGTGGAAGTTCTTAATGAAGTTCTTCTAAATACAAAGTCCTTCATGTTGCACATTCTGCAGCTAATCTCATACCATGAGCATGTATGTGTGTTTGGATTAAGGTGAACAAGGGGTCATTTCCATATACATCAAGCGGTTTATCCAGTATCATGGTGTGGTTAAAGAACCTTTGTGTCTTTACTATTTTCTATGAGTTTCAAGAACCAAAATTGGAACAACTTTTTGCATCTACCCTAAGTGCTTTCTTTGTTGTAGTTATAATGCAGAGCTAGAAAAGGGACAGTGTGTGGGATAGAACCCCTGCATTCATGGGCATTGGTTTGGATGCAACTGAAGAGACAGCAGACAGATGTTGCCATTGCTGTTTCTGTTACAGTAGAGAACAGGAGAAGAGAATTTAATTTCTATGCCCTCCCCACCTCTTTCTTATTTCTTGTTTTCCTCTGATTTTTCCCTTCCTTTTAAAACATTTTTTAAGTTAGAAACAAGCTTGATCACATGTCAATCCCAGCTCCATATCCCCTCCCTCCCACCCACTCCCCACTATGCCCCTCAGTCTCCCACCCAATCCTCTCTCAGATCACAGGGAGAGTTAGGCCCTCCATGGAGGATCTCCAGATTTTTTCCTCCTTCCTTCATACTTGCCCAGTATTTTTAAGTGAACTCCCTTTTCTCAGAATATCACAGGTGCCCCTGCTGTGGACATGGAAAGAATTGCACTATGCTTGGGCAGGGGCATGCTGCCAATCGATGGAAGTCATCCTCCATTAATTCCCTACTCCACCTTTCTGTTTTGGGATGTTGATGAGATACTAGTATGGCAGGAAGCCTGTTTGCTCTTTGCTGTATTTATTTTGCTAAGATTAGAGTTGCTAAGATACGGTAGTTATTCCAAATTGCAGCCACCAATGCCAGTGGTAATAAAACAAAGTACTAAAATTCCTTTATTTGCTAACACTAATAAAAAATTCTTGAGGGGGTGAGGGGGTTTTCTGGCAAAAAAATGAACAGTACACCAAGTGGCCTATGATATAGAGCATGTAATTAGATCCACACGTCTAGCTGATGCTGTAATTGTGCTTTAAAATCTAGAGAGATGATCTGATTTTGGGCTGTTTATGAACTTACTGTTTTTAAACAAAAGGAGTGGTCAGGTTGTATAATTTTTAGGCCTACTTTTGCATTTAGTGGTATAATTTAGGTTATTTTTTTGGTTTGGTCTTTGCTATTTTTTCCCATTGAATAAACATTTTGTTGAATTATTTGGAGATTTAATGTGGTCGTCCAACTACTTGACTTAGAGCCCTTGATTCTTCTAATCATATACAGCTAAAAGCACTAAATTTGTATGGCTATGTTCATTCTACCCTCTGTACATAGTTGGTAAATTAATTCAAACATCACTATTATTAATGGCTTTTTAGATAATTATAAAGAAGCCATACCTGTGTGTTTAACTTTATGGTGATTAACATTTTTGCTAATTTTATTTCTCTTTGTAATGAATCATGTTTTTAGAAACTAAGAATTCTTTGCAAACCAAATTTTAATGAACTCCAGGACATTTCTTTGAGATTGAAGTAAATATTTTAACTAATACTTAAAAGAAAAACCATTAAACGTTTTGGGTAGGAAAATAGCTCCTGAGAAGCCAGCTTGGCAAGGGTTTGCTGAGAGAACGTGTTTAATTTCAAATTACTGTATGTTTTTATTCCACAAAAATTCCAACTTTCCCACAACACTTCAAACACTAATATCCAGACTTTCCACTGGCGATTTCTTTATTTGTCCTGGAAGCATCTTACAATTTGGGACCAAGAAAATATTGTGTTCCCTTTGGGTTTATAGACACAAACATATGTATTTCTTCCTGAGCACACAGCTCTTTTCAGGGAAAGCCAGGTTTAATGGGCAGACTTTCAAATAATAAGGTTCCATCAAAAGGAGGCAGGCATTCTTCTGAGAAAAAAAGTAGTCCCCAATAAAACTTAATCTATATACCCAAAGATGGGCTATGAAACAATGGCATGCAGTGTGATTTGATTAAAAGTAATATCCTGTGAAATCATCATTGAAATGCCTGTCTAGAGGGACTCTGAGTGTATGCTGTGCACTGTGAAATTGTATTCATTAAGCCAAACTTGCAATGCCCAGTGGAGTCTTTCTCCACAACAAGCCAGTAGTTAATTGTTATTCCATTAGACAAATTGCAGAAAGGTGGTTTCTCCCCACATCATTGGAGACAAAGTGACTCCTCATGTTCTGTGGTTATGACTGTCTCTGCATTTTCAGACGCCACTGTGCTTTGTAGTTTCATTTCTGACATCTGAGTTCTGGGAACTTAAGGTCAACAAGGTGAAGAGATTGACTCTGGTCTTCAGCTTTCATGATCTATGAAAGTTATTCATCTATGCCCCAACTGTAAGGATTGTATCTGACTAGGCATTGCAAGGTCTGTGGTTACAGGTAGGGAAGGTCTCTTTCTTTTTACTCAGTAGGTAAAATTTGATTAATCAGCATAATTTTTCTCTCTGTAAATAGTACTATACATGCATATTCTTGCTCTGGCAGGGTATGTACATTCATTGCTTTTTTGAGGAGGGATTAATGGCTTGGCTTGGCAAAGACAGAGACAAGAACAGTTGTTTCTGCCTCTTGCACCAAAAGAAGCATATGTAAGTAGATATTGGTTCAAGAGTAGATATCTAAAGGCAACAAGCATGCAGAACTGTTCTAATTCCTATTGCACATGGCCCACATTAGCCAAACTCTAGTAACCCATCCCACAGATGTGCAAGCAAAAAACAAAAAAATATTGTCATTTCCCATTGACATGCAGGCAATATCTAACAGATAAAGGTTGCTTAATTTTAGTCCCTTAAATAACAGCATTTGTATCTCTTTCTTTAAAGATGTGGATAAAAACCACATTTTATAATGTCTCCACTGGAATTTCACTTACCTGAAGGATGGAGTAGGATAAGGTTTCAAAGGAAAGGAGGTAAAGGGCCTTATCTATTATTAATTGTCTTCCAGGGCTGTGGTAACTTGAGTAAGAATGTCTCCCTTAGGCTCATATATTTGAATGCGTAGTCCCCAACTGGTGGAACTATTTGGAAAGGCTTAGGAAGTATGGTTTGGGGAGAAATTATATCACTACAAGAGGGCTTTGAGGTTTCTAAAAGCCACACCATTCCCAGTTAACTTCATTTGCCTCATACTTGTGGATCAAGATGTAAATACTGTTTCAGTGCTACACTTGCCTACCTGCTGCCATGCTTCCCCTGTGATGGTCATAGACTCTAACCTTTTGGAACTGTGAGCCCCAAATTAGATGCTTTCTTTTATAAATTGCCTTGGTCATGGTATTTTGTCACAGCAATTGAAAAGTAACAAAGACAAATACTCTATTAGCCCTGAGGTTACATTTTGACTTTGGCCCATATGTAACTGAGAATCATCATTGAAGTAATAAATAATTAATAAAATCATATTAGTTGGTGAATTGAACATAATGCATGGGATTTTCCATGTGTGATCTCAGTAGAGAATACACATTGGCCAGTGTGCATGTGAGAAGTGATTACTTGCTTAGTCTTACAGTATATTTACTATGTGTTCTCATTTTCCATCAGAGTATTGAAAGGCATAACCATATCCCACAACCCATCACTGATGTAATATAGATAACTGTAAATTGTTTTTTGATGGTTGTAGGTTAAAGGGAGGGATATCCCTGGGAGATATAAGGTATTGTCAAAATCTCTGTAAATAGACTATTGATCTAAGTGGCTCATTGAATTTTGAGAGGCTGGTAGGTTAGAAACTTGATTGAAGGTGTACAGTGATAAACCTAAAGCTGTCCAAGCAACCGTCATAAAGTTAATAAAGCTGGGCAACTAACAGGAATGGAATCGCTGTGATAAGCAGAGAACATGTGTTCTAGCTCTAAGGGGAAGCTCTTTGTCTCCAACTGATTTTGCTCTACAGGCCTATGTTGCCTTTTGTTGGTTAAATAAAAATGAAAGAATAATTCTTGAGCCCCTACTAGGTACCAGGAGTTTTTATATGTTCACTGGATGTAGTAGTATAATAAAACAAATGCAAGCATGAAGAAACCATATAAAAATGAAAAGTATTTAGAATGAGGTAAGTGCTAAGAAGGAAAAATTGCTCAGTGCAGAAATGAGAAGTGACGTTTTAGAGGATGACAGGGCTAGTCTCTACCAACACGACAAATTTACGGAGTGAGCCATGTAGGCAGGAAAAACCATTACATTCATGTGGAGAGTCAAGTGGGAGAATTCCAGTGCAAGAGTGGCGTGGGGAAGCCTGGAGAAGGGACTGGATAGGGCAACAGGTGATATGACATGAGTGTTATAATGCCCATAGCCTTGGATGTCTCAGTGGGATACATGCAGGGCTTTTCATTCAGGTCTTGAACTTGAAGTATAAGATAACCTTCTCCCCACAAAGACTATACTAAATCACTTATGGTCTTGGAACTTTTTATATCAAAGAAACCTAAGTTTAAGAAATATGTTCCAAGAAATAGGAATATATAAATATATTTAAAATTGTCAGTCATGTTTACAAACAACAAAGTCCTGAATCTGTTCTATTTTAGTCAATGGTTTAATATAGAGAGGTCATCAGAATAAAAAGTGGGAATAAATTCAGTGATAAATTAGTAACAAATATGTGTAGTTTGACTCAAATAACAGTCATTTAGTAGTCATATTCACATTTGTGTTTCTTTTTTCAGAACATTAACATTGCTGAGTAATTAATTCTACACAACAAAACCCAATTTAAATTGCTTAAAAATGTGTGCAAACTAATAGTGATAAAACATTAGTGTCAATTGTGTGGTTTTTAGCAGCTAGAAATTCTGTTTAAATTCTCTTGGAATTAATGGATAAATTAAAGATATACTTATAGACTGCTTGAAAGAATCTTTAAAAAATATTCAACCTCAAATATTCTAAAATTGCTTATTTTTATTTCATCTGTGTAAATCTTAATTATTATTTTGTTTTGTACAAGTTATCCATTATTACAAACAGATGTGAACAGGAGCTAAATAACATAATCCATTTTAGAAACAAATGTTCTTTCCTTACACTGAATTTTTTGGAAATTAGTTTTCACTTAGAAAGCCTTTGGAACAATAAATTCATATCTAGTTTACACAAAAGTAAGATAACAGAGGCAATAATGATATATTTTAAAATGGCAAAATTAAAAGACAGCTTTATATTTGAAATCAAGAATGTACAAGATGATTATTATTGAACCTTATCACTGGGTAGGAAAAGGAATCAGATTTTTTTGAATATTCTCCAATGGAAAGAAGCACTACACACAAGCACCTGGACTCACTTTTCAGGGATATTCCATCATCTCTCCAGGGTAGTTCAACTCTCTCATTGGTTTTGTATACATTCCTCAAGGCATGGATTTTACATACATGGCATCCCTATCTCTTATTTTTACTTAACAGAATGGGAGCTTGTTTTGTGTAATACTCTTTTCCCCACCTTAATTCTTGCCTTAATGGCATCTTTATATTCTTACAATGGACAGACAATGATGTGTTAAGTGTACAGTAAATGGATGGATGTTCTGATCATTTCATGTAATAACTTTAAGTAGATGGTATACAGGTTTTTAACTAGGTGTTTTGGTGAAAGATATGATTGTACAGAAGCATGAAATTCAATTAATGAAATAAGAGATGGGTTCTAAAACTCCACTGGCAATTTGGTATCAAGGAAGTTGCGCTACATTATCCAATTATGCTCCCAACCCCACCAAAAATATAAAACTTATTAAGCTGTTAATAAATTACAGGATAAAAAGTAGATTGGACTCTTGGAAGGTATTTTTTTAATCAAACACCTTTTATGAAGAAATATTTGGGAAGTTAAATGCACTGCAAGCACACATAGACAAGGGCCATGGACAATCCTGGAATGTGTTTGACATTGGGTTCTCAGTAAGCAGATGTGGAACAAACACATTGTTCCTTGTATTCAGCAGTCTACAAGGAGATCTGTCCTTCAAGTTTATTGATTCTCTAAATCTTGGGAATTGGGAACAATCAAAGTTCGCTAATTAAATGAATCTTCCTTTATGTGAGATATACTTTAATTTGTACATAACTGTTACATGGGATTCTGGACATTTCAAAAAATTAACTCCATGGAGAACTTATAAATGTTTTATAACTTGTAACTCTTTCTCTCCTTTCCTAAATTATTTTAATACAACTTAGTAATAATTAGATAAAAATTCATATTTGTAGGACAAAAACTCAGAAGGTGTAGTAGCAATTTTGCCTCAAAGCTATGAATGCTTCTTTTAGATACACCCCTTTAGTTCAGATAGAAATGCTAACATCATAGTTATATTGTAGTGTGTTTGGACTATTGTTATTAAAGCCATGTCCTCTCAATCATGATAACTCATATTTATGTTCCAGTTTTCTGAAACATATGAAGAGAAATGGAGTTCTCATTTGAAAGACATGACATTGTCTTTTTGAAATCTACCCTCCCTATGAGGAGCCACTTCCTAAACTGTTCTTTGGAGTCCTTTAAGATGCAATGTGAACTGCAAGCTGAAGTTAATATAGTCTGTAGTCTAAACTCTAGTTAGGGATGGACAGTACGTCTTTGAGGATCTCAGGGGCCAATTGTTCACTACGTTCCTTGAAGCCTGTTAACTATTCACCAGCAAAACCCAAAGACTGTGAATACATCATTGGAATATCTGAAAACCTATAAACTTTCCTGCTCCATCAATGAATTCAATGAAACATTACATAGGAAAGTGTAAAATAGTCAAGGGTATTTGTCTTCCAGTTTGTTCTGTGAAAAATTCATCTAAAGCTCATTTACATGTAAGGTAAGAGCTTTCAGAACATACTTAGCACATTAATGTTGTAACTTAAAGTAGATTTGTGTTAGGTCTGTAACTGAGAACTTAAATAAACTGCATAAAATTTGGAATTTACACATGTATTTCCAGTTCTATAAGAAACTAAAGGAGAAGATAAATTATGATCTAAGCAAAGGAGAGGAAGAGTACATGAGCAGTGTATAAAAGAATATATAGTCAGGATGATTAAGAAAACAAACATGGTTTAATGATGAGAAACAGAGTTAGGGCATGGATTTCATGGAAAGATAAGGAAGCATAACCCCATCCCTGAATGTAACTTCATAGCATATACCTTAAAATTGTCAGGGAGAGTTGTGGATTATCCTTAAACTTTCCCAGAATCCTTCTGAGTACTAGGGAATAAACTGGCAGGTAAAAAGGACATATCACCAAGTCATAGAAAATATGAAATATTCTGAATAGATTTAATAAAGTATGAATGAAATCTGTGTACAAAACACATAAGATGTTGAAAAGAGAAATTAAAGACTATGTATGTTAATGGGAATAAGGTGACAATCCTCTGCAAATTGACCCATAGGTTCAATAAAAAACCTCTATATAAATCCAGGAGCTTGCATCTGTAATGGACACAGTTAAGCCAACATAGTACAACAAAGACATCTGCTACTACCTGTTGTTGGGACTATTCTCTTATATTTTTGGTTGTGAGCCTAGCCTTTAACGGCTGAGCCATCTCTCCAGCCTGGGACTATTCTCTAAACCAAATCACCACCATTATTTTCAGCTCAGGTACATCTGCTTGCAAAGTATTGTCATAATTGACTATTGACCTTCCTTCATAGAAGAAAAGATGGGAGGGTCATGGGACCCTCAGCTGAGTATCCATCTGTTGTGGAATATTCCTTTATATTGTGTGAATATGTGTCACTGTGATTGGTTTAATAAAGACATGAATGGCCATTAGCTAGTCAGAAAAGTTTAGGCAGTGCTTCAGGGAACAGAGTGCTCAGGGAAGAAAAAAAGTTGGAGTTACCAGTCAGACAAGAGAAAATAGGATGGGAGGTACAGAGTAAAGGTAACTGAGCCATGAGAGAATGTACATTAATAGATATGGGTTATTTTAAGTTGTAAGAGCTAGTGGGGCAAGCCTAACCTTTAAGCTGAGCTTTCATAATTAATAAAAAGTTTCTGTGTCATTTTTTGTGAGCTGATAGCCCGAAGAAAAATCCACTTACGTCCATCCACTCCTAGCTAGTTAGTCGTATGAAATTTTGTCCTAATTGCAAGGAGCTTAGGATGGGGCTAAAGTATATAGATGGGGAAGGAGGATGGGAGAGGTTCCATCTATACAGCCATAGGAGATTCATTACCCTGCTTTAAGTACACCCATACTCCTTTCACCTATGCTCTGTAAGGAAGCCTAATAAACTCGTTGGTTCCTTGGAGTGAACTTTGGTGTAATTGTGTCTCTATGTATTGTTGGACCCTTAAGTGGAGGAACAGACCCCATAATTTGTCTCCCACAGGGAAGGAATTTTAGCAACATACCTTGATTTTAAGATTTACAATAACCCATGGCAATACAACCCTTCTCTATCAAATGCCATAGTGCTGGAATTACTAGACTGTGACACCACACCCTGCTTGTGGTATAGGTGTAAAGACAGACATACTCAAAAGCGTTAAACCTGGACATTCAGAAATAAACATCCACACACATAATTTATTATGTGTTTTCTCTTACTTCATTATGTCATTCTTAATCTCTAGTTCTGCCTCCCACTTTCTTTCCTTCCCTCTGCCCTTCCCTTATTCTGTCTCTATTGCAGACTTGCTCAACTATTCTTATTTTATTTCTTTTGATGACCCTTTACCTCATTTAAGTTCATGATCCTTGAGTCAATTGTTTTTTAATCAAGGTGCCACAGTAGTTAAATGGGGGAGTATGTGACTTTTCAGCAGAAACTACTGAATATCTAGATATTCATAATAAGCAATTAAGTAAGCCTCTATTTTAATATTAAAATGGATTCTTACTGATCAAGCCAATTGTATGAAGGGAATGTTGATTAGTTACAAATGAAAAATAATGATCAGAATAATATTTTTAAATATTTTATGACTCATCTCCCATTCTACTAAAATTTATTTTAAGAATGTTAGACACTATGAAGTCAACACTTTACATATAAATAATGAATTGAAACAGGTATTACAAGTTAGAATCTTTAGAGAATCAGCTGACAATAGGAAGATGGGTCCTTAAAGTGAGATTTATTTAACTAATAAAATACAGAACTGGAAGTTTGCAGAAATGCTAACAGCAGGGGACAGTCTAATTGGTAATTATTAGTCTTTTCTTTCATTTTGGGAATATTCCCCAACAATGAATTTTGATTTTTATAATAAGAACTCAACCATCAATTGTGAAACTGAAAAAGAAGAAAATTGGATGAGACACAGTAGAGAAAGGCATTGAATTCTCTGCGCATGCATTAAGTCAAGGTGAAGATATCATGTCTGTTTGCCACTTCAATTCCTTCAGTGGCTTTGCCTCATTTCTTGGTTCATATTGTGTTTTTCTCTGGATGGTAGAATGCTTTATCCCATGTGGCCTGTTCTCTGTGTCTTGTCCTGTCTCAGAATTCTGCTGGTGCTATTTTGGGAGGTTGTGGAATCTTGAGGAAGTTGGTCCAGGCTGAAAAGTAGGTCGCTAGAGATGGTCTTTGGAGGGTATACAGATTGTCTGGGCAAGCACTCTCTGTTCCTGGCCTATGCTATGATAAGAAGCTACAGCTGCATACTGTCCAACCATGGAAAGACACTTGTGATGTCCTCCCTTCTTTTTCATGATCAACTGCAATCCCTCTAAGACCATGAGCCAAAATGGGTATTTAATTCACAGTCTCCAAAAACTGCCCCATCAGCTGAGACCTAAGAAACATTTTAGATTCAGGTCCACTTAAGCTACTTTTGTTTTTTGAAAGGTAATTGAAGCCCCAACCTTACAATTCCTTTTAGGATTTCAGCATAACTAAGAATTCTGAGAATGGAGAGAAAAAAAAACAATTCCTAAAAAAGGACTCTTTAATGTTATTTTCTAATATTTTGGCATAAAGTTAAATGTTGGTTGAAAATATCAGATAGGGTCTTCATCCTCTTAGTGCTGGAAGTCAATTTACAAATATTGGGTTACTGATGCTGGAAATTGCTGAAGAGTTGGTCTTGAATTCCATGGTCAACTGCAATCCCTCTAAGACCATGAGATATTGAGTATGACTTAGTTCTCACCTCATTGTTCTTATGGCCTGCTCTTTCATCACTCACAACAACTGTGTCTCTAAGACATCCATATGAATGTGCCTATGTTATATAGGAAGTCTGAATGGGATCAAGCTGGTTCATCTCCTGCCATTCATCGTGTCACAGGCAACCTCCCTGGGTGCTTTTGATTGCATCTCTCACGTTTCATTCTTTATACTCTGGTTGACAATTACTGGTGTACATTTCATTTTTCACATTCTCTCTTTCTCTCCCTCCTTCCCTCCCTTCCCTCCTTCTCTTCCTTGCTCCTTCCCTCCCTCCCTCCCTTTTCCCTCTCTTTGCTTTCTGACTCCCTCTGCTTCTCCTCCTTCATCCTTCCTTCCCTAGTCTTCCTTCCATCTCTCTTTCTTCCCCTCCCTTTATCTCCTTCCATCCCTCCCTCTCCTCTTCCTCTGTTTTGTAATGATCTCATCATCACCCCATGACTTCCATTATCTCTATTCAGATACTCTGGAACACATAGAAGACTATATGAATACATGTTGAAGTCTAGGTGCTGGAATTACACAAACAAATGCTTAGCCCTTAGGGGTATTAGAAAACATCTGAGTTCTCAAAGGTTTGCATTCCCTCCTCTGTACCACAGGGAAATGATGCTGCTTCCAGCACCAGTGAAGGTTAATGAGATGTTACATGAAGGTTGGGGTGAAACTCAGTGGTAAAGCACTTATCGTAGATGTAGAAGACCTTGGCTTCAATTCCCAGCACTGCAAGAATTAGCTAATAAAAAGAGATGTGGCAGGAAATATCCTTAAGATACTTTCTGGTACACAGAGGAGTTTAATGTCTAATTTAGGTAAATAAAAATGGTCTTGAATAACAGACTACCCTCTTCATATAGTTACTCTCTCTGGACTCAGCATATGTAGTGCCATGACCTTTCCTTCTACTTTTGTTTTCAGACTAATATGGTAGTAACATACTTCCTGGATGTCTCCAGTTCCAATGTACTATTCTTTCCTTTGTTCCGTTTTTCAGCAATTTCTGCTTTCAACAGAGCATCAACTACAGATGAGAGAATAAAAGGTATATGAAGAAAAGATGGGACTGTATACTTGGCCTGGGACTGTATAATATTAGCATGGAAAAAACTACTCTGAGATTCCTAGGAACAGAGGAGAGAGGGAAATGGAAAACTGTGAAGACTCAGAATCTAAAGAAGAAGCTTCAGTAAAAAACATAGCAGTCATTGCGTTCAGTGAACACCAGCTGAAAGATGCAGTTAGATGCTTAGCTGTCTGTGTTCTTTCCATAGGCACAGAAAAAGACCAGTTCTATAACAGTGTCTGTCATGTGGAGTGGCTTTGGATTATTTCATGTGAGCCATTTTTACTGCTCGAATACTGTGAGACCCACATTATAGCTGAATTAGAGTACCAACCTAACATGAACAAGAATCAGACTCAATTCACAGCACTGAAGAAATAAATAGCTAAACATATATAAACAGAATCTGAAAGTTATGGGCATATGAAATCACTTACAGTGCATTTGCAGACATCACAGCTCAGTTAGAAATAACTACTCAGTACCATTCATGACATCACTTTCCTGTAGTACCACCACTGGGAAAGGTGAGGCAGGAGGATCAAGAGTCTGAAGTCTTTTGAGATTATTAACAAAACTCAGTATGAACAACAGTCATAGTAGACTACCACTGGGTTTGTGCATGCATTCAGTTTCTTCCTTGGAGGTTGGGGGTTCCTCGATCTATGAGTTTAGAGTTTTCATTAGATTTGAAAAAAACTTAAAAAATTATTCATTCACAAAAATTTTTCAGATAAAATTGTTTTGTTCTGCTTTCTCCAGCACCTATTTCTACAACTCCATTTACACTTACATTAATCTTACACATTCATTGAGGTTCTCCCCTACTTTTGTTTGTTCGCATGATTTGTTTCACATCCTTTAATTCACTAGAATTTTACTATCAGTGTCTAACTTGCTGTTTTTGCAAAGAAAATTTCATTTTAAGTGTTGTGTTTTATAGCCATTTTCTACCCATTTTTGTATTCCATATTGTGATCATGTTTTCCATCATATGTTTAGTAGACAGAAGAGATAATAATTATATTTATCATTTTGACATGACTGAAAATTCTATTGTATGTATCCTATATGGTTCTGCTGTTTACACTAATATATTCTTTAACTATAGTTCATCTTTTGCTGTTCAGTTGGTATTTAGTAACTTTTTTGTTGTATACTTGGTATTGTGAATTTTTTGTGTTTTTGTTTTTTGAGACAGGGTTTCTCTGTAACTTTGGGAAATCTGCTTGACTCCAGAGTGCAGGGATCAAAGGCATGTATGACCACTGCCTGACTTTGTTTTTGTTTGTTTGGTTTGTGTTTGTGTTTGTGTGGGGGGGTATTGTGATTTTTTATGTCATTGAATGCTAGAGATTATGTCTTCTGTGTATCTTGTTTTTAATTCTTCTAAGGACTTATTCTAAGTGACAATGAATTGTGGTCAGAATTATTATGTTTTATTCTATGACTTTTAAAAAGCAGATATGTAATGTCTGTTCCAGGGCTAATGTAGCCCTTATTTTAAAGGCTTACCCTTCTAGGGTCATTTCTGAATGCATTTACATTCACACTGCTACTCCAACATTGCTGGAGGGAGTTCATAGAAGTGTCAGTCATGAACAATCTCTGGGAAACATTTGGCCTAAAGCTCTATGACAATTTTTCTTTTCCTGCAAGTCTGGGCCTCCTGGATTCTTGGGGCTTCTGCCTACCTATGAGGACAGTGTTCAGCAAAGTACTCAAAGAACTCCATCATTCTCTCTGAATATTTTTCTACGTGGTTCTCACTCCAGTTTTCTGTGGCATAAATTCTATTCTCTGTGACCTTCGAAACCTTCATCTCTATCTTTTCAATTTAGTGAGATCCCCTCATTTTGGGTTCTCATTGCTATGCTACAACCCAGAACTTACCCTCAGCCAAATGGCCTGGGCGCTAGAATGATACTCCTTGTTTCTTATCATTCTGTTTCTTATCATCCAACATCATTTAAGCTGATTGTTTAATATATTGTATCCAGTTTGGGAGTTGTTAAATGGTAGCAAGATGTTGCAGTCTCTCTTACTCATGACTGGAAAAATTAAGTTCACCCATGAATTCTTGTTCTTTTTTTCAATTTTGTAAAAGATTTTGTGACTACTATTATCATTTTGTATCTTATATTTTTGCAAAGAGTGCTGGTTGTAAATAATTAATATGTAAATAATTCAAGTGTAGTATAAAAGTTGCATTTCCCTCCTTGTTTTAGAATTATATATTGCCTAAGAAATAATGGTAGTGACCATCACTTAAACATCTCTTAATCATCTTGATCACTGATTCACCTCGTTGGTGTCAGCTATCTACTTGTGGACCTTATTTTGATAGATTTCCATAGTGGAAGACTTCAACTTAACATATGAAAGTGTGCATTTGCTTAATATTGTGAAAGTAATCATTGGATGGATATCTAAATACAGATTATCAATTTTCTAATTTCCAGAGCGGGTGACAAAACAATGTACCCTAACCCATATAGCCAGTACACTCACTCCATGTAGGAGCCATACTGAAATTGTCTGCTCAGCCTGGACTGGATGATGGTGAGTGAAGTAAATCAAGTAGCTTTTTTCATGGGGTTGTAAAGCAACTTGTTGAATGTAGTTCATGAATGAGCTTCCCAGTTCTCTTAGGACTTAGGATTGGACTTTTGAGAGTAGAGATGCTTAGAACTGGGTACTGGGGGAGAGGTGACAGCTTCTCGTTATCTATTCTTAGGTTCATGGCAAGTGACTACCTTAGTAATTTGCTGTTGCTGTGACAGAATACTTGACACTGTGTAATTTCTAAAAGAAAGGGCTCTATTTTGGCTGATGGTTCTGGTAATCCAAGAGTATTTTATAAGCACTTGCTTGGATATTGATGAGGGCCTTGCAGTGGAAAACGGAAGACAAAATAGGAATGAACCCTGTGATACAAAAAAGAAAATACACTTCTGACAGAGAGCCTTTTTCTGTTGATTTAAGCTCTATTTTGCAATCCATTAGCACCCCGTACAGCCTGAATTGATATACTGAGGAGGTAAGACACAAAAAGAGCTTCTGTGGGAACAAATAATGCAACTTAGTTAAGGTTCCTGTTGCTGCAATGAAACACCATGACCAAAAAGGAAGTTGGGGAGGAAAGGGTTGATTTGGCTTACACTTCCATGCTGTGGATTGTGCTCATTGTTAAATAAAAGCTGATTGGCCAATAGTTGGGCAGTAAAAACATTTTAGTTATTTATTTTATATATTTGCAAAGTATATTATTATTATTTATATCTAATTTCAAATTTATAACTTCTTCAGTTGAGCTACATTTGACTAAACTATGGTTGTTATTTAAGGTGAGCATTTTATGGTAAATGGAATTGCTTTCCGCTCCTATGTAGCTTTTAATTTAAAAATATGCCTTTTTATTTTTCGAAAAATGAATTTGCTTATATGCAAATTAGTGGATGGTAAAAATTATTACGCTAGAAGGAGAAGATTGGTTCAATGTTCCATGCTCACCAGAGGCAAGGCTTGGCACTAGGATGAGAAAACACTGGATTGCTTGGGGAATCCTTCTGGTTGGATATATGAGCATGAATCCTCCATGCTCACCTCTCATAGATTCCCATACTCACTCCCAAGAATGAATGCTATGGCAGGGCATGATGGTGCACTAAGGAGGCTGAGACAAGGAGGCCATAACAAGGTCCACACCAACCTGGGCTCTGTGGCAAGTTCCAGCCAGAACAAAGACATGTAGGATTCTGGCTTGACCTTCCACCCACAAAATGTGTGACCAGTTCCACTTTCATTCTGAGCAAGGATAAGTCAATGAATTTAGTGGGATCTCTTTTCTTGGTCATCAAGTCATTAGCCTTAAGAAAAAAGTGCTGCCAACTATGTGAAAGCGAAGAGGCTGAGAATGCCAAACCTCCCCTCTAATACATTTTCTCTGATAATTTACACAATGCCCCACCACACACACACTATTTTTTGAGGTTTACTAAGAAGTTTTATTTTTTACTGTCAATAATTTGCATATATACGATGAGGATAGAAAATACCCAGTTTACTTTCAAAGTAAGAATTCAATTTTTTTTTATTTCTGAGAACTAGCCTAATATCCTAAGATCAAGGAAAATGATAAGCAGACTGATTAATAAACTTGATATATTATTTCTACCTCTCAAACTTAAACTAGGTATAGGAAAAATGAGCCTAGGCAAAATATACAGAGAGATATAAGCTATTGAATAATTTTTATTCAGGTATTAGAAATAGATTGAATTTCTTTCTTTTTTCCAATGGAGGAGGCTTCTTTCCTACCAGATGGAAAATCAGGGACAGAAGAGAGGAATGGGGGCTCTTGTTGTCTATGGTGAAGCTACTTATAAATTAGCATAGTCTAGGCATAAAGGTTCCACAAGCCAGATTTTACAGGAGCGTGGAAAGATTATGCCCCCCCACCATGCAGCCTCTGCTGGCCCTGGGACTCACACTTATAATCCCAGCTCTCTAAGATTAAGAAACTGCCACGAGGTCAAGGACAGCCTCAGCTACAGACAGAAACCTGTCTCCATCAAATTAAATTAAATGTTTAAAAACTGAAGGTGTGACATTTCAGAGCAGTAGCACTGCACACAGTCTAAGTCAAGATTCCCTACCCTGTGACAGCTGTGTCTCTTGCATGAAATGGGACTGTGGTAACTGTCTAGCTGTGGCCCAGAGGCATCAAAAACCATTGGAAGAGTGAACTGGAGAGTTTAAGCCCAGGATCAAACTTCCTCCCCTTTCATACTCCTTGAACATCTCTGTCTTCCTCGTTCTGGTCCTCTTTTGCCTTGTTTTTAGATCATTGTAGGTTTGCAGTGAAAGTGAAAGGCACAGAGATGCCCCACATACCTCCACCATGCCCCATTACACCCTCCATTATCACTGCCAAGACTGCTAAACCCACAGGGATCCACACTTTACAGGAAGCTTTGTTCTTGGTGCTGCATTCCAAGTTTGGATGAAGGTAGAATGGCAATCACTTTCTGTTTCAAGCCACCTGTTTCAGTATCCCACTGGGGGTGCAGCTGATTACAGATGCTTGTCTTTAACCTTTACTGATTGTCCTGTTAGAAAAGTAGCCCAGTGAAGGAACAACTTTATGCATGGTTGTTTGCATCAGAGATATTCTTCTTTCATTAAAAAAATAATTAAGACTTTATTACCAAGTAGTATCAGGAAAATTATAACATTCAGGAGGAAATTTTTATTTCTGCTACATATCACTTATATGTACAGCTAGTGATTAATAATGAAGAAAATGTGATATAAATACTTGTTTTCAATCCAGAACTTACATTCATCTCCTTATATATTATGAAGGTTAAATAAAAAAAGAAATTGGGAAATATACTCTTTATGGTGTTAACCAATCTACCAAAGTTTTAAAAATGTGTTTAGATATAAAGAAAAGGAAGGTTAGAAAGTATAATTTATATGATTGAGTTATATTAAAATACACATGCTTTTAAAGCCCTATAGAATATGTATTTATCAGCAGTCATGAAAGATAATAATCATTTATCAACTAGGTCAAAATGAAATGGCAGAAAAATTTAAAAGCTCAAAATAACAGACCATGTTTTATTACAGTGATTAGAATAAAAATGAATAATGACAATTAAAAAATAAAGCCTCCTCAATGGAAGCATTAACTATTGTTTTTCAAGTTTCTGGTAAGACACAAGAAGGAGCTCAGGTGTGCTCAGTGGGAGAATGCTTGCTCCCCTAACAGGCATGAGTCCCTGGGTTTGATCTACCATTGCAAGAAAGAGCTCTAGATTCATGGACAAGAGCTGATGTGAGAACACCCTTCTGAACAGTTTGATAAGGAGGTGGACCCTCAGTGGAGAATACAGGCCATCAGGTCCAAAGAGGAGTTTCATTAAGAAAGAAAACTGCCATGAATATAGCAGTGGGTGATGGTGAGGTGACTGGAAGGGCCAATCTTTAAATCCTTCAAACAAAAGTGGTTTCTGACTTTTACGGGTTTCCAGTGGGGTGGCAGGAAGTCCCACACCATATGCTTTAGCCTACATTGCAAGAGACATGATGTGGAGGTAGACATTAGGGAAGACCAAAACTTGTCTTACACTTGTGGGATGGACAGAATGGGTCTGCTTGCCCTACATCCATCCCCAGCCCAGAGTGCTCTAACCAGTCCTACCTAGTAGGATGGCAGGGGCCCATCATTTCTTTGTTCTAAAAAACAGGCTAGGGTGTGTGTATTGGGGGCAGTTAGTAACCTGATTTCTCCTAAGGTGCTATGTCTGGTTAAGGAAGTTGTACCTTAAAGTGACAGGTCCTTAATCTAACAGGAGGGAGAAAGAAAAGAAAGACCTGGGAGAAATCAAACAAGATTATATAATAGTTAGAAAACAAAAATGATAGCAGTAATAAATATATAGACATAAGACTGGGATCCAAAGAAAACTGAAAAATTATTCCTCTTAAGTAAAATGCACTGAAAGGAGTATATAATAAAAGCAACAAAATTGCTTTAAAATTGTCCTAAGAAAATGATAGTTAAGTGAATTAGGTTAAAATAGAAATTAAAGGATCAGATATAAGTATAATGATAATAAATCTATGAGTTTATTTTTCCTTAGGGAAAAAGGAATGAAAAATATCAACAGAACTGAGAACCTAATAATGCAAATCACAGAATTAGTCAACTAAATGAGAAAATTTAGAGTGTTTTTCAATTTAAAATATTTATGTAAATGGAATAGAGTAGGTAGACCAGAACTGCAGTGAAGTCTCGATGACCAGTTTTTTCAGAGAGTGGGCTCTTCCAAACTCTGGCAAATTCAAGCCTGTCATTAAATATCTCATGACATTAAAAATAAACAAGAACAGTTTCCAAACAATTATGTCAAGAATACGTAACCTTGTTCCCTGAATTTCTCTAATAGTAAATTAGAGAAAATGGACAGAAAGAAAACACAGGCCAGTCCCAATGAACTGAACAATGTGTTTCGGGCTTGGTTTGTGTTGAATTCACTCGCTGAGCAGTGGCTATCTTACTACGTCCTAGTCAACATCATTAACTGAATCTTTCCTACACAAATGGTTATTCCATTCCTTCCTACCCTCTAGTTCCATGGGCATAAACGCTCTGGTAAAACTACCCTCCCACTGAAGAGCAGGAATGAGTATTTCCTGTGTCAGTGAGTTTACAAATTTGTTTTTAGACAAGATCAGAGAGAGTCAACAAAAGGGAAGAAAATGAGACAGCGAGCCATTAATATTCTGGAAAACTTCTCTGAAGAATTGTTCAGCTGCTGTGTGCTCTGTGATTAGCACTGTGGTGGCGAGAGTCCAGCACAAACAGTCCCCTCCATCGATCACTTGATCCTCAGGTATACACCTCACCGGCCCGCCTGCTTGTTGCCAAAGGAGTCCAGTCAGTGACTTGACTTAGACAGTCTATGCAGGGAAGATGATCGCAGTCCTGAGACGACTGCCACAACTAAGATCCACCCTGTGATCAGCGAGGCTGGAAAGACATGCCCAGGATTTCATGCAGATGGGAATGTTTGTCCCCAGAGGTTGAAAAACAAGTGCACTAAGCCTAGCTAGTTCATTAAAACTGACTTGACTCAAACCAATTCTCGGAAGATACTCTTAAGAAAATACATGTTTATATAGTACTTATCGCCTCTTCTTTTTCCTTAAAAATGAGATGCTAAGACCCTTAATCCAAAAGAAAGTCTTAAAGGCTCCAGGATGAGATCACAGAATTGCCTCTCTCCAGGAGTACTTTGGGATCATTGCCATCACCCGGGAGATGGTCCAGAAAAATCCTCCCTAAACCAGTAAAATCCAGATAATACAGTAATATCCCCTAATTGGGAAAAGGTCAATCCTGGTGAAAAGTCTGAGTTATGAGGCCATCTCAAAAAGGAGAAGTGTGGTTCTTATTTTTGGCTAATAATGGTGTTTTGATTGCTTCAGAGGAGAAAAAGCCAAGGCACAGATGTGCTTGGCCCATGTGTGCTGCCACTCCTCAGAGTCTATGCCAGCTGCAGGCATTACTAATCAATCGCCATTTTTAAAAGAGTAGCCTTCTTTAACTTCGTTAGTAGTTGAGTACACAGTGTTGTTTAGAATTTGCCTTTTGTGTTGAAACTTCATGGCCATTTAAAAACTGATGGTATAAGTCAGAGTGAAAACCACCTGTTAGGAATGTGTAAGCCTTTATGCACATGTAACTAAAAATACTTCTAACAAACTGTGGAACGTGTGTATGTGTGTGTGTGTGTGTGTGTGTGTGTGTGTGTGTGTGTGTGTGTGTATGATTTGTGAGTAGACAGGCAATGAGAGAGGGGGAGAGTGGAGAGTGGAAGGAGGAAGGGAGGCAGAGAGAGAGATACAGAGAGAGAGACAGAGTTTTTTAAACAATTGCAAGAGTTCAGCTAGGCAACTCTGAAAGTGATATTTCCTGCCTTGACTGCAGATAAATTACTACTCATAAAAATGAGACAAGATTGGAGTCATCATTCTTAACAAAATAAACTTAACTCCTATGAAATATGGAGTGAACATCTGACAGAGATGAGACCTGATATATAATTTTTAATGACATTGTTCATCAACTGCAGATCATAAGATACATTTGAAAAGTATTTCCTTCTAAATAACCAATGTAAAACCAACTGAACTTAGTAAAAGCCACCAAATTGATTACTTGTTAAGGAGTATTATTAATGTTATTAGTTATTGCAAATGGTATAACATTCAATTCTCCAAACATTGTAATATTCTTTCTGTAAACTCTACATTAGTTCTGTTGAGGTTTCCCCTACAATTTGGTTGTGCATGTTCTATGAAAAAGGATAATATGATATCATTTTAATGTGAGAAGGTGGGAAAACTAATGTCAGTCTTTGGGATGATGTCAGCCTGAAGCTGTGATCTACAACTGTCACGCAGTCCCTGTGAGACCACAAAAGCCTCATCAGTGTTCTCACTCACTTCATATTAATGTTAAAATGTTAACTTATCAAAGAGCTGCTATTAATAAACTTTTATCTGTTTTAAACTATGTCTCCAGATAAAACTTGATGTTTAAGAAATATGGGTCTTGAGACTACATCACCTCAGTTTAATCTCTGGCCTGGTTTCTGCTTGACTTTGGGACCTTCAACTAGTAACTGCTCCCAATCCCTCACTTATTCATGGGCAGTAAGACAAATATTTAATGCCATAGGGTTATCAAAAAGATGAAACAAACTGTGTTTTGCTAAGTACTTACAACTTAGCTCTATGGGGAGTTGAAAAGTAAATTAATTTGAAATGAGGACTTTTCCCTCCTTTTGCTAAAAGTGTCTAACACTTGTCTTTCCTGGTGAGTCATTCATTACATAATAGCTTCTTGACATCAAACTGTTCATTAGTTTACGAAAGTCTTGCTCAGTTGTATTTGACTGTGAACATCAATGAACATCCCAATAGCTCATGTAGTTGAACAATTGACTCTAGCTGGTGGAACTTTTCTGGAAGCTTGTGGAACTTCCTGGCCTCGCTGGGGGAAGTGAGTCACTGGGGTAGGTATTGAGAGATTTTGTAGTCTGGCCCTACCTTCTGCCAGCTCTGTAGTTCCTTCCTCACTGTGGTGCAGTGTGACCAGCCACCTTAGGAGCCTGCCACCATGCCTTCAATTCAGTTATGAACTAGATCCCCTCTTAAATTGTGACTAAAATAAACCCTTCCCCTTTTAGTGCTTTTTTGGCACAACAATAAAGAGAATGACTAATCAAATCAAAATGAAGTAGGTAAAATTATCCCTTTTTATTTGTTTACAATGGACTTTATTTAAGGAAAGAAAGATTTATTTTGGCTCATTGTATAAAGGTACATGCCACCATGCATGAAAGGCATGGTGGCAGGTGTATGCAGCATCTGTTCATGCATTGATTCCACTCAAAGGAACAGAGAAAGGGGAATTTCTGCTGCCCACTCACTCTCCTCCCTGTTCAATCCAGACTCCAGCCCATGGAATGGTTTCACCCACAATCATGGTGAGAGCTGTCACTTCAATTAACTCAGAGAAGAAACTCTTGCACAGACATACCCAGAGGATTGTCTCCTAGATGTTTCTAGATTCTTCCAGTTTGATAGTAACAATCGCCAGCCTTCCTTGGCCTGCCAGTGCTATTTTCATAAAAAAAACCTTGTTCTTTGACAATTTCATACATATATATAATGTGTTTTGATGATATTCACCCCTATAGCCCTTCCTTATACCTCTGCCCCTCCAATGGACCCCTTCTTTTCTCCCCAAATCTCCCTCCCACTTTCATATAATGTATTTTGTGGCCCACTGATTTAATTACCATTGCGCGCATAAACATGGGTATGAAGTTATTTGCTAGAGTGTGAGTAGCTTAATCAGTGTCTACACCACTAAAGAAAGTTACCCCCATACCCCAGCAACCATAAACTACCAATAGTTCTTCAAAGAAGAGTGGGACCTCATTAGTCCCTCCCTTCCTCCTTGAACCTTTTATAAATAAAGACTTTATATTTAATTTAATTCTGTGTTTTTGTTGGAAGAAAGCCAGACAGGGCTGCCAGATTCACTGGTTCTAAAGTAATAGGCACTTGTGGACTGCCTCATGGTTATTGGAGACTGAACCGTAGTCCTCTACAAGAGTAGTACAATCCCCTAATCACCAAAAAAATTGCTCCAGTCTCTACAGAGAACTTGAAACAAACATTTTAATGACCATTTTAAACTTAAAACAAAAGTATATATGCCCTATGTATAATTAAATAGTGATATAATAAAATGGTAAATGGAATGGATTTTCTTTGTTGGTTTTGATCCTCTCTATTTGAAACACTATTTTAATGTCTGGATTAATGTTTGATACATGATGAATGATCAGTGGATACTTGTTTAATAAACATTACTTGGTTTTAGTGTAATTTTTCACTTAATGTATTTGAAAACATTGAAGGTATTAAATATCATTTTTCTAATATTATGTATCATGTTTTCCCTACACACTTCCCAATCCTTAGACAGTCGCGTTAGTTATATTATCTTCCTATTATAAATAAACAGTGTGAAAAGTTCACACAGCAAATCATTTGTACACACCTATAATTATTTTCTTACTGTCATGCCTAGATATGCCTGGTCACTGAATTATATGGGATATTAAGGATTATAATTCATCTACTCTTTGTTGAGTCAATATTTACTAAATAATTTAATCTGTGTTCTGTGCTAGACATCTGTCTGAGGATGCCATGGGAAATAAAGTTGATAGAGTTCTGGCCCCATGAATCCTATGATAATCTAGTGCAGATGTTGGAAAGCTGTAGTCATGGGCCAAGTGCAGCTTACTGCATTGTTTTCCTAAATCAAATTTTGCCCGAGCACAGGCATACTTGTTACGTTAACTGTGTTCTCGTATTGTAAGGCAGAGCTGAAAAGTTGTGACAGAGGACAGACAGAGGACTTGCAAAGCTGAAAATATTTACTGTCTGGCCAATTCCAGAAAAACAATGGCCAACGTCTTGGTTTGATAGCTTATAATTTTGCCTAATTAAATTATAGTCCATATAACTGTCTTCAAGGAAAGACTCTCACATCAACAAGGCTTCAGTACATTTATTTTTCTGTTTCTCCAGAACCCTTTTTAAAACAAGTCGTTTTAGTATGCAATGTCTGAACAACCACATGGGAAACTAATAGAATCACATTTCCTTTCAATGAGTCATCCCCAATACTGGCTGAGCACTCACCAGCTTATTGGACTTTCCTTACTTGTTCCAGTGGACTGAGGAAGCTTAGAACCCACACAACAGCCAAAGCCTTAAGCTTCCTGGAAATAAAATTCCCCAAACTGCTGGAATTATTGAAATCGATAGTATATCATTTTACATATGAAATCCATCTTGTTTATTCTGAAACTCACCAATGTGACTTTAATGACTTTTGTAAACAGCAATATTTATTATTTGACTTCTTTTTCCCCCAGCCTCGGCTTCACATGGGTGTACTAATGATTATTTGTCAAAGTCCCACTGTTTGCTTACAAGGTATGAAGGCTTTTTAGACACCAATGATGGCTCTTGATTCACTTGATAATATTTAGAATAAGCCGTAAAAGCTGATCTTTGAACGAACAGACTGCTTTTATTGGCTTTTAGTGCTATTACTGCTGTCATAAGTGGAAAATTGGCCTAATGCAAGCAGCAGTGCTGTGTCACACCACAATGCTGCAGCCTGGCTTTATGGCTTGCTTCTCCTAATGAAAGGATGGCCAGGTACTGGGAGAGTCCACTAGCCCTTGAGTTGTGGGGGGTAATGTCCACTGAGGTCTGTGGTTTACCTAAGAAGTGGGGACTGATCCACTTAAGCAAGCATGGGATTTGTTGAGCATCACAGCCCTATGCACACTTAGTACAGAAAGGTTTACTGATTCCTACCAAGTGCTCAGAACAGGGGATGAAAGGCTCAGGCAGGTCTGAGTAGACCTCTCCATAGGTTTATTATTGTAAATCTACAGAGAAGAGTCTAGTATCCCCTTTAAATTCTAAATTAACTTTTTACTGAGGCATAATCACCCCTGGACTCTTGAGCATATAGCTTGAATGTTTTTTTAAACTTATATTTATTTATTCATTTATCTATCTATTTATTTATTTGTGTGTGGGGGGGTAAGAGCCCAGCTTTCAAGAATTGCTTCTCTACTTCTATCATAAGGTCCTGGATATTGAACTCAGATCCTCAGTCTTGGCAGTGGGTAACTTTAACAGATGAGCCATATGGTTGGTTCTAAGATGACCACCTTTTACATATGTGTGCCTCTACACAATTGTCACCTATCAACATCAAAACCTTTTCAGATTCCTAGAAGCCCCTCCATGCTTTCTCCAGTCATCATATCTGCCTCACGTGTATAGTGTTGCTAATATTGTTTTCCTCTTCTCCCCCTACAGTGTTATGTACTTTCATGCCTAGTTTCATTTGTTCAGGATCCACATTTTTGGTGTACCTGTAGCTCATTATTTGTATTGCTTTATGATATTCCACTCGGAAATACACTACAACTCATCCATTCTATATTTAAGACATATAATTGGTCCTCAATATGTATATGGTAAAACATGCTGGTTTGAATAGTCTTAACGTATCTGGTTTGGGAGATATATGTATGTGTTTCTCCTGGGGATAAACCTGGAGAACTGATAGATAATAAATTGCCAGAATTTTAGGTTTAGGTTGATGTTATCTGGGAATTTCCCAAGAGATTCCAATTTTAATATCTATGAACAGAGTGAGGGAATCACAATTGATGTTTAGTGTTACCAGAATCCAATACTTTGCATTGTACACTTATTCTGGAATACTTCAATGCCTCTATAAATGAGAACCACATGAAAACCATAGTTGGCTTTTGAATATTTTTCTATGTCTATTCCAACTTACAATATGAATCTATCACCAAGAGGGGTGATAGGAGACTAGGTTTTGAATTAACTCCAAGTTGGCATTTGTCACTACCAATTAATAACAGGCTGATCTAAGTGGAACCAGTTATCTTCCCATACCTCTCTTCTTCTGCCAGGACGAATAAAGCACATCCACTGGTAGGATTATTCTGAAGACAAATGGACAACTATCTGTCTAGTTCCACAAACCAGGAGAGTCACTATGAGGAGACTGTCTCCTCTTCAGTTTCCCCTCATTACCTAGTTTAGACTCCTTAATACCATCCTAGGTTCTTTCCTCTGTTTCTCTGCCCCCATTGGATACTGACAATAAATGCCATTGGATATTTACATTTATCAACAAGGGCCAAACACTGCAGTCAATACTAAGTTCTTATTATTATTTCTATTTTGTGGATGGTACAACACCAAGCCTGTGTAATCAAACAAATCAGTCTTGGTAACATACAGAGCATATTCCAAAATGAGCCTGATGCCCGTTTGATGAGTTGCGGTCTTGTCCATCATCCTAGGTAGTGAGTTCTCTGAACTTCACTGCTGATGCCTGAATCATCCCATCTCCAGTCACCATGTCTCATATTAGCTTTCTGTGCTCATTCTTTTTCCTAAACCTTGTTCTTGACGAAAATATCTCTCTGCTATCACCATTTGCTTGCACTCTTGGTGAGATTGTATCAGCTAGAATCAAAGTCAAAGGCTTATATTTGTGGGGAACCGTCATCAAATCCTGTTTTCCTCAAGTAGCCTGTGATCTAGGGTGTCAGAACAGGTCTTCATAAGTAGCTGCTGGGGACTGAATTATATGACCATTCAGATAAGACCCACATATTTTTCCTCATTTTGTACAATGGGGCAAAGTGTCTCCTTGCGTAGTTCCATGAGGAGTGCCATTGTCTGAACACTTCCCCATGCTGTGTGTGCTGAGTCACATTCCAGTTTTTCTTTTTATAATTCTGGCTCACTAAGTACAATGCCACCCTGTGTTCATGTTTTCTTTCTTCCTGCATTATGTTTGCCTTTTAAGGTGGCTGCAACAAACTATTGCCTTAGTGGACTAAAACACAAGGATTTCAACCCTTGAAGCTGGGTATCTTAGAATGAAAATCATGATGTCATCAAATCTAAATTACTTCTGGAGCTCTGGAACTGGATCCACTTCTTGCCTATTATGTTACTGACAGCTGCCAACACTCTAACTTTGATGGTTTCATTCTAGTCTGTGTCTCGGTGACTGCGCCTCCTCCCCTTTTGTAGGTGGCATGAACCCCTTTGAATACTATCTTTCCCTTTCTTCTTCCCCACTTCTCTCACTCTCCCCTTCAGAGTTGCGTGTTTTTCTATGTAGTTGGGGCTTGTTTTGAACTCTTGGACTTCAGTTATCCTCCTTCTTGCCTTTCTAAACAGCTCAGAGACAGGTGTGCCCAGTTGATGCCTCATTCTTGTGATTCAGTATAGGACCCCTACAGATTTTTAGATAATCTTGCCACATCAAAATAGTAGGCACAAAGATAAAGACCTTTTCGTTTACATGTTCACATTTACTATTTACAGCAATGAGAGTAGGATAACTCTGGCTATTATTCAGCCTGATAGTATTTATTTTATTTCTTTACTTTCAACATCTGTTATGGTTTGAATATTTAGTTCCAGATTGTGGCACTGTTCTGAAAGTAATGGAGCCTTTATGAGATGGAGCCTGGGTGGCAGAAGTAGGTCACTCATTTCCTATGCCTTTTAAGGTTATACTCATTGCTGGATCTGCCCAGTTTTTCTGGTTCCTTCCTATCCTCAGCACGTAAACAGTTGCTGACCAACATTTCCATGGCTAAAGACAGAACCACACATTGCCTTGCCTTCTCTCAGATGTTTAACTGCAGCTTTTCCAAAATTGTGAGTCAAAACACACCTTTCTTCCCTTAAATTTCTTTTGTCAGGTGTATCAATGAGAAAAACTAATACTAAAAATTAGTACTAAGTCTTAGGAACATTGCTGTGATAAATCTGACAATGTGGTATTTCAGAATCAGTTGGTGGGAAGAATGTGTAGGAATTTGGAAATACAGACTATAGAAGCCCTACTACATGTAAGTAGCATTGAACAGTTGATTCTGGTAGTAGTTCAGAGGACAAGAGTGACAATAAAACACACACACACACAGCAATGACAATGCTCATGAGGTTTCAGATTAAAAAAACTATAGAAGAAAATGGATAATATGGTTATATTTTGAAAAATTCCTTAAAAAATTAAATGAATCTAGATTTCAAAGTAATGAGTAATGGCAAAGAAGAGCAAAACACTTGGTGTGGAAAGGTTATTGCTCCATGCTTCTAGTCAGTTTTACAATTAACAAAAGGAGTTTTGCTAAAATCACAGTAGTTGTTAAAGAAATGAGTGTCATGAATTGTCATTGCTCTTGGTTACCCTCAGAATTTGGTAGGAAGACCCTATCCCTGGAGACATATGCTTAAGTCATAGGGTGTGGAAAGATAAAGCTAGTACTGAGCTAAAAATGTCGTGTCTACTGTCTAGTTTTCATAATGCTGGAAGTTTCTATTCATACATCCTAGGGAGAAAAGTAATCAACATTCTTACCTAGAAGTGAACCCTGAGGGCTATAATAATGACTATCTCTGCAAGATATGCCTACTGGTGCATTAGTGGCACAAATGCTATTGCAGTAACTAGCCACATTCTACTTTGGTTTAAAGCCTACTCCACAAGATGGCATTCATTCCTGGTACCATTAATTGAGCTAAAAATCCATGGTTGGACAGATCATAGGCCCTAGAAGGGAGCCTGATACTATTTTTCTAAATCTACATAGTTTTATGCTGTTTCCCAAGTTCTTATCTTTATACTTTATGCCCATAAGTTAGTATATCTCTCAATCCTCATCAAAGAAGGTTTTTTTTTCACAACATATGACAATTAATACAGAGACCCCAAACTAGAAAATAAGAGGCTCTGGCATTTTAACTCTAAATAGTACATATGTATCATACTCCCTTCCCTACCACAGCTCAGAGATCATTATAGAATGGGAGAGGTTAGTTGTAATAGCCAGATAGATTCAATCAGTGGATGTCTTCAGTGAAAGAACATTCACTGAAAATGACAAGACTGTTGCATACATGAATTTACAGTGGCCATGATTCTATTCATAGGATTTACATACTATCAAGTCACTCAAAAATCCCACCTTGGATATAGGAGAGGATCATAAAGTCTCAATCCTAGCTGATGAGCCATTGACAATTGATGGATACTGGGAGGAGAGTAAGTTTCCTTCATGGATGCAGTCACTAAGAGGCTAGGTATGCTCCCGCAAATAATTGTGTGTGTGTGTGTGTGTGTGTGTGTGTGTATGTGTGTATTGTGTATGTAGGCAACCCTAAGCAAACTCAGTGGGTTAAAAATTACATTAAACTAGGAAAGAAAAATTGTCAAGGAGGATAGAGGAGGAATTAGGAGTAAATAGGTAGTGGGTTTGATTCTAATACCATGTATGCATATATGTACCTCTCAAACTAAAGAAAATAATTAATGAATTAGTGCCATAGAAATGAAACTACTCACTTTTCTAGAGAATAATTGCAAGATTCTTTAGGAGGGAGACTCCCTCCTATCAAAGGTTCCAAGGTATGACAATGAAAATTCATTTGAAATGCTTTAATTTGAAGAGTGCCAGAATAAAGAGTACCTGAAAACAGCCTCCAGATTATCCTGCTAGAAAAGGCCACACAGGGAAACCATGAAAAGTGGGAGGGGCAGCTACTTCTGGAACTGGATGCAGATCTTGGCATTGTTCGTGTGATCTTGATTTTGTGCACATCTGAATTTAAGAGTCACATAGGCATGGGTGATTTGCACAAATGCTCAGAGAAAAGCCCCTGAGCTACATAATGTGCTGTGAAGTCAAATTCTTTACAGTAACAAATGATGAAGTTCTGCAAGTAGATTCTAAGTAGCAGTGAAGACCCCAGGATGTTGAAGATGCCATGAAAGTTGGTCATCTCCTAGGAATGCTTTAGGCACCATGTGGAGCTGGTAGGACAGCAGCTACCCATATTGCAAAGGTCAGGGCTGGGAGAACAGGTTAGCAAGCTCACTGGACCACATACCATGCTATCCAGTGGCTCGGATATCAGGCATATATCTTGTAGAACTAAATGTTTGCCCTAAATTGATGCAATATTCACTTACTATGTTTCTATCCCTCCCCTTTTCAGTGGAGATGCTTACACTATTATATATGTAATAATATACATATAATATATATGTTTACATATATAAATGTAACATAACATGTTATATAATATATATTTTGTCCTATTTGGATTTGTGTAACCTGAATTTTGAAATTATAAGGGCCTACAGCTAAGTTTTCTTAGCGTGTCTGTAGGGACTTAGGGGATTTTAATGCTGGACTAATTGGAGGTGAAATTATGAGGTGGTTGTAAGTGTTTGGAGGCTAGAAGTTGAATGTTATGCTTGAATCTGAAGTGTTTCACAGACTCATATTTTTGAATACCTGGCCCTTAGCTTATGGAACATTTTATCAAAGCTGAAGAGCCTTTACTAAATAGGGTTTATCTCACAAAAGTAGGTGCCTGGAAATGGGTTTTTGAAGCCTGCATTTACTTTGGTTCTGGCCTTCTTTTCTGCTTTGTCCTGTGTGAATGGCTTGTACCTCACACTCCCATGGACATAGCTGCTCCACACTACTGCATCTTCCCAGCAGTGATGAACTGAAATCTTCCTGTAACCATGAGCCAAAATAAATGTCTTCCCTAAAATTGTTTTGATCCTGTTTAGTCATAGAAATGAGAAAAGTAATCAACACACTACCATACGGAATATACCTCTCAAATCAGACCTTAAAAGGTTCACCCTTGTCTCAAGTCCTCTTTTCTTGAAAAGCTGAGCTAAGGCATTATCTTTGCTATTATCTGAATTCCATCTATCACTTCTTGCCTGTATTCCTCCCACCAGAAGGATTATGCTAAAAACATCATCTCATCATTTCCATAAACTCATTTCCATAAATTTTATTAAGGCAACTCCATCACATTCAAACTCCTTTTCTTAAAGGAAGGCATTTAAGGGCCTTTTTGATCTTATCCATTCTTTCTCTTATTTCATTATTTGACCTTCCTCAATCTAATAGTTATAACCATGGGCTTGTGGATTAAACAACACTGGCTTAAATCCTGCCTTCATCATTAAGTATTTCAGTATTCTTGGACAGGCCATTTAGTTCTTTGAATCTCTGACCTGCCTTGCTTTAAAGATCCTTTTATGGATTGAGATGATAGAATGAGCTCACAGATTTTCCAAGTGCTCGGTAAGAACTCAAACAGAAACTCTGAATTGCTTCAATCCTGCAAATTGTATAGAAATCTAAATGCCACTATAGACTGCTATCCTCAAACATCTTCAGCAACATTGCTTCCCAACTTTTCCCCATGTTTATTCTTTCTTGGTTCAGAACACAGTTTAAGAATCCCCTCTTACAATTCTATTGATGGATATTATACTCCAAATGCTTACAGATGTCAGTTACCAACATGCTACTTTAACCCCGATTCTATTTTGGATCAAGCCCATGCAGTCTTCAAGTGAACAACATTGCAATGATTCTAATAAGGTCACCTCCTTATTGTACTTTAAGTCCAATAGCACTGTGCATGGTTGAACCTGGACACCTACAAGTCACAATATAAGATTCTACATAGAATCTGAATTTTTTCTCCCATAAAATGTTCACATAATTTGTCTCTCAATATTTAATGTTTAAAATCATTTTGTTACACATATACCTTCCCATTCTTCCTGAATTAAAATTGTAGCTTTATCATTGCCTGAACCGCCTTCTGTCAGACTCTGGGCTGACCTGTATTTAGAACTCTGCCTGCTTAGCCTATCTCATTGGCTTTGAACATGCTAAGCACTGGCCCAAGACTTCATACAATACTTGCTATTTTTATGCTTATTTCTTTTGGTTCTGCATAGATAACAGTCAGAGTGGCTTCCCTGTTACTCCTATTTATCCTTTCCTTCTTTTCCTCATTGGTACTTACTTACCATCACCAGACATACTGTCTACTTATTCATTTTTAAGTGTCTGCTGTTTCCCACTAGACTGCAAGTATGGATATTATATTAATTATTTCCAGGGTAAGCCCAAAACAATGTCTAGAGGATGGGAGGCATTGAATGCTTACAGAATGAATAGCTGATGCCATTCTTCCCCCAACATGAAACAGGAAAGAGAAAAAAAATGAGTCTTACACCCATCAATTTTTCCCTGGACCTGCTATTTAGGTAAAAAGAAGAAAAGAACATCAAACTAAAAGAGCAGTTTCTGCACCTCAGTTATTCAGGCTTCCAGGCTAGTGCATGGGAACCGAGGCTGTCTCCACCAAATGTCTTGAGAGTGACTAGTAAAGAAGTATAATGCATTAATTCAAGTTCCCCATCAGTGTTATGTAGTGATGTGGTGAAGGAGGAGATGCCTGTGAATCCCTCCATTGTTAGAGAAGAAGGCATGGAATTCATGTGTAGGGGCCTTGTAAGCCTTTAATCCCAGCACTCAGGAGGTAGAGGCAGGTGGATCTCTGTGAGTTCGAGGTCAGGCTGGTTTAGAGTGAGTTCCAGGACAGCCTTCAAAGCAATACAGAGAAATCCTGTATTGAAAAACAAAAAACAAACAAACAAGCAAAAGTATCCAGCAACTACTGGTTGACTTAAGTTGTGTGGATTTTTTTAACAGTGTGTGTGTGTGTGTGTGTGTGTGTGTGTTCATTACTATGTCTATGGTATGTATGTATGTATGTATGTGTGTGTGTGTGAAATTGTGTGTATGGCTAGGGCACAGAATGCTGGACATTGTCATTTTTCTTGGATGCCAAAGTCTAATATATAAAGGAAGAACCCTGTGGAATATGACTCTTACATGGGGTAACACTTGCTCTATCTTGGTCAGTCCCAGAACAGGACAGAGCTGCCTTGGAATCACACTTGTCCTGGTGTCTCTCAAATTCTGATATGCCATCTGCAGAATGGGTTTTGTTTGTCACTCTTCTACCTGGGGCATGAATACAGCAGTGGGATTCATATTGGATTTGGGCTTGTTGTAACCATTCCCATAAAAGTTAATATCTGTAGGTCTTTATTTCAGAGAATGTCAAGTTAGAATTTTGATATTCTGTAGCTTAAAAGTGAAAAATATATGTGATTCTTTTTTTCTCAAAAAGAAAAATAAGTGAAGGCAGCTGTGGGCAAATGTTAACAGCTGTGAAATCTGAATGGAGGCTATGTATTTTAAAGTAATTTTTAAAATGTCAAAAATCAACATCAAGTGTACATTCTGTTACTATGTCTCAAAATTATCCACCTTATTTTGTCTAATCTCCATTCTCCCCATCACCAGATAACTCCTAAAAGAAACATGGTTTCAAAGTTCAATTAAATTTGGAGTGTGTGTGTGTGTGTGTGAGAGAGAGAGAGAGAGAGAGAGAGAGAGAGAGACAGAGAGAGAGAGAGAGAGAGAGAGAGAGAGAGAGAGAGAGAGAGAGAGAGGGAGGGATGGAGAGTGGAAGACAGAGAGACGGTTTTCTCATTCCAAATTTCTATGAAAGCAAGGGGTCATGTTTGTCTCTTGAGTGGTATTTATCTCATTAGAGAGACTTCATGGACTCTGAAAAACATCCATCGTAATTTTGATAAGACCAGGATATTTGAATCTGTTAATCCTTGTGATTCATCCCTATAATCCCACCCTACAATCTTAGAGAGTGAAAGTTTCCCCAATCTGAATTCTTAACTGGAAAGATTTACATTTAGTTCTTGTTTTTATCAAAACTGCATTAACCTTCCTGAAAACAAAAGCAAAAGCCAACACAGAGAACAAACTCTGTCTTTGAAGAACAACAAACACTAGGAGTCGATGGGATTCCTACAACTAATCCATTCCTTTTTGAAGTTTCACTGCCAATGTTACATGGGTTAAACTGAAATCAATACTGTTCTCCATTACTTGAGTCTTTCAAAGAAAAAGAATAGTCTTGAAACAACTTTTATCCCCACAGAGTATTTTCATATGTTTTGATGGCTTACATAAAAAGCTCTGGAGTTGTGGCATCTGTGTCTTAAAACCAGCTCCCCAGATATCCCATATTGATATGGGGGCAAGTATATTGTCACCAGCTTCATCTTCCATTCTTAGGTTGGAGATAATAGCAGCCACTCTGAATTGTTTTAAACTGCTCAATGAATTGTTACACATAAATTCTTAAGACAAGACTGGACTAATTATGAGTACTCAGCATATATATGCACTGTTATCGTTGCTCTAACCATTGTATTGCCTTGATAATTCCTCAAAGAACTCCTAAGTAGCTTCCCTGGATGCATGCAACATTAACAGCTCTAGTCTTGAAGTTTTAATTACATGCTATACTTTTCCTGTTTCTTCATCCTAACTCACTCTCTACTGTTAGAGTCTCAGGGACCGTCTCCTTAGCACTGTGCTGTTGGTGTAAGTATCCTGGCAGGGCAAATCATTTGCTGATGTGCTATGCTTCTGCCCTCTGCTACCCAAGACACACTTGCCCTTGGCCCGTCCTGCACCCTCTTCACCCAATGCTTCTTACACGCTTTGGCATTAGACTAGAAATAGCTCAAGACAAAATGTGTTTGCTTTCTCTGTAGTGGATACTTACTGAATTTTGAGTAAAATATAATCTGTTCTGGTGTAGTTCATTTACCTTGTGTTTGGTTTCCTGGAAAAACGTATGAAAAATGTATCCAATATTTCCTGTTCTCTCATCCTTCAACTCTTACATCAATTTTGTGTAATGTTCACAGTGCCCATGCTTTATTTCTGAGAATTCATTCAGATTTGTCAGTCATATACATGGCTTCAAAGAAATATCTTCCTCCTTTACACAATGAAATTTATACTTAAAATATAGTCTTCAAGGGTTTTTCTTTTTTGTTCCTCTGAAGTTAGAGTCACTTTGATAGAAATCCAATGTAATCACTCTTTTCAAGAAGCTTGGAGTATTTATGGCTCAAAACGACCTAATAAAAGAACTATGTTTGCAGCTAATTACTAAAATGACAATGGTTTTATCTTTTTGAAAGGAGTAAATCCTCTGTGCAGGCCATGCAACTACAAGACTTTGTGTCTTTTGCTTTCAGACAAAACAGAATAACACGGGAAGAAGTTTGACTCACGCACAATAAACAGCTTTTTAGATCATTAATTTCCTTTAGTTCAGATGTCCTTAACAGATTTTATGCCATGGAAATCTGGTAAAAATCTATGGGACTCATCAAAAAGAATCTTCTCAAAAGAATAGAGTACAGTCTGGGAGATAGCCCAGTGTCTCCACCAAACAACATCAGTATGAGGTCCACTTATAATTCTAGGAAGACAGAGAAAGACATTCCCTGGAGCAAGCTGCATAGATTTCCCATACTAGTAAGATCTGAGTTCAGTTGAGAGAAGCTGCCTCAGTGAATAAAATGGAGAATCATGGAAACATTGAAACAGACTCCCAATATCAACCTTGGGCCTTTGTTCGTGTGTATACACATGTACACACACACACACACACACACTCACACACACTGAATACATATATACTCATACATCTCCACCCACCTGTGAACTTGCATTCATAGGTATGCCATAAATATACATAAAAATACAGTAAGCCAAAAAATTGCATCAGAAATATTTCCATGATCATATGCATTACTAGTAACTTATTAGGAAATTCTTATTGATGAGTTGGTTGTATGCACATAGTATATATACTATAAAAGGTAAATAAGTCACTTGAGATGATAAGGAGCAATATCTTATAGTAACAGAGATAAGTTATATAAATTGATAGGAAAGTATCTTCAATTCTATTGGTGATAAAAATTGTACATGCTGATGATTTTACTGCACCAGTATCCCTGCCTGTATTTCTGACAACAGGAAATTCTTAACTTTAGTTAGAATTCATACAACTCTAACATCTGTGCTGCACTTGGGTGTTATATGATGAAGTTAGTTTGGTTTTTGCTTCCAAGTAAGATTTTCTGTATCATTTTCTCTTTCTCACACAACACCCTATTTCTCAAAAAAGCAACAGTATTTATAAAACTTAGATTCATATCTGCAATTTATAAGGCAATGGAAGGTAGTGGCTAAGTAAATTTTACCAAAAAGAAAAAAAATGTACCTTCTGCACCTGGCCATGTTTACCAAGTGGTAAAATTAACGACACTTTTTTTGTTTCATCACTTTGCATGGTCTCATGCCACAATGCTGAAATCCAAAGAGAGTCTCAGAACAGGAACAAAGAGAGAGTTAGCCAATGAAAGGGCTCCACAAACACAAGCTCATGTAATTACTTGAGAATATTGGCTTTGGATCAAGGATGCATCCAGGGAAATAGTTGGAAGACCTTTGAGTGCTTGTCTATTTTTATTTAGGATCCAGTGTGGGTTTGGGAAGATACTCTCAGTGTGCTCCATCCTCTCATTTTGTCTTTAATTCTCTCAAATTTTCAGAAACATCAGTTACTCCAAACAATACTGTCCTACCATTCAGAAATCAATTTGTGGGAATACGTACTTTCCTTGAATGAAGATCACATTGATTTTGATAATATTGTCTTCTTCTCTCTTTTCCCTAATGTAATCTCCCCACCCGTGCGCCTGGGCCAGACTTGCACTGTGATGAAAGGGCAGGCCGTTTCTGTTCACTTTCATTTCACAAAGATTACAAGTATTCACTGCTGGCAAATGTTGCTCTGAGTGTGTTGGAAGATATGGACACAGATTAAGAAACCACACGGTCCTTGAAGGAAGAAGAAAGGTGCTGGTGTCCCCCCCCCCCGCCAAAAAAAAAGCGAGAAAAACCTATAAGTTGTAGTAGAACTGGTAACTCTCCATGCCTAACTGTACATCTGCATGATAGTTGGAGTAGGCAGCTTTCAAATAACAGAACATCCCAGTTCAAACTAACTTAAATGCACTTAATTTATTGCCAGCTAATTAGTATTAAGCAATAAAATGGCTCAACAATGTTTTCATGTTGTTTTTCTAGATAGGATTTTTCTGTGTAACTACCCTAGCTGATCTGGAACTCTCTATAGACCAGCCTATCTTTGAACTCGCAGAGATCTGCTTGCCTCTGCTTCTAGAGTGCTGAGATTAAAGGTGTGTACACCACTGCCCAGCTCAGAAAATACTCTTTAATTTAAATTAGAAATAAACGTGCTTCACATGTCAATCCCAGCTTCCACTTCCCCCTCTCCTCCCTAGGCTCCCCACCCAATCCACACTCCATTCCCCAGAGAGGGTGAGGCCCTCCATGAGGGATCTCCAGAGTCTGTCATTTTGTTCAGGGCAGGATCTAGGCCCTCCCCCAAGAGTCCAGGCTGAGAGAGTATCCCTCATTGTGGGATGGGCACCCAAAATCCATTTGTATGCCAGGGATAAATACTGATCTACTACCCAGGGCCCCATAGATTGCCTAGGTTTTCTCACTGACACCCATATTCAGGGGGTCTGTTTCAGTCCTGTGCTGGCCTCCCAGCCATCAGTCTGGGGTCCAAGAGCCCCTCCTTGTTCAGGTCAGTTGTTTCTGTGGGTTGAACCAGACCAGTCTTGACCCCTTTGCTCATAAGTTCTCCTTCTCTGTAACTGAAACTACTTTTAAGAATGTTTCCCTTTTCTTCCTGTGGAACTTTGGGTTCAGTGTGTGACCTTTTCACTCAGTCTTCTCACAATGATGAAATGACAAATTTGCTTTTCCAGTTTCAAGCATTGCATGAAACCTTGGCAATATCCACTCTTTTAAAGATTCTCTCTAAACCACAAATGAAAAACAAAATAACATCTTCCCACAATTAGAAATGAAATGAAAATCCTTACTAGAACATGCAGCAGACAGTGTTTCATGTCTCATTCTCCCCAAATATCACCCGAAGGCATCACTGGCAGCTTGAATGGCGCCGTAATGGACCACACCTATCAGAATTCACACAGAGGGTCAGTCTCTCTGTAAAGAGATGGCTGATTTGGGGTGGATTGCTGAGCACCTAGGATTATTTAAGATGGATGTCAGCATGGACTTTGGGGGAGACACCTGACTGTTACTGAAGTCATCATTAGGAATTTCATTTCTTATTTTGGAAGCTGTGGCTCAGTGCTGTTTGGTGATATGGCCAAGATCGATATTCAATCAATAATATCACCAGATCTCAAATACTAAATATGTGCAATTCCACAGACTCAGCTTTTCTACATTCTCATTCCCAATACCATAAACACTGCAGAGGAAATATTTCCTAGTTCTTATCTTTTGGGCAATGATATTTTAGAATTTTTCTTATTAATTTTTTTCATTGATTTTGCATATCAACCACAGTTTCTCCTCCCTCCCCTCTTTCTATTCCTTCCTCCCACCTCCCATCTACCTCCCACCTGCCCATCCATTACCCCTCCATTCAAAAATGGGCAGACCTCCCAGGGGAATCAACAAGGAATGGTGTATTAAGTTGAGGCAGGACCAAGCTCCATCCCACCAAGTTCTCTCAGAAAATTAGGAATAAATCCACCTCAAGACTCAACAATACCAGTATTGGGCATATACCCAAAGGATGCTCAATCATACCATAAGGGTACTTACTCAACTATGAACATAGTTTAGTAAGTGTTATTTATAATAGCTAGAACCTAGATCATTCTTAATATCTTAGGGAGAGATGTTGTATTTTATGTCAGAATGAATTTAAAATTTTTTGAGCCTGACTATGGTTACATAGGCACATACCCCTGCAAGCCTGAGAGACAGCTCAGTAGTTGAAGAGGTTGGCATGCAAGCAGAGGTCCTGAGCTCAAATCTTCAGCATTCCTGTAAAAAGTCAGACCCTCTGGTCTACACACCCACAGACACATATACGTATGTCCACTTGCATGCATTCATACACACACAAACACGCACACACACACACACACACACACACATACCTATACAAAGAAAGGAAGAATGAATGAATACACATCCCCCCTTTACTTCCCATGCCTATTCATTGTATTCCTTAATCTTTCTGGAAATAACAACACTAAACTATTTGCAGAACCTTACCAACTGACTCAACAACCATTGCTTTTTCAAGTACTGTTAGTTGTCTAAAGTACATTTCCTTGTTGAGGATGCCATCAGGATTTTGATTATTTCACCTTCTAGTTCATTCAAAGGATTGGCATTTGTACTGGTAGAAAAGGATAAAAGTTGTGTGTGTATGAACGTTTTTCTTCACATTGTGGGTGAGTGTTTTATGCATATCTGTAAGTAACTGAAGGTTGCCTTTTCCAGAAGCCCTCAAATACATTGTAGTTTGGAGCATGAGATGCTGTGGGGGTTTTAAAATTGTGTCAGTTTCCTTCTCTAAACGATCACATGACTAAGAAAGCGATACAACTTCTAAATATGTTCTTTCAGATGCCAGCCACCATTCCCAGAGCCCACTAGAAATTGAGACATATCTAATGTTAGACGATCAAAATTCAAGAAACACATCCCACTTTCCAAGCTACTCATTTAGAACACCTTAACATTGTCTCACGTACTTTTTCAAATAATCCAGTATTTCCATTGATTTCAGTTAGATTCCCCCTGCCTTTATTCCTATGGTTCAGGTTGATAGAGGCTGAAAAATTCTGTAATAATGTGGACAACTATCTGTGTCACTGTTACTCTGTGATGAGCTTACTCAAGTGCCCTGACATTTCAAATATCACTAGTACTCAGAATTTCTCTCCTCCTGATTCACATGGCCTTTCTTCTAACTCTAAGTTCTGCTGGCTCTCCCACCTGCTCTCCACTGATCCACTTTTCCCATGCTCCCTCCCATGCAAAAGCCAGAGTGACTTTAAAATGCAAAAGGACCCATGCAATGGCCTCTCTATACAGAATGCCACTCAAAGTTTCTCATTGCCCTTGAAGGCAACAGTTCCTTGTGGCTAATAAAAAACCCATGGAGCTTGGTTTCCCTCATCTGCTTTCTTCCCAGTGAGTAGACACATTACCCACCAGCATATATAGACTGGACCAGTGACTATGACTGATGGATCTGGGACCTTGACTCTTTCAAAAGCTTTTAAAATTGTAGGAAGTTATTTCTCTTCAAACCTGTTGATGTTCTTAACCACTGAGCCATCTCTCCAGCCCCAAACCTGTTGATGTTAAAAAAACAAAAGAAAACAAGTGTGCCCTTTGCTTGTCAAACTTGATATTGGGCAGTTTTAATAATCGCACACATTTGTGCGTTTTTCTGTTATTACAGATGAGTCCTCATATATAAGCAAAGTGCAAAGAATCTACCCCGTTAACTATACAAGGTGGGAGATGCTAGGAGAGATGTGAAGATTGGGGAAGCTGATACGTTTATGGAAACTAGGAGTTTAGATATTTGGGACACCAGAGAGCTCTGATTAAAATACACTTTCCATACACCAGCAGGTTCATTTAATCTATCTTATTACTTATGATAAAGTCATAGAGCTTCTGTGGTTTCTGTTGGTGAGTAATAGGTGCAATGACTGTACATGTCTTGGTACCTTGTGCACATATTTTATGTGTATATGTATTCACATGTATAATCAGCAGTCTTTGGGTTACCTTAAATTCCTATTTCAAGACTGTGGAAACATTTGACTTGATTTCTTCCCCTTTGCGTCAAACATTTATTTAAACATTTTGCCACTGGCTTTCCTTTTGTGGGGTACACACTAAAATTATAAGGCATTTTGTAGTCTAATTTGACTACTTAAAACAAATGGCTTGATGAAAAGGAATTATTATCATAATGGCTACTAGAGCTATAGCTCAGTGGGAGAGCCCTTGCCCAGAGGCCCTAGGGTCCATCCGTAGCACCAAAATTTTTGTTAACAAAATGATGCTCAGGCTTTGGACCACTACTGTATAATTGAATCTAATTCAGAATTGAAATGTGTAATGGTTGCACTGGGCCTAATGTAGCTGAAGGATTTTTGTGTATGATTTAAAGCATAACAGTGTGATATGTTTTGTTCTTTTCAAATTCCTATTCTTCTTTTTTTTCTTTTTCTTTTTTCTTTTCTTTTCTTTTTTTTTTTTTTTTTTTGGTTTTTTGAGACAGAGTTTCTCTGTATTGCTTTGGAGGTTGTACTGGAACTCACTCTGTAGACCAGGATGACATCGAACTCACAGAGATCCAACTGCCTCTGCCGCCTGAATGCTGGGATCAAATTCCTATTATTTAACTTTAGATTTTTTAAATATAAAAAGAAAATATGTCACTTCCATGGTTGAGGAAGGGTCTGTATGTGCTAATGATGAGAGCCAAGAGTGTATGCAATATCATTTTATAGCTGAAGAGATAGTGTTATCAGATTAGGATACTTGAAAATTAAAGTTAGATTTGTCACCCAAATATCCTTAGTTTTCAGATTTCTTTTATCTGTTTATTAATTAGGCAAACTATATGGATATTTCTTGATGTGATCACAGTTAATTCTGCCACTTAAGTTATTTTTTTCCTTCTGCCCTTTGATATGATCTTTTATTTTCAAGGGTTTTCCCCCATATAAAGATAAGCAAGGAAAATCAGATTCCATGTCCCTCCTCCCCCCCCCATGTTTTGTTTTCTTTGCCAGTGTCAAGGGTGATGATATTAAAATGATTAATCCATACAATTAATTTGTGTCTTAATGACTGAGCATTATGGGATCTGAAGTCCAGGTTTTATTTCAGCCTTGACCAGGACAGGATGGCAGAGCAGCTGCTGAGCACTCCATACTTCTCAGCCACTGACATCAGCAGATGAGTCCATTTCTAACCCTGCTTAATTCCATAACTAAAGTCTCTCTCTCATTCAGATCACTGTGCCCATGATAGAAATTGGAGTTTAGAAAAACCAACTGAATGGAGGAACGATTTAGAGATTTATTGTTCTCAGTGACTTCCCCAAACTTCCCAGTCTTTAAATTAGTTATTTAAATAAGTTCAGAGAGGGTTCATGGTCATCCAGCTTCAACTCTGTTTCATAGCAGATGTTTCTTGAAGGGAAAAGCTCTGTCTTTTGCGTTGGAAGATGTGGGTAAGTTGCCTGATCCTGTTGTCCATTATGACTTTGGGACAAACTATTCAAACTTCTGTGACCTTATGTTCCTTATTAATAAGAAAAAGTATGATGAGAGTTTCTGCAAAAAACGTTCAGGCAACTAGCCTGGGACAGAGATGTGTAAAAGAATGTGATCTGTGCCTCCAGGGTTTTGAGCAAGTCTACCTGTAACAATAATCCAAGCATATAGTAACACATTTCTTTAATATTAATAACAAAATAATAAATGATGTGCAGATTCAAGAAAATGACTGACTTTGGCTATGTAATTTTGTTACTAAATGGAATGCTAGGCATATAGCTGCTGAAATAAATGCTGGCGTATTTCTGTGTTTGTTGATGGAGGAATATATTCATGATAATCATGAGTCAGGATATTATTTAATCAATGCATTGTTTAGTCATATTTATAAATGACATCCTTGTATATATGTATACACCTTACACAATTCAAAGCACATATAAGATGCATTGAATTGCTCTGCGTTTTGGAGAGAATATATAAGTGGTTGTGGGTGATAGGACTTGCAATGATTTTTTTGCCATTTTCATTTTATAATTTTTCTGAATTAAATATACATGGCTTATGTGAAACATATACACAGAGATACATGTTAGAAATTTCAAATAAATCCAGAATAGAATCTTGAAAATACACCTGGTTTTCTATCATTATTCTCTAGTCCATGATCATAGCGGTGGTCCTGCCATTCTCACAGCCAATATTCCAACTGGAAAATCATTCCTTCTCATTTATGGATGCAATGAACTTCTGAACAGTCTCATTTCCAACCCCTTCTAACTCATTTACATAAAGACTGTCAAAATTCACATTGTTTCTAAAGCACAGAATGGAGTTTCCTCTCTGTAGGGCCTTAATGCCTTCGTGACTCTAAGCCCAGGCGTAGATGGTATCTTCTTTAACTTTCAGTTTGTATCTAAAGCCTGCCTAACACTCACAGTATGTCACAACACAGCCGAGATCTGTTTCAACTCTTGGGTTACATGTACCAAGTCAAACATGACTAGCGTCCTCTAGACAGAGTGCACACCTCAGACTTTTGTTGTGTCTGCACTCTCAGACATCACATTCCACCAGTTCAGAACATTAGTTACTAACACTCTACTTGAGGCTTCCACCCCAGCTTAATACCCCATGTTGCTCATTTCTAGCTATATTCTTTTCTTTTTGGACTCTCATAATTCTTTGACTTTATAGGATTTTTCTTTCCTTTATCTATACTATTTTTGAGCACTTACTTAGGTCCCAGCATTGTCAGGTAGCTCCAACACAGATATAAACAAAATGCATCCATGCCTTTGAGTAATTATTAATATCATAACAGCTCTCTTTCACCTAAATCCACTGGGTTAGGAGAGTACTTCCCTACATACTACCTCTTCATGAATACTATACTGGCATAAGTTATAGGCACATTGTATGATATTTGTACATATTCATCCCATAAAATGACTATGTTTTCTTATAGAGAAGATACTAAATAAACATACTGCTAGAACGTACAGAGAATGATAAAATATTTAATTCAATCCATGTGACCATATGCCCTCCAGTCTTCCACCATGAAGCTTTTCCTATTGTGTGTTTTTGAAGATTAAACTTGATTCTTAATTAGTATTATTCTTATAATTGTGTGTTAGTGTGCTGATGACCAGACTGACTTTCTGAAGTAAAACTTCTGTCATAGAATCAGTTGTGTCACAGAACTTGTGCTTGGCACCTTGGCTTAGTACCCAGAGGCTACGGGATCTTTAATTTACAAGGGCTGGCCTGTGGATCTTGGAACGTTAAGAAGATGCTGCCCTTGGTAGCTCTAACGTATTTAGTCCTTTAAATACACCCTGTCTCCAAATTGTGTTATTTAAGGAAAAACACAGCATCCCCAGTGCTATTTCTTCTTCATTTTTTATCACCAAATAATATGCATTTATTTAGGAATGTGAGCTAATTCTTTATTACCTATATACTTACCTCGTTTACTGTATTTTTTATCATTTTAGAGGAAACTAGTAGCTGTTATTTTTATAAAGTCTAGAGGATAAAGAGCATTAAAAGTTCTTTTATGGGACATAAGAAATTTCAGTGGTTTTCAAGTTATTGATATGGTTTTAAAGTGACTCCTTACTAAACTCTTTTCATCCAAACCTGCTAAGTCCATTGATAGACAAAACAAGGTCATTTACCATTTTTAGTTTTCAGAGGGAAACCTGTGCCTGTCTAAGGGACTGGATGTACTCCTATGACGACTTAGTGCATGGGATTACACCCTGAAAAAGATTCTTCCAAATTAGCTTCAAACATTCTCCTGTATTTTTAAGTGCAACTAATGAACCTATGCTTTTCTGAGCCCTGGTGACTGGGACATGCTGCCAGTGTTTGTTTCCCTAGCTGAATTCTAAGTTCCTTGAGCATACAAACTGTGTGTCTTCCTGGGATAATTCTGTGATGAAAACATTTGCTGATTTGATTTATGTAATTTCATATATTTTATAAACTAAATTCTGCTTCTACAGTAGAATAAGTTATTCTGTCTATCTAGACACGCACACAGTGAACTGAGAAAATAGCTTTAAGATCCATGGGAAGAATGCTCTTTTACTTTTATTAATATGTGGCATGAGTACAGAATGTGCTATTGTCATCGCTGTCTAGAGGAGTTTATTTGTAGAGATCTTATGTATTATTATTTATTTAGTGTGTTAGTTATTTTATGTGTACATCTTCACTTGTCGGGGAGCATCTGTGTGTGTGTATAGGGAGGTCAGACGCATTGATTTTCAGCCACGTTCACCATTCCTTTGACATAGGATCCCTCACTGGCCTGGACCCTCACCATGAAGAATGATTTAGTTGGCCTCTGAGTTACCAGGGACCCTCCTGTCTCTGCCTCCCATCCTGCAGTTATAGAAGTGCTGACATCCACTACTCTGACTGGTTGTTCACGTGGGTCCTAGGGATCTGAATCAAGCTTTCACACCTATAGCTAGGTAGGCCCTTTAACAACTAAATCATCCCCCTATCTCTGTAGATTGTATTCATTTTATGAAATTTAGACACGATATATTTAAATGTATCATTTTGTACCTCTGGGAGGAATTTGGTTTCCTATCATTACCACTAAAGTTTCTACACAGGAAAATCTGGAGTCAAGTATCATGGTGTATATCTTTCAACTCTTCATTTGAGTTGGGAAGATCATGAGTTCACAGTCAGCATAGGATGCAAAGGCAGCGGCAGCAAGAGCAGCAATTGTTAAGTAAATGAGGAGCTACAGTGCAGATCATGTGGCCTATAATTGGAGAGTAGATTTTATGAAATATCACCGTCACCTTCTACAATGCTTCTTGGCCTTTCAGAAGCTACGCTGCCATGGGGAAACATCAAAAGGAGAAATAGCACCTGGTGTCTAATGTAATACTATGCTTCTGTGAGTTGTCCCTTCTACCTTCTGGAAGTCACACACTGGCAAAACTACTATCATTGCCCTTGCTTTCTGTCTCTGCTGCACATTAATTTCCTGGCAGGTTTAAATAATGTCTAAAATGGTTGAAATGGTTGATGCCACCTACTGAGTGATGTCTTCATTTCCTCTATTCATATTCCTCCTCTTACCTCTTTTTTTTTAAACTAATGGTCTGGTGAACACCTCATGCAGGTGCATTTTATTAGGAAGTATTCCCTCTAAATGTGGCTCAGAAGCTGAAAGAAATGGGCCATAATAGTATAAATGTAAAGTATCTTTGTAGAATTTACTATAAATGGAATGTCCTTATCCTGAGGCATAGAATATAAGAGACTTTTTCCTCTGCCAGTAAGATTGCTCTTTCTAGCAATGTTCACTAAGTACATGACATCGACAACTGTTGTGACATACACAAAAATGAGCGGTGCACAGGCAGTCTCTGCTATAAAGTAGAAATCTCTCTGGTTCTGATTGTTTATCATTTTCTTCTTTCTGAGGTGGTAAAATGGACTGGCTCCCGGTCTGTATGAATTGTTTCACTCCTAGTTCATAAAACTGCAATTAATAATGATGAGCTAAGATCATTCTGGATCTGATGTACTACCTTATCTTCATTGAAAGAGAGTCTTTAAATCTGTGGCTGAACTACTTATGGGACTTCACACTGATTAATTCATCTGTTCAGAGTCTTGAGGCTGACATGGCATCTTCTCAGCCATCCATTGGGATCAACGTCATCACTTTACATGAAATGAACTTACTCCTTTGTAGGCTTAATAGGAACAAGATTTCAACCACTGACTGTGGAAATGCCACTGGAATTTAATTTTTTGATCTCTGAGAACACAGAAGACCTCATCTTTTCCTGAACTACCTAAATATAAAATAATCTGATATTGGAACTTTAGTAGAAGGCCAACTAATTTAAAGCAAGTAGTCTTCTTTTCTGAAATGTTTAGTGTATTATCACCAGCATGTCAGGTCCTTAAGAAAATCTTACTCCTCATGGAGAGAGATGCTGGGAGTACAGTCACCGCAGGATAGGTTTAGGGTGGTTATGATTGGAGGCAGCACCAATTCTTTTATCCTTTTTTGATGCCACAACCTGTTTCTCTCTGAAAAAGCATTATATGATCCTGTCTGTCAAGTTTTTACTAACCAGAGCAGGGACTTCTGGCTTAAAAGTTGACTTCCTTTCTGGGGACTTGGAGTCTAAAGGAGGAGACAGAGAAGACAGAACTTTACACAGAGGTCACCTACTACAGGAGTGGTACCCTGAATGTATTGTTTCACTCTTAAGCTCATCAAAGTCAGATGAGTTCCTGTTGTATGTGGAGCTCAGCTTTCCTTCGGGGCTATGAGCTACTTTCATACCTTCAATCAATTCCATTCTCATTAATGTAACTACAGTCTATGTCTTTAATATTCCTCTCAATAAATGATGAGATCCATTTTAAATTTGCTTGGATCTTGAAAAGTAACCTTCCAACCCTTGATAGCTCTTTATGCTCTTGGAAAAAATACAACACAAAGGGATATGTTCTATTGTACTATGAACCCTATCATTAGTAGGCATTCCCAAGGTGAATATGATGCAGGGCCTAGGAGAGGGTCCATGAGGTGAGCTCCCCACCTACACCCATAGAGCACTGTGGTCTGCAAATGTTTTAACTACCTATTTCCTCTAATTTTGAAGCATGACATACTTACACTGCCCTGGTTCCGTCAAGCTTGTGATTTCTTCTCATAAATGTTTTTACTTAATTTCCATTGCTTCTACAAGAACAGCCTCCACATCTTTCATCTGTGAGTGAAATCTAAAGGGGGCTTTTTCTTGGCTTTGTGACTTAATATCCTCATGCTTCAAAGATGGTTCACTGGGATGTTTATGAGACAGTTTACACTTGAGTTGTTACACCCACATCATACATTCTCCATCCTCTGCTCATTTTTTCTCTTATTCTTCTCCACGAAGCATATATGGTGTCATCACAAGCCAGGGGACAGCATTGGACTCCCTTTTCCCCCAGTGTCTTGAATAGAGCATCAGCCAGTTCTTGGCCCAGATTCCTCACATCTTCATTACCTTCTGTCTCTACTGTTATAACCTTTTCCTGTTACCATCTTTTGCTAGGTCAGGTGCACATGTGTCTAATGCACATGTGTCTAATGTTCTGAGCAATTACCTGTCTTCATATCATCTGCTGAGCTTTGAATATACCATCCCCAAACTTGTCTTGAGGTGAGAAAACATAGCAAGCAGGTCCTGAGCAACTATGAGAACTTTGAACCTGGCCTCCTCAGCCTTGGAAAATAAAATTCTCAGAAACTCAATTTCTTTGCTGAATGCATTGTGTGTTCTTTGGTATTCTGTTATTGTAAAATAAAATGGATGCAGACTAAGACAGCCCTTATTTTATGTATTTATACAATTCCCAAGGACATGTTTTTATGTATAATTTCTGTCAGATACACTTAAAACCAAAATAGCATGTTATTTACTAACTTCTCTTTAGCTGTATTTTGCTTATTGAATAATAAATAATAGCTAATGAGTCTATCTCATCTCACAATAGGCTATTCACATAAACTAACCGTTTAAAACAGACAAGAGTGTGGCTTAATTTTTACAACAGATATTAAAAAGAAATCACACTTTGGAAATAGGAATTATTTGAGTGACAAAATTAGCATACATTAATATTTTGGGGCTTAAATAGAGCACCTGGACACCAAGTTTCTTGAGAGAAGAAACTTTGTTTTTGTGTGTTTCTTCACCTAGCATGTTTGTATAAGTGCAAACGGAGCCCCATCAAATGGTTACTAAATTGAATACAATTGATATATTGGAATAATTTTAATATTCATGACTTGAAATTGACTTTTGAACAAATGAGCAAATTGCCTTCCATGAAAAGGAAGTCCAGTTTATTTAGGAATGCCTGTATACATAAGTCTTTCACTTTCCCACTGTCATTTGCAAATAAACACAGAGTTGAGGCATTTGGATCTTCCTTTGCATTGCTTACCAAAAGAGGATTTGGGAAATGTGGAATTGGCATGCTCTATGCTATTCTTGAGTAGTATAGATCATCAGTCTCTATTTTTGGCTGAATGATAACCTCTGTGTTCAAGAGTTCAAGTCACTGCTAAGAGGATAAGGGATGCATTGTGTTTTTTCCCTCCCTCTGCTTGTGACAGATGTAAAGTGGTACTCCACTAACACAATATCTGGTAACTGCCTTCTTTAAGGACTATGTGGTTATTCTGTTCTCTTTAATTCACATCCTGACTTCTACCATGATTTGCTCAAATGAATTAATATGCACATCTACATGAATAGCAATGCATAGGTAGGTGATAAGCAGATAACTCTGCTATGAAGCCATATTTACAGAAAACCAGTTTTTAGAAATTATATCAGAAGATATTTAGAGAAATAAATTCTGAGAACAGAAGCCATAAATTGCCAAACTCTTGAAATGGACCCATAGAAACTGGTTTCGTTTGTCACACAAGGTATGTGACTGTTGTTATTATTGTTGCTGTGGCTATTATTACTTAATCTTTAGCAATCAGGAGATTTCCCATCAAAATCCAGATTCCCAGTGTCTCCCAAGAATAAGGTGATACTCTAAGAAATTGCTTGCAATTCAAACACTGGCAGTGCTGTGATTTTAAACTGTAAATGGCCACAATTTCAGGACTCCCATCCCTTTATCTGGATGTTTCTCATCTGTATCAAATGGTATAAGGTACAAGCACTGAAATGCTTACCCAGAATGCTCTCTGACTTAATGGAGTATTGCACATCAACTTATTCTACCTGTAATTTCCACCCCAATTTCTATGTTATATCAATTTCTCCTCCATATAGTTTTTCACATTGGGGCCTATTTTCTCCCTGTCCTTGCTATGAGTTTTATCCAGATCTTGCTTTCCTTGCTTTGGGCTGCTGAAAGGATCCATCCTTTGCCCCTTTCCCTTCTCCTCTTTTTCTCCTACACCATTTTGAGCACATATTTCAATATACTTGTTAATCTCGGATCTCTAGGACAACATGGAGTCAATGCCTATCTATTTGAAACCAAGGTGGAACTCTGCTAATTTCCCCTTCATTTTGGTTAACACATAAACAAATAATGAGCTATCATACACCAAAGTACTCTGGTAGTTTGGCCACCAGGACTGCCTTATTTTCCTCACATGGTGACCAGTGTTTGCAATCTTCTGAGTCTATACTTTTGGGAAGAAGCTAATCTTTTCTGCTGCTTATTTCATAATATCATCCTGTTCTCTCATTATCTCAGAACAGAGATTCCCAGAGTGTTGTACCTAGAAGTCTCATTACAAAGTAAAATGTCCTATGCTTTGGGACATTTTCTATGGCTCCACCTGTATCCCAAATTGATTCTATTAGGATCAAGGAATGAGAGAGATGATAGATGATACAAAGATACATATTCAGATAGGTAGTTGGATGGATGGATAGAGATAGATCATAGATAGATAGATAGATAGATAGATAGAAAGACAGAAAGATAGATAGATAAATGGTAGAGTATTGCGCATGTGTAAAATACAGCTATATGCATAGGTAGATAGGTAAGTATATAAGTGGATATATAGAGAGAGATTGTAGAATATATGAATGATAGAATGTGGGAACACCAGACCTTGAGCAGAGACCCACTTCCCCTTCTGCCTGGGAGTAGGCAGCTGTAAGACAATGTTTAGTAAAAACATGTTTACTAAAAACGATACAATAAGTTCCTGGCCACTTCCCCTTCTGCCTGGGAGTAGGCAGCTGTAAGACAATGTTTAGTAAAAACATGTTTACTAAAAACGATACAATAAGTTCCTGGGAAAGGCCTTCCCACGGAAACCGCCCTGACCTCGACCTTGTCCAAAGACTAACCGCACCTTCAAAAACCCACACACATCCACCTCTGGGGTCAGAGCAGAACCAGCCAGGGTAGAGGAGAGAGCAGAAGCTTCTCTGGTGGGAGCTTTTCTTAGGAAGTTTTTCGTGAACCTTTTTGGAGCCTGTTTAAAGTTTTCTTTATATCATTGAACGAGTCTCTGTGTTTTCAATACCCGACACCCTCCGCACGTTCTCGGACACAGGCCGCGCAGCAGACGTGACAACAGAAGATGATAAATAGATGATAGTAGAGTATGTGTGTGATTAAACTGATATATAGTTGGATCAACAGGTACCTAGATATAGATAGTTGATAGGAGATCTGTATAGATAGATATAAATGACTGATAGTTAGATAGACAGACAGACAGATAGATTGATAGGTAGATAGATTATAGGTTCATAGATGTCAACTCATAGATATACAGCTATCTCAGTCTGAACTTTTGGAAGCCTAGAAATTGTAGATGACACGACTTTCTTTGGTAGACTTCTAGGTAATTTGAGAAAGAAGGAAATAAAATTCAGTTCATGTTAAAACTAGTGTATTTTAAGCAGTGTTGCTGAAGCACTGTTGATCTTCAGTAACCCTGGGTATAGGTTTCCTCTGCTCTTTGACATCACCCTGGAATGACCCACTTAAGAATTGTCATGCAAGAACTGTTGACCTTCAGTCAAAATCATGATGATCGAACCATCAGCTTCTTGTAAGGAGTGTTTCTTTTTGTTCTAGTTTCTGCCATCCTCATACCTTCTCTCCTATTATTGTGTGCTTATCAGATGCTGCCTTAGACTGCATTGAATGTAGACCTGCCTGAAAATGAAAATGTAGAGCAGTACCAGTGTTCAGTAGGGTGGTGATGGTGAGTCTAGTTCTGGTTGAATGATCAGTGGAAGTTATGGATTCTCTGGGTACTCTTTGTTGACTACCCCAGTGAATACCTGCTTCATCCCTTCTTATAAAATGGGGAGAATTTACCAAGAGGTCTGGAGTAGGGAAACAGTGGAGGAAGTATTTATATTGTTCATTCAGGGAAGAAAGTATTTACTGAGCAATTTGAAGCAGGCTTTTCATTATCTTTAAAGTAGGGCAGTAGGGGAGAGGTAGATTTTGATTAGACAGAGTTGGGGAAGTTATTTTGATAAAGTACCATAATATTAATAAGAGAATTTACAACTCAGAGACAAGTGTCTGAGATTCTGTTTGTAATTCATCAGTCTACAAGTTTTAGTATGACCCAGATCCTTCTCAACTCAGTCTATAGGATGGGCACAACTCTATTGCAGAGTAGGTTGTATTAGGAAACAAACATAAGAGCACAGTTAACCTGATAAAACATGTGCAGCATTTATGAATACAGACATTTCCAAGAGTAAACCAAGACCTCAGAAATACTGTTTTTCAGTCATGTTTTTAAAAACAGAAATAATAGACCCTCATCCTTCATGTGAAGCACACAGGCTAACACCAACAAAAGAAATAAGGCCTGTGATGGCTGAGCAGCAAGCCATGGCCACAGAGGTGGGAAGCAGCTGAGCTGAGATTTAAAGCCATGGATGACTGCTTTTAGATGCTGTATTCTTTATGCTGAGCCCATTAGTGCCCCCCTCAACCTTCTTTTTTGCCAACCCATACACTTTTTCTTAGCAGCAAAAATGAAAGACATTTATGTTCGAAACTAACTCATCCTGATAATTCCCAATTAAGATGTTGTCATCTAGCATCTGGCTCCATTTCCTTTTATGAAATATTGTAAACATAATTTGAGTATAGCTTAAATGAAGTGTCCAAATGGGATAAAAACAGGTCACCTGGGAAATTAGATCTTATAGATTACAAGAATTCAATGCCTAAGTTGTACTTAATGGACATAGTTTTTTAAAGAGAATTCTTTGGAAATGATTGGTGTATTGGTTTCATCATTATTTCTACCTAAGTCTACAGTGTGGAACAATTAAAATCAAACTAACTAATATGAACTTCATGTTATACAGTAGCAAAAGCCAGCTTCAGCTAACAGACTTAACATTCACAAGAAAAACCTGGGGGTGGGTCTTTGACCCAAGTTCATATTTTTCCCTTTATCTTGTTTTAGAGAGCTTGCATACAAAAGATTTTGGGGGTAAAATATATCAGAATTTTCTGACCCTGAAACTTTTTTAGTAAATTATTTCAAAAATACTTTATATGACTATATCTGAAATACAATCTCTGGGGTGTGTATGTGTGTGTGTGGGGGGGGGGGATAAGAGGGAAGAAAAGGTGGGGGGAGGGAGTGCGGGAAGTGGGAAGCAGCCAAAAGTTGGTGTTGGTTGTCATCTTTGATTACTCTGTGCCTTAAGTTTTGAGACAGGGTCTCTCATGGAACATGGAGCTCACTGGTTCTGCTATTCTGGCTATGACAAGCAATCCTCCGGAGGATCCTCCTCTTTCAGGTTCCTCAGCACTGAGATTGCAGGCATTTGTCACCATGCCTTCTGATATAGGTATCAGAAATCCAAACTCTGGTTCTCCTGCTTGCATGACAAGCACTTGACCAAACCTTCTCCCTGGCCTCTTAAGGAGTCTCTTAAGTAAATAGTAAATAGCCCTTACTATTCCTTGATTATTGCCCAATTAGATAAAAGAAATTATTAATTTTTAGTTGAATGCTCTGAAAATGAGGGTGGAGGCAGGGTGGGATTAAGGATAAAGCACATGATGACGGTGTGTGTTGGCACTGCTTTAGATACAGTGGACAAACATTCTTTAGGGAGCACATTCCATGCTTATAGGTGACTACACCATCTTTTCCCCTTAGCCTGGTGAGGTGATGGTTAAATCCATGTACTGTCAAGTTCTATAACCTGGGATCCTGTCCCAGCTCTCACACATCCTGATGTTGCAAGTTTAGGCAAGTTCCTTAGACTCTTTAGGGCTCAGTTTTCTCATTGGTGAGTTATTGACAATCACTGCTTCATAGGGTGGTCAGGATGATTCAGCATCAACACCAATAAATGCCAATAAACACATCAGTGTGGTTAATGCCATCAATATTGTCTTGGGATTGTATCATCTTCTCAACTTAGTCCTTAGACTCTTCTGTGACCTTATAAAGCAAAATCTGTTCCTTAGTAACAGAACAGCTCAATGGCATTATGAGAAAGACGCATATTCTTATTTAGATAAAATATCAAATTGGGTTCTTATAAGAGGCCTGAAGATGTCCATAAAAAAAAAAGCTGTAAAGAGATTCCTTCTAGTAACTAATCACGAGCTTGGACGTATTTTCAGAAACAGCGCTAATTTGTACTCATCAAAGGAGAACATATTGATTTGTGTGTGTATTTCAAGCAGTGCTCTTACGCATGTTGGTCCTGTGGTCGCAGCACCCTCCTCTGGGGACAGTGGCTTCTTTAAACTGCAGTGAATGGTGATTCTATTTGTAGGCATTCTTGCCGACAGCACACCTTCCTTTCTGTGGTGATTATTGCATCCTCATATTACACTGTCTTTTTGGAACTAAGATACATCTCCAGCCCAGCCAGCCCCTCCAGCCCCTCACAAACAGTGGTTCTCAATGTTCCTAATGCTATGACCCTTTAATATAGCCCCTCATGATTGGTGAACCTCCCACCCCCCATAAAATTATTTCACCACTACTTCATAACTGTAATTTTGTTACTGTTATGTGAACCCAAGGGGTTGCGACCCTCAGATTGAGAACCACTGCACCACAGACTATGGTAAGTCTTTTGAACCATGAAATCTGTTTGCTGCAACCCAAAGACTATAGAACAATTTCAGTACTGAAGAGGCTCAGACTGCAGCTCCGGTCACATATGTATAATGACAGAAAGGCAGAATGCTGGTCTCATTTGAACTCCGGGGACATGCTTGCCCCTCTCGACCCATCTTCTCTTTGTAAGCGAATAGCATTTTTACAGCAGTAGAAGCAAATTCCAGAAGATGGTGACTTACCTTCCTTTAACCAAGGAATGTCATTTTTGTCATTTTCAAAATGTTCAGCTGTTCTTCCTTTTATCTTTTCCAACTCAGTTTCTGACATCTGAAGGGGGAAACAGAATGTGTAATGTCAGAAATGCATAGAGACCACAAATGGTGAGCACAGTTTTATGTTTGGAGATGCTTGACATATTACGGAAAATTTCCTGTCTGCTGTGTTGGGAGCATCATCTCAGGGCCTTCCTTCCCTTTGGTCCGCTTGGGTTATTTAAAACCCTGACATGGAGAACTGAACTCTATTGTACAGTACTTCAGAGCTCTGCAGCAAAGCCTGCTATAAGATGCTAGAGCTCTTGGATATAAGTGAATAGCAGATTCCTAACCAGACTCAGATTTGTCACAGATAAATAAGCATTTGGTTACTGTTTAATTCCTTTCCATGTCACATAGAAAGGTGGGCAAAAATGTAAAACACAAAGATACAGAGAACAATCAAATACAATAGGTACTTTTCAGGAATATGTTGGCTGGAGGAAGAGTCTTCCTACATAAGCTAGCCTGAGTCCGGAAAGTATCCAGGAAGCCTTTTGCTCCTCACCTTCAAAGCAGAGCCCTGGACTTTCAGTGCTTGCTGGCTATCCAGGCTCTTCCCAGTTCAGCACTCCCAAGTGCTTACCTGTGTGTTGCAGAAGGAGGAGGCCAGAGGTGTGGGACTAGGGTGCGGTGTGCTGCAGCCTCCCTTGTCTCTGGGTGTCCAGCATTCCTCTATCCTGGCAGCACTGAGCACACAGGCAAACACACTCCCTCCCTGGGTGGTGCTAGATTTGTATGGTTGCCAGAAGCATCCAACTTGCGGCTGAGAGTTGTTTTTTGGTTTTTTTTTAAAGGTAATATAAAGCTTGTGGTTTAAAACAATAAAACCTCCTCCAAGCTAACACTTATTTAAAATGACACTCTACCAAGCAGGCTAAGAACAAAGAATTCTTTTCAAATGCATCGAGTGGCTCCCAACCCCTTCCTTCCTGCCCACCATTCATTACTTAGTATTAATATTAAAAGGTGCCGAAAGAACATACTGAAAACATATACACAAACTATTTAGTTTGAAAGAGAGACATCCAAAGCTGAATTCCCTAGATGTTCATTCTCTGGCTGATGTTTTGAAAATCATTTTTATCCCTAACATTTTATAGGCAGTAAGAAAACACTGAAGTTTTGATTTTATCATTTACAGATATTTTAAAAAGGATTTGGAATGACATCCCAAAGAGCATTAGTCATTACATTCTTAGGTAAGGACAACACCGTTTTAAATGAAAGATAAAAACCTAAATGTGTAGCCCTTGAGTATACATGATAAATAATTCACCTTCCTGAAAGATGACTTTTTTGTGGCAGTATTTGGTTTGTATCTCAAAGCAGTTGGCCCTCTCTGATGTATTTGTCTGACACAGATGTTATCTGATTGTGTAGTAGTCATTTCTCCCACCACCCAAAATTTACTTCTTCATTCCCTCTGCTCTTTGTCTTACCATATTTAAAACTACCTTGCCCAGCCAATTTTCACACAAATGCCTCCTTTGGTTCCCTCCTTTATGAGTAAGATAGATTTCAGACCACTTAGACAACTAGAGAAAGCCTTAAACCGTAGGATTTCTCTATGTGGTTTTTCCACCCAAGATCCATATTCTTTAGAAAGGTCAAAATCTACACCAACTCAATGGTGTGGTTGCTGTTTTGTCATTTACACTCCTAAATACATTTCTTCACAGCGTTCTCTCACCCCCCCGTTAGTTACCAGGGAGAAAAAAACCACACTGAGTTGGGTGTCTGTCGAAGCAGGATATCGATTTATTCCAACACACAGGAACTTATATAGGACTGAGGTAGGGGATGGGAATCTTGGGATAGGGTAAGGTGACTTGAGGAGTTAAGGGCCAATAGTATTCCACCAAGCAGGCAGGTAGCTAGGCAGGGAGCAATCTTGCATCAGATCTAGCTGAGTCACCCCCACATGGAGGTTACAGGTTAGAGACAGGTTGCTAAACTCTAGCCAGGCTCAGGAGGTTACACTGGGCCTCACATCCAAGCCTTTCTTAGGCCCAACACTCTACCTGGGTAATGAAGTCTGATTTGGACTAGGATTTTAGTATTTTGAGCTGGGCTTGACCTTGGAATAAATGAGCTGAGCCAATGATAGCTCCATGCCTGAGAATAAAAGTAAACAAGTTGTTTGAAGCAATCAGGGCAGACTTGGAAACATAATCAAATCTGAAGCCTCAAAGTGACAGGCCAACCTCAGATGTCACAGGGACCTAAGATCTCATCAGAATCCAATGCAAACAAACTCATTTGTTTGTTTGTTTGTTTGCTGATTTACCAGTATGGAGATAACACGAGCATTCTCTTGCAATAGTTCCTTTGTTTAGACTCAATAGTTCCTTTTGTTTCGCTTCAAAAATGTGATCCAGAAATAGAATCTTTGAGGACAAGTTGTCTGTCCATCAGAAGGCAGATTTTGCCAAGAACAAAGTATTTAAGATGATCACATTTCAAGCTCTGGTTCCAGTTAGAATAGGATTGGATGTAAACCCCTAGCCTGAGGACCTCCAACTGTCAGGTTCCACCCACAGAACATTCTAACTGCCCTAACAGCTGGACCCTGGCCCCAACATACAGAGTAAGAAGCCCAAGCTCTGGAACTTAAAAATCCCACCTGACTCCCCAAGAAAAGTTATATAAACCCTGTCTTCTGCTCAGTTCTCTGCTGCTTCTCACCCAAGTGGAGGCAGCCACTCTCCTGTTTTTCCCCCCTCCCAATAAATCTTGTGTGAGGTTTGTTGTGTAGAATGACTTTGCCAGAGCATTCTCTGGCTCCTGACTGCCAGGATACTTTTCCATCTGAGCTATAACACATTGAGTGCATGTAAAAAGTGGCATTTTAACCAGCAAAACAACAAAATCACCTGTGACTTTTTTATTGCCTAAGAACATGCTGCATTATCATTTAGTATTGCTAGTAAAGCAATGAAACTGCCTATGTAACTCAAGAATATCAGTCACTGTGTCACCAACTTACATTATTGAATTTGAGGACTATAATTTGCAGAGTAGAGTCTGTGATGGCTAATCTTGGTTGTCAATTTTACTACATCTGAAGTCAACTAAGCCCTAAGACGTTGGGCATGCCCATGATGAGTTTTCTTGATTGGACTATTTAAGGTGGGAAGATATGTCCTAAATTCAGGTCTTTAAGGTCAGAAGACCCACTGTGAATCTGGACCAAACCTTTTGATGGCAGCCCTCACAGAAGGACGTGGAAGAAGAAATACTTTTGTTTTCTCTCATTACAAAGTTCATTTATTTCACTGTTGAGGCATTCCCTCTCAGGTATGAGAAATTACCTCTTCAAGATTCCAACATAGACTGAAGACTAGATGAGACACCCATTCTCATAGGTGAAAAAAAATGCCTAATTCTTTTTTTTTTCTTTTCCTTGGAGAGATAGCCATTGTTGGACTATTCAGATCACAGCCTATAAGCCACTCTAATAAATCATATACATATAAATATATATGCATGTATATTCATTCTATCATTTCTGTTCCTCCAAAGTACCTGGATTTATCATAAAAAGCTCTTTGAAAGTTTTGAGGGTTGAATCCATACAAACACAAACATAATATTATAGAATGGTGTTCTTTGAAGGTGTACTTTCTACTACAGATTATAATTGCTAGTATTTAGTATAATTTAAAAATAGTCAATAGCCACTAAAATACCTAAGACATCTCACTAAACAATGATGTTTAATAATTCTCTCTGGTCTTTCATGTCCTTGGTACAAGAATCTACATGGAGTGGCAAAATAGTCATCCAAAATGTCAAGGAGAAAAGGAAATGACCCATGACTGAATAGAACTCCCTATTTGCTACATAGACTCTTAAGGGACAGAGAAATTTAATACCACAAAGCAAAGCAGAGCAAGGGTTTGGAGCAAGGGTTTAGAACACACTTAGCTTATTAGAAGTGAAACAATAACACTCAGGATATAAATTGCCATGTTTTGCCTGGCATTGGTGGCACACGCCTTTAATCCCAGCACTCGGGAGGCAGAGGCAGGCGGATCTCTGTGAGTTCGAGACCAGCCTGGACTACCAAGTGAGTTCCAGGACAGCCTCCAAAGCCACAGAGAAACCCTGTCTCGAAAAACCAAAAAAAAAAAATTGCCATGTTTTATCTTTCTTCCATTATAGACCATTAAACAAAAACACTTACTTTGGCCAAATTATTTTTTAAAATTTTTTATTTAAGTTATTCACATGTCAATTCCAGGTCCCTCTCCCTCCCCTCTCCCACCCTCCCAGCCTACCCAACTTCCCACCCAATTCCCACTCCGTTCCCCAGAGAGGGTAGGACCCTCCATGGGGGATCTCCAGAGTCTGTCATTTCATTCAGGGCAGGGCCTAGGCCCTCCCCTAAGAGTCCAGGCTGAGAAAGCATCCCTCATTGTAGGATGGGCACCCAAAGTCCATTTGTATGCCAGGGATAAATACTGATACTACCCAAGGCCCCATAGATTGCCTAGAATTCCTCACTGACACCCACATTCAGGAGGTCTGGATCAGTCCCATGCTGGCCTCCCAGCCATCAGTCTGTGGTTCAAGAGCTCCTCCTTGTTCAAGTCAGCAAATTATTATTATTATTATTATTATTATTATTATTATTATTATTATTTGGTTTTATGAGACAGGGTTTCTCTGTTTTGGAGGCTGTCAGTCCAGCCTGGCCTCGAACTCACAGAGATCCGCCTGCCTCTGCCTCCCGAGTGCTGGGATTAAAGGCGTGCGCCACCAACGCTCGGCAATTATTTTTATATAGTTATTTTCTTTAACTTAAATCCTTGATGAGAAATATTATAATGTTATAAATTATGTTATAAGTCTTATAAAAGTAACTGCATTTGACACTTGCCTCAAGATGCATGGTTTCCCTGGGGCTTATACCATACGTTCTTTCCTTCTCATGATCCCTTAGGGAAAGCGTTGTTACTCTTCAAGTTATGTATAAGCATATGGAGTCAATCCATACCTGCCTTCTTTCTTAGTGCCTTCTCTGTAATGTATACCATTGTGATATGTTTCAGACTTGTAAATGTCATAACCCCATAAGAGATGTGTGTATATAGTTGATTTTCTCATAGAGAAACGCAAAGAAAAAGTTTTAAAAATGTTTATATTGTCATAATTTCTGGTTGTCATCCTTCCTTCCCTAGGTGGGAATTTTCATCTGATGCCATTTTTCTCCATCCCAAAGACGTTTCTTCAATAATTTCTTGAGAAATTCCCTTAGATCTCATTAATCTAAAGATGTCTTTAGGTTGCTTTCCTTCATAAAGGATATTTATTCCTTATATTGATTGTTTTTGCTTTCTTTTTTTTTTTTTTTTTTGGTCCTTGGAACTGAATTTAGGACCCCATGAATACTAGCAAGTGCTAAGTCTTCAAGCTCTCTCCCCGGCCTTCTTTTACTTTCTGAGACAGTCTCATTAAATTGCCCAAGCTGGTGTGGTATTCTCTCTTATTCCAGAGTGATCTCCAGCTTCAGCCTCTTGGGGAGGTGGGGTTATAGGCCTGTGGCATCAGGCCTTGTTTAGATATTTAATTCTTGATTGTCAGGTATGTTTCCTTTCTTGTTTTACAGTCTTTCTTTTGCATTTTTTTGTTCTCTTCATCACTCTCTTATACTTTTCCCTTCTTAGATCTACCTCCCGTTTTCTTTGTTCTTTGTGTATTTTTAATTGTTGTTTTTAGTAGCTTTATTATACAGTGTTTAGGGGAATCTCTCATTTTTCATATGTTTTTATTGTTTGCACTCTGCTGAGATATTAGGCTCTTTATATCGATATTTGGAGCGTCTGGCTAATTATTTCTTCAAATACTGTTTGTTTTGTTTGTTTATATGCTTGCTTTTTGTTGTATCAGCTCTCCCTTTGATATCCCAATTATATACATGTTAGACGACTTAATATTTTCACACAGGTCCCATAGTTTTTTACTTCTCTTTGTTCTTCAGATTAAATAACTACTGATTTGCCTCTGTGTCTCTAAACATTTCTTTCTGAAGTCCCCTATCTACCATTAAGAGCAGCTGGCATCATTTTGTTGTTGTTTTAGAATTTCCCTGTAGTCTTTGGTATAATTCCAACTTTTTTTTGGTGGTTTCTCAATGGCATTTATTATCACCACCTTTTTCTTTTTCTTTTCTTTTTTCTATCTCTTTCTTTTTTAAATTTAAGTTAGAAACAAGTTTGTTTCACATGTCAATCCCAGTTCCCTCTCCCTCCCCTCCTCCCCATCCCTCCCCACCAGGCTCCCCAGTCCCCCACCCAATCTACACTCCAATCCCCAGGGAGGGTGAGGCCCTCCATGGTGGATCTCCAGAGTCTGTCATGTCATCCAGAGTAGGGTCTAGGCCCTCCTTCAAGAGTTCAGGCAGAGAGAGCATCCCTCATTGTAGGATGGGCACTCAAAGTCTATTTATACACCAGGGACAAATACTACCCAAGGCCCCATAGATTACGTAGGCCTCTTCACTAACACCCACATTCAGGGGGTATGGGTCAGTCCCATGCTTTCCACACAGCCATCAGTCTGGGGTCCAAGAGCATCCCCCTTGTTCAGGTCAACTGTTTCTGTGGGTTAAACCACACCACCTTTTTCTTTATCTTCTTTATTTTACTAATAAAGTCATCATCTAAGGGCTCTAACATCCTGGTCTACAATCAACTGCTTTTTATTAATGTTATTCATTTCCCTTCTTAAAAAGTGATGCATTTTTTCATTGTCAGATGTCAGTTTTTTTTTAAATCTGTATTTTAATCTGCTGATGCTATCTAGTTTGAACCATGCTGTGTCCATTGTATATATATTGAACTAGTTTCAGTGAGGTAAATTGATGATGTTATATTTCAGTCCTCTCAAACTTGGCTCTAGTATTTTATATTTTAAGTTCCTTACTTCTCTTAGTGTTGGGATTCAGTCCATGTTCTATGATCCGACTACTATAGAAAGACATTTACTTACTCAAATGTCAACTAAATGCCCCTAAAGCTCAGTGATTTGGTGGATCTAGAGAACCTGTGAGCTTCATATTAACCATGGCATCTGTGTTCATAGGTGCCATATCTTGGGAGGCTTTTCTAAAGGTTTCATCAATTGTGTGAGTATCCCATCCCTTTATGTGGGAAGCATGCCTCCTGTCTGCCTTGTGGGGCTCCAAACTATAGATCCAATCTATAGATGATCCACAACCTATCTCCAGTCTCCTTATTCTTTCTTCAGCAGGTCTATGGCTCCATTTATATTGTACTTACCCATAGTGAAAGGAAATGATGTCAGGTTAAGACCTGGCATCTGTTGTGTTTTCCAGTAAAAATATCTTCTTCCTATGTTTGGGCTCATCTTGTAAGTAGAGGTATAAGCCATGTGCCATTTATTCCAGCATGATCAATTGGAGAATATGTCTCTGTAATTAAATGAAACCTTAAGCAACAGGTTCCTTAGCTTTGAGATTCCAATCCTGCCTGAAGTTTATAAAAGAATCAGTAATTTTGAAAGTGAACCCTTCTTATAAGTACCAAAGAGTTGTGGTGCCAATTTAACCATAAATTATACACAGAATAAATTTTTGCTTAAAAGTAGTATTTAAGCTACTTAACTCACCAATTAAATGCTGAGAAAGAAGTAGCAGAGTAAGAATGTAATTCAAGAAAAGATGTATCAGTATGGTTTAAATATTGGATGGTCATTTAAAAGGGACTTGGTGTATTATTATCTTATGCTTAATCCTGGCAGTATGAGGATAGTAAGATCCCTGGATAGTCTTTACTCATTTCTTAGAAGTACTTTGATGAATTTCAAGGGTTATAAAGCAGTGCTTTTGGTGAGACCTTCTATGGGGGATCATCAAAATCTATCACATCATTTGAGGTGAGAGTCTAGGCCCTCCTCCATGTATCTGGGCTGAAATAGTATCCCTCCATAGAGAATGTGCTCCCAAAGTCCATTTGTGCACTAGGGATAAATACTGGTTCCACTGTTAGAGGACCCATAGCCTGCACAGGCCCCCCCAACTGGCACCCACATCCAGAGGGTTTGGTTCAGTCCAATGCTGGTTCCCCGGCTTTATGACTGGAGTCAGTGTGCTCTCCCTAGGTCAGATCAGCTGGTTCTGTAGGTTTCTCCAGCACAGTCTTGACTGCTTTGCTCATCCCTCATCACTATTTACACCTGGATTACAGGAGTGTGGCTCAGTGCTTAGCTGTGTGTGCCTGCTTCTGCTTCCATCAGCTACTGGATGTAGGCTTATCAGGGGGCCTTGTTTGGTCTTATGTTAGCTCCCCATCTGTTAGACTAGGTTCCATGAATTCCCACTCTCTCTGGTCAGCTGTTTCTGCAGGTTTTCCCAGAGTGGTCTTGACCCCTTTGTTGGTCACTCCTCCCTTTCTGAAACTGGATTCCAGGAATTTGGCTCAGTGCTTAGCTGTGGATCTCTGCTTCTGTTTCTATCAGCTACTGGATAAAGGCTCGGGGATGGCATTTAAGTTAGTTATCATTCTCATTATAAGAGAAGGGCATTTTAGGTAGTCTCTCCATTGCTGCTTAAGTTCCTAGCTGGGGTCATCCTTATGGATCTCTGTACAATTCTCTAGTGTTAGATTTCTCTTTAAACCTATAGTGGCTATTGCTGTGTCTCTTTTCTTGTTCTCCTCTATTCCTCTCCCCCACTCAATCTTCCTGATTCCTCATTGTAGGAAACACGGGAGGATGGAAGGGAAAGGGAACAGGGAGATTGATATATAAAATGATAGTTTCTAAATAAAAAGAGAGAGAGAAAAGAATATCCCGCCCCCCCAAAAAACAACTCTCTCTTTCTGTTTTCTGTCTATCATCTATCTATCTATCTATCTATCTATCTATCTATCTATCTATCTATCTACCTATCTCCCCCCCCCTCTCTTTCTTTTTTTCTTTCTTTCTCTCTTTCTGTGTGTGTGTGTGTGTGTGTGTGTGTGTTGGTATGTATTAAAGCTAGGGCCTTATACATGCTAAATGCACACCCTACCACTGAGTCACACTCTAATTCATTTATACCTACAGGAACTCTCTGCATGACACCTGTTATTGAATTATCAGTGACAGATAAAAGCATTTACATAAAAAGTTGAGGTGAAAGCATCAAAGCAACAGTATACTTAGGGTATTCAAAACAACCTAAATCACCTGGAAAGAGGAACTCTCAACTGAGGAATTACTTCTATCTGACTGGACTATGTACATTTCTGTGAGGCATTTATCTTAAAGCTAATTTGATGTAGGATGTCCAAGCTCACTCTGTGCCATAGTTTCTAGGTAGGTGGATCTGGGATATGTAACAAAGATAGCTGAACACTAGCAGAAAGAACAAGCAACTAAGTAGAATTCCTCCAACGTCTCTCTTTTTATTCATACATTGAGTTCCCTCAGAGATTCACTGTTATCTATAAGTGTGGAACGAAATAAATCCTTTCCTTCTCAAGTTCCCTTTGGTTGGTGTTTTGTCGCAGCAAACAAAAAAGCAAGATAGAAGGGTCTCCATAAGAGATGTCATTTGTGGTTGCAACTAGAGGACATAAGCAGAGTTAATTAAGGGTTTCTGACATTGAGAGAATACCCTAGAAGCTAGCGGGAAGTGCTCCACAAATGAAGATCTCCAATGACAGGTGACCTTCCTGGGCTATGCAGGGGTGAAGGGTCAAGCAATGCAGAATAGTACTGATCTCAAAGGGTTCTTTTTAGATGAAAGAAACTGACAACTTGAATCTGAAAAACATTTTTCCTGTCATCCATAGAAATAAGGGATCAGTTGTTCAATTAACACCAGTTATAGAGATTTAATAATGCATGTTGTTCTGCATAAATCTAGGATACTTGAAGACTTTTGAAAATATAAAATGTAAGCATTTTGAAAGAGTTGGGTAATTAGGATTGCGCAGTAGAGAACATTGTTCCCTCTTCAAAATGTGCTTTCGTGAGTTGGCGTTCCAAATCACTTTGCAATTATTTATTAATAAGGTGGTATTGATTTACAAGGTTGCTACTCTGCAGTCTTTTGCTAAATTTTCAGTAATAACTTAATTATGTAAACTAATAGCTGTTATTGACAGGTATGAAGATGCTTAGAGCGACATGCTTTTTAAGCAGCATGACCTGTCTGAACAGTTTACCCAACTGTTACCATCTGGAGCTGCAGGTGTTTGGGGGTCACATCTCTTGTTTGCTTGTCACCTCCTGTCAGGTCCTTTCTCATCTCCTTGACTGTCTTTGCATTTATAACTCCAGATCTTAGCTACGCAGGACAGATAACCAAAATCTTTCTCAGAGAATACTTGATCTTCCAGTAACATCAGTGAAATGTACCTTTTTTTTTAATCCCAAGAAGGTAAGAAAAGGAAAAAAGGGGCATGTTATCTTGATCAGTCTTTTCTCTCGACCACCTCTCATGGGTCAGCCACAAAGCCAGGATATTTAAATATATTGAACTTCAAATACAATCTCAGTTTAGCAGGACTTTCGGATCCAAAAGAAAACTCTAACATTTGATCAGCTATTCACAAATGGTGTCTTTGTGTCCTTTAAAGAACTATAAAGCAAATAAAAAAAGTGTAAGCAGTTTTATTTGATGTTATCAGAGATAAAATAATTCTTTGAAGAGCTTCGAGACTAATTGGAAAAGAACATCGCTATGTTCCTAAATTATTAATTTAATAAAGCTGAAGCCACACAGGACCTATATATGTAATGCCACAGTACTGAGAGAATACACAGTTGTGGATGTTGTACAGATTACAAGGGAAAAGGATACTTATAGACAGGAGAGGACTTAATAAGCGAAGATTTAAAAAACCCATAACAATTGGATACAGAGATGTGAGACAACAGAGGTGACTAACAGAGAAATTGTTCCTTCCTAAAATTACATTTAAAGCAGAATTTCTTTCCTTCTGAGATAAACAGCAAAGTGTAAGATTCTGTTTCTTGAATTATGAATTTCCTCTAAGCTGTATAGGACATAAAAGGAAAAACGGTCCTTTTTCTCCCAAATCTAGTTTTAAGTTAGGAAAAAATGTTAGTGTGAGCTGTTTTGTCATTGTAAAAGATAAAACGAAAGTCCCATGTTGCACTAATAAAAACCAGGACTGTGATTCCCACACTGGTGTTAGGGATGGTGAGCTTATGAAACTGAAAGGGGAAATGTCTACATTGCCAACTTCTTCCAGTTACAGACTGCTGTGAGAAGTTGTAGATTTGCCAGGCTAGTCTCTTCATTACATGCCATGGATCTTCTTTTTGCCAACCCTTTCCCAACTTGGGAGGCATGGCTGAGTGATGTCTTAAGGCTGCCCCATGAAATAGAATCGGCTGTAGACTACAAAACTCTAGGGTGCATAAATAAATTTGCAAGAGAGTGACCATACTTCCCACACATCCATTCCTTACACATTGACGGTAAAAAAATAAAAAAAAAAGAAAAGAAAAGAAAAGAAAGAGCTATGCAGGATAATTGTGGAGTAGATCTGAAAGGCATGAGTATCAGATTGTCTGGCTTGCTTTTTACATAGGGAGACTGAAGAAGCCCCACCTGAAACTCTTAAGCATTGTTCCTCATATGTTGGCTCATCCTACCCGTGCAGCTGTCCAGCACTGTGACCCCTTCCAGCTTCTCCATTTCCTAGATTGTGGTATATTTAGTTCCAGGATGAAGAAAATACACTTCTGTAGAGATACTCATGACACTGATTTCCCCCAATGAAGCTTTCTTTTTTTCTTTTGGCTTTTCGAGACAGGGTTTCTCTGTACTGTTTTGTAGGCTGTCCTGGAACTTGCTTTGTAGACCAGGCTAGCCTCGAACTCACAGAGATTCGCCTGCCTACTGAAGCTTTCTATGTTCAAAGTTAATCAGTTCCCAACAATGCATGCTGTTGTAACCAATCCCTTAAAATACATACCTTCTGTGATTCCACTTACTGGATAGAACCTTGATCAATGGAGTATGCCACAATGTTGAAATTTGCATATCTATGAGATTATTGCCTACCACTGCCCAGTAGCATGACACTAGAACTAGTGGTCTACAAAATGCATCTCAATTTTGGAATTGGTTCTGAGAAACTCAGTCCTTTCACAGTACTCAAAAGGGTTAACTTAAAGTTCCATTCAGGCAGCCACAGTTAAGCACAGTCATTGAATGGGATAGAACATACACAGCAAAGAACAAGGCTTGCTGAAAGCAGTAATTCAGTCCCACAAATTTCAGAAGATCTTGAACCATGTGATGAGGATTAGTTACAGATAATGTATGGGTAGGCAAGGTGTCCTGGATGAAATGGTGCCACTCACACTCACTTTATCTAGAAACTCCCTAACAGGTATTCCCAGAGGTTTTTCTCTTGGCTACTTGTATATCTGCCAAGTTCAGAGTAACTGTTAGAGTACAAATCAAAAAACACAGAGTTTAATAGTATCTAACATGCGAGATGCCCACTGAGGGGTTTAGAATATGGTCCCTATTGATAGGAGATGGGATGTCCTGTACAGGGTTGAAGATGAAGCCTGGGGCACCAGACATTCAGTTGTGTAAGGAAGCTCCTATGCGATGAAGAGCAAGTCTGTCCCAATGTGGTACCTCTATGCTGAGATGCACTTAAGTATTCCAAACGGCACCATAGATTTCTTTTTCTATTCCAATCACTCACCACTATGAGCTGTGGGTATCAACTAGGTGTGGATCTGATTAGCTGATAAAAGTTATTGCTGGAAGATTGAATAAAGCTCAACTTTCAAGTGTTCATTTACATTTCAAAAGAGAAAATAATCAACTCGATAGAGGCTCTAACTAATTGATGCTGCAAGAGAGAAAAATATATTAAAATATTTTATCAGAATAGTGATGCCATCCCCTTATATGGAGAGAAATTTTGAAGTAGTTCCTTCTTTTACAATTCTCATCCTTCAAATTCTGCCATGCCCCTAAATTTCACTCTACCATACTGCCCCCTCACAGAAGAATAAAAAAGTGTGTGGCTAATAGCACACTGACAAAAGTATCACTTTGTTCCTCTGTAAGTAGCATTTATAAATATGGAGGTAATGCTTATGAAAATCTAGTAGGTACCTCAAGTCGCAATTTTTTTATGCAATTTTCCCTTCCTTTCTGTTTGTGACAGCAAACTTGCCTTCTGACCAGACACTATAGAGCATACTGATGAAGCAACCTATGTGCACTGTGGTATATTCTTCCAGAATAAGCTCGTTTCCTTGACACCAGCCATTTGGTGTGACAAACAGTTCACATCCACGATTAACCTGCCATGTTCCTTCGTAAAGGTTTCTCCCTGTACCGTTGATATCAGTATTGGTAGCATCATCCATGGCATTCACTTCATAACAATCATAATACCTATTGAGGCATTATAGTAAAATTTTGCACAGCTGTAGGTTCTCCTTGTATGCTGAAAAGTCTGGAACATCCTATGTCAGTAGGCAATGCAGGCATCTGTGTCTGGACTCCCATATCACTAGTTGTTTTTTCCTTATCATCAACAGCCTTGCTCTTTTTGATGGAAGTGATTTTAAGCAATGATGACAATTTCACTCCATCACTTGTTTGCTCCTTTTCTCTTTAGATGGCCAGGGTAATAATCTCTTGCAGAAGTTCTACCTCGAACTGCCAGACTGATTTACTGTCTTCACAATGGGCAATCTTCTAGAAATTTATCTCCAGTAACTATTAGGCTCTTCTATTTTCAAAGGGAGAAGATACAGATAGGGTTGTTTGTTTTTCTCTTTAAGAGAAAGATTTACAAAATAAAGAAAACACACATCTAAAAACATCATTTGTGGTATAGTAGGCTGCAGAATTTGAGTAGTGTCCTCTAATGTCTGTGGACTGCCATATGAAATATCAAGACAATCATGCCAAATATGCCAAGTCACATGTGAATTTGTAACCTCAAATGCAGTTTCAATGGAATATATATTGTTTTCCCACCATTATTGAAGCTAGACAAGAAGTTGCAAGTCAAGGACTGTCTAATATTATGATCATTTCTGGTATACTATGGCCAGAGAACCCTGTTTGAATGTTGCTTTTAGCTTTCCAGAGATCATGTGACTGACTGCTTGTCTACTCTCCTGCTACATAATATGTTCTATATCATGGATCCCAACAAGGTCAGGTAAGAAGCACGCGCGCGTGCGCTCGCGCATGCGTGTGTGTGTGTGTGTGTGTGTGTGTGTGTGTGTGTGCGCACGCACGCGCTGTGTTTAGGACAACTTTATTAAGTATATATAAAGTGTAACAATTATTCATACAGGATTTAAATTGAACAAGCAGCAGTAAATCACCAGAGGGTATACGTATGGCCTGTGTGGAGATACTACACACAGTGTTAGACAAGAGCCTTGAGTATTTGCTGATTTGGGAGGTTTATTCACTTCTCTGGAGCAGTCCTAGTATTAATCTCCTGCAGATTCCAGGGGACAACTACACATATTTACATATTTGATGATGGTAATGATAAACAGTAACACAAATATTCACATCTAGTAATTATTTTATAAGGGAATTTTGCTTTCCACATACAATTAAATACAAAGAACATGATTTACAATCCTATCTTCCCCTCTCCCCATTTTAATTGAAAATAGGTTCTTCTCTCATGCAACCCATCCTGACCACAGTGTCTTCTTCCTCCACTCCTCCCAATTCCCCCTTACCTCCCCTCTCCACCAGATCCATACCCCCTTAGTTTCCCTTCAGAAAGGAGCAGGTCTCCAGGAGATAACAACCAAATATGACCAAACAAGGGACAATAGGACAAGACAATTGCCCTTACATGAAGCTGAACTAGGCAACCTAATAGGAGGAAAAGAATCCCAAGAGCAGGCTAAAGAGTCAGAGACATACCTATTCTCACTGTTAGGAATCCCACAAAAACACCATGCTAATAGTCATAACATAACAAGACCTAGTACAGACCCTTTGCAGGCCCTGTGCTTGTTACTTCAGTCTCTTTGAGCACTTAAGAGTCCTGCTTAGTTGATTCAGTAGACTGTGTTCTCCTGCTGTCCCCCATCCCTCCTGACTCCTACACCCCCACCCTCTTCTGTGGGGTTCTCTGAGGGGAGATTCTCCACATAATGTCTGGCTGCAGATATCTACACCTGCTCCCATTTGAGTCTGCAGAAAGCCTCTCATGATGACTGGACAAAGCACTGTTAAGATCCCACCTTAAAGCCGGGCGGTGGTGGCGCACGCCTTTAATCCCAGCACTCGGGAGGCAGAGGCAGGCGGATCTCTGTGAGTTCAAGGCCAGGCTGGACCGACAGCCTCCAAAACAATACAGAGAAACCCTGTCTCATAAAACCAAAAAAAAAAAAAAAAAAAAAAAGGATCGCACTTTAAGCCACTAAAACTACCAAGGCAACAAGAAGAATTAGCAGATAACCAAAGAGTCTGGCTGTGGCCAGAAGTAAATTGTGTTGAGACCTGTCTCAAGTTTGTTATATCAAGAGTTGTTCCCAGCTAGAAAAATCTGAAAGCCTGGAAGTTTCCCACAGCTGACGAGGCGGTGTGGAGCTTAGAAAAGTCAAAACAGAAAAAAATCATATGCCAGAATACTAGACAGGCCGGAAGCTGAATTGAAAGCAAGTGTTCAGATCTTCTGCTAAGCAGAAATTAGTACATACATGTAAGGAATACCGGAGTCCAGGGAGGGACTTCTGGTGCAGAACAGGAAATATGATACCCAGCAATCACACAAGGCACAGAGTAGCCAATCAGAAGTATAGCATCCTCATAGTGGAGGAACAAGAATGAAACTTCTCAGTGGTATAGAGTGACAGTGCTTGACATCATCCAGAAATTACCGTGTGCACAAAGAAGCAAGAACATTCGAAATCTCCCAGTAGCACTGTGAGAATCTGAGATAAATTTACATGCACAAGATAGATTTTAGATATTTAAGGGTTAAAAATTCAGGATTTATGTAATCTATGTAAAACAAAACAGCTGTAAAACCTGATTGCATTTTAAATAAGGAATATTGACTCGTCTTGGGCAACAGAATGAATAATCTAAATAAACAAATAAATGCTGTAATTAATATTAACTGATCGGCAGCCTAAATCAGAAAAAAATAGAAACATCAAAAGAACCTTCTGGAATGAGGAAAAAGTACTTAATGATATTAATGTATAAATGTATTATTTCACTTTAAAAGTCATATATCAAAATCACAGTGAACTAACAGTTGGGCTAAAGCTTTCATAATCCACATATTTCTTTCTATAATTAGTTATGAAACTTTGAGAACACATCAGCAATCTGATGTATATGAAAAGTGAAATTAACTATTAACATTAAATGACATAGACAAGCTGTCTTCATCATGTATCTATATTTATCTTTACAAATACAACCATTTAATATAGCATTTGCTATTCCTGGGATCTTTTATGGGTAAGAAAGATTGTTAGGAAATAACTAAGGAAAGACATATTTGTTGTTTTATGCTATTACAGAATTTATTTTTATTTTGAATATTTCAGGTGCTACACATTACAATTATGTGCTTTGATGATCTGCTACCTGAATTAACAGTGCTTGTTTGGAAGTAATGAAGGTGGTTACCAGGAGGAAAAGTGTGGAGTTTTTAATAAATATAAACTAGTAATAATTTATACTAAATAACTAATTCAGTGATATGTTTTCTTCAGGTTGTGTGAAACATTCCAAAGAGAATCTATATAGCTCTGTGAAATCCATACACATAAGCCATAAAAAGATATTTGTTATGTAGCATATGAAGGACTGAAGTAAATGAAAATTAAGTAGGTACTGTTTATCATACATAATTCATACACTGAAAAGTGAAAACAGAACATAATTACTTTTAAATTATGGTGAGTTGAAATTTTACAAATTTCCATTAATTTTGCTTTCTTTCTGGTAATAATGTACATACGTATATTGTGATGATATGAAATGAGAAAATTAAGATCCCAAGCTCCAAGCTCTTTCTTCTTTGACAAATGCTGACCAGTGAAAAGCATGGGCTCTGTAGATTATTTAAACGTACCCAGTGAATTTCACTCCACATACCAGAAGAGCTTCTGTAGCGCTGTTTATTTCTGTTCTCCTGTATAGTCTATTTTTTTCCTTTAATGTGTGATTTCTTGACAACCCTCCTATGTGGCTCAGTTGAAACTTGTGGACAGCCAGAGCTTGTGTGCAGCTTATCACATGGTGGCATCCCAGGGAGGGATGTGTGTTCCCTGTCCCTGTCTTATCAGGACAAGACTTGGGGTCCCTGATACGAGACCATAGATTTTTACCACTCTCACAAATCCAATTTATTCTATCTATTTTAGGCTTAAGCATTCCACATCACTCTCGACACTTCACTGTACTTCAGGAAAGATAAGGTAGAAAACCCAAGACACCGTGGATGGGAATAAAAGAACACTGTCTGCACACAGAGATCTTGCTGGCGAAGCACATTTAACACATGGAAATTGATAATTTGCCTACTTAAACTTTCCTAAATGGCTTGTTTATTTAAATGATAGACTGAATTGTGTTTGTATTTGTTTCTAAGAATTGTCAGCTAATGTGCACTCTTACCCTTTCTACCATTATTGAAACATTAGAGAGATAAAGTCCCATTTCTGTTCACCAAAACTGTCATATACAGATAATGGCACGATGCAGAATTTATCAAGTACCAGGGGATGATCGAAGTTAATGGAACAAAGTGGCATTAGAGTGGAATTTAGAGGTATCCCATGAGATTTGGTACAGTAAGTTCATGATTAAACTAGTATATGGGAAAGACAAAGGGGAGTTTGGCATTTATGAATTTAGCAGTAATAAGTCCTATGAATGATCTAGATGCCCAAAACCTCTATTGTTTAGATAAGTGTGAATTTTTTGCCACATTGCTCTTTCTTTTGCTATAAAAATCAAAGCGATACAGGTGAGATGGCTCACGTGGTAAAGTACATGATAACCTGAGAGACATGGGTTCAGATCCCTAGTGCTCATGTGAAAAGCTATGTGTGGTAGACAGGTCATGATCCTAGCATGAATCAGCTGAGACTGGAGGATCCCTGAGGCTCCCTGGCCAGATATTCTTCTAGATCGTGAGCACCAGATTCAGTAAGACTGTGTTACATAAAATAAAAAGAAAGTGAGAAGAGATAGAGGATGGCATCTACCATCGACCTCTAGCCTCCAAATGCACCTGAGCATAGCATACATAGCACAAACACAAGCACACACACACACACACAGACACACACACACACACACACAGCCCACAACCTCAAGGTACTAGGCACAGCAATGTAAGTCAACCCAGTAGGCTTTTTAGGGTGAATTTCTCTAACTACAAACTATTTAAAATACAAAACCAAATGTTCAAGGATGAGGTGCTTTATGTCATTGCAAATTTGTAATTTTTTTCTCTTTCATGAAAATTCCTAAATGCTCATTCAGACTGATTTGCTGATTTCATCTGCTTGTGTTCAAAGTCCCTGTCCCTCCTGGTACCATTCTTAGGTTAAGTCCCACTTGAGTGACTCAGAGGACCTCCTCTCTTCCCCTACTGCAACCTGCTATTCCTCTCAGTTTTCCTTATGGATGACCAGTGTCCCAAAACCTAGAAGTATGAGAATTACATGATACACGAGGCACCTGTCTCAGTGCCTGGCACTTGGTGAGCTGCTAATATTTCTCAGTTCATATGACTTTGTGAACTAAAATCCTTAACCAGAACTGGACTTTCCTGTTCTGCTTTTGTTGACATTATTATTTTTATTTGGCTAATCAGCTCTAAGAATTTGTGTCTGGTTTATTTGTCCACCAAAATCACTCTATGCCTTTCATTGCCACAGAATCCTCTAGATTTTATCTTCATAGGATGCTTTTTCCTTGTTTCTATGGCTACCACCCTTTGAACTCTTGTTTCAGATATTGTCTAATTGCCATTCTGTTTGCCTCTTTCTTCATTCACCCAACCCGTTTCCCAGTTTAGATACTGGACTGTCTAACACTCATCCTTTTTACAGAACAGGTAGGCAAGTGACATGATCCCACCAGAGAGACAGAGGATTGCCAGAAAGGGTTTTCTTCCACCCAAAAGGTAAATAGAAGCACACATTAAGCACTGGAATCATGTAATATACAATCATGGTTTCCTACAAAAACAAATATCTGCATGATTATACTACTAGTAATTGATGGGGGATGTCCTTCTGTATATATGTTTCTCTTATTGGTTGATGAATAAGACACTAACCAATAGAGGCAGGAAGACAGGTGGGACTAGGAGATGAGGAGAATTCTAGGAAAGGTAGGCAGGGAGAAACTTCAGAGGACGCCATGTAGTCTGCAAAGTAGTAACAGACTTGGGCATTCTCTGGTAAGCCAAGACCATATGGAAATGCGAAGATTTATAGAAATGGGTTAATGATTAAGACAGAGCTAACCAATAAGAAGCTCTAGCCATCAGCCAACAGCTTTATAACTAATATAGTGTGTGTGATTAAGACAGAGCTAACCAATAAGAAGCTCTAGCCATCAGCCAACAGCTTTATAACTAATATAGCGTGCGTGTGTTTATTTGGGGCTGGAAAGCAGCATCAGGACCAGGCAGATGAGAAAAATGCCGCTACAAGTGATAATACCTTAGTTTGTGTAAGTGTACTCTGTGAATAAAAATCACTAAATGACTCATGGCTTATAGCCTGTCTTTGTTACTAAGATTTGCAAGATTGAACAAAACTTTGAAAGAGATTCATAAGTGGCAACTTGTATACTTTTCTGTACTGGACAGTGCTGTAGGCAATTCCACTAGTCGGGAATTGTTACATTCACCCTGCTGTTACACAAGAAAACAATCTTTGTAAAAGGTGACTAGGAAGAGAAAACAATCTGCCCCTTTATTTTACTCAGTTCAAACTTTTATGTAGAACTGCAAGTCTAAATACCAGTAATTTCTTCAAATTAATCTGCCCATCTTTGAACTCCATTTTTACGAATTACCCTGAAAGGCAGAAATCCTCAGTGCTCCCTTTGGTCACATTCAGCCTTGTTTAACATCCTGTACCTTCTTCAGTTTTCCAAGTAATGGTCCCCAAGGGAAATTTGTGGATAGGGTAACTCAGAGGAGCATGTGAAGAAACCCTTACAAACTCTGCACACATAAGGGAAATGGGATGTGTATGATATTTTGTGTGTCAGTATCCCATTCCTTTCTCACTGCCTTCACTGGTTGGATAGTCACTTATCACGCAAAATAGACGTGGCTCACAGAATTTACCATCAACTCACTGTTCAACTCTTTCCAGAATAGTTTGACATATTGAAAGTCATGTGTGGCTGCCTAAGATGATTTACAGATTATATAACTTAGGTATTTTCCCCCTCACTTCCAGCGGCTTCCAGAGATGCTATAGGAGAACTGTAATGACAGATTATATAATTGCATAAGCATCCATCTGCTATTTAGGGAAATGAGTTCTTTGTCAGTGTCATTAGAAGGCATCAAAACAATAATTTAACTATATTTGACATGTATTGCACTAAAAATCAAAATTATCATCGAGGTGCTTTTAAAACTTTTAAAAATTAAATTTGTCTCTCATCATTAATAGTGACACTGTCCCTTGAAAATAGAAAGCCATGAGGTTTTTTTTTTTGAGGAAAATACATGCATGTAACCTATAAGTAAATACATGAGTATGGGCGGACAGCTCAAGACTGTGTTTCAATACTAGATATTTAAAATAAATGTGTTCTTGAGGCTGACAAGGCAGTGTTTTCCTTTCTGATATCCACCTAAATTCTGGCCCATGTTCAGTGTTGTAATAATTATTATAACTTCATAATTTGAAACTCGCATGTCAGGGTCTGTGTGTTGCTTTTTTAATATCCACAAAAACATGTAAGCTGAATCATATTTTCCATGAAGAATATTAGAATCAGTTAAGTTTCTCAGAGCTAGTGTACTCCAAAGTTAAATAGTTGGATCCACATGATGTTTATATTTTAAACACTACTCTACCACCTTTACTTATTCCCTGTGCTGTAATCAATACATTTATTTTAAAGTTTAAAAATGAAGGGTAGAGGAGAACATATTCAGCACATGGTATATGCATGCATGAAAGCATCATGTGTCACAATGTCATGCTCAGTGAATATATACAAAGATTCTTTTAAAAATTACAACAAAAGTAAAAGTATTCAGTTTCTTAAAGGAAGCATAAACTATGCAAGTGGGGCATTAAAACAACTCTACACTAACAGTTGTGGTAGTTCCTATTCAACTGGACTGCCAAGATCCTCTGAGTATGGATGTTAGCTATGTCCTTTCCTCATGGTCTACTGGCACTTCCCCCACTTACTCCAGACTGAGAAAGTGCAATGCCTCTTTTAACGCTATAATTATTCCTTCTGAAATTTTGGTCACAAGTGATATCTGTTATTTCTCTAGCTCTGAATCATATCTTTCCTTATGTTATTTTTTACTTGATTTTGCAAATCATAGCCAGTGTAATATAATATGACAATATGCTGATATGAAATCTACTTTGATATCTTATCTGCAAATCAACCATTGTGTAAACACTTGTCAGTCCCTTTGTCCTAGAATGATATGAACGACGATATCCAAATAAGAAAACACCCAGCAGAGTGCTAGTGAGGGACTCTTTGATCCCGATTGGGATATCTCCACTGCAGCTAGACTCTCTAGGTCCTGCCAATAAAGTGTGGATGCTTAGTGACTCACCTACTTCCCTTACAATGGGCTGTGAGTAGTAATGCACCAATGGGATCTTGTTCCTGACTCTTTCAGCTATCTAGCTTTTGTTGGGATTGGGGTAAGCTTATGAAAATAAACTCAAAAATACACAAAGTGTGTTCCATTTTTTTAATGGTACATGATCATAAATTTAACATATTTAAAATAAAAATATGATGGAAATACTTTAATAGCATAGATAACACTTCCCTCAGTGGAAGAATTTATTTAGAATTAACTAATTGGAGGCTGGATAATCAGAGTAGCACTTGAAGGAACACACAGCCCCTTTATTCAACCACAGTGGGACTGGCTTGTGCTGTGGCCGGGAGTGGGGCTGATACACCATAGGTACCTCAAACTTGAGCCCATTGTTACCTAGATAACTTTAAAACTATATTTGGAGTGTGCACCATAATCATGAAGTACAGAAGGTTTAGACACTGTGTTGGTAAGAAACCAATTTTATTATGGCATTGGCAAAGGGTAAAGAGACTCATTTCTCAAAAATAGGAATGTCTGTCTTGCAATTCTTCACATGATCAGAGACAAAAAAGCACTTTTGCCACTATCCCGTTATAGCTGTATCAGTCTTGAAAATAAGAAAGAAACCACAAGATAGAAGGTATTGGTCTAGGAATTCTGATATAATAGCGGCCTTGAACTTCATTAGGGATCAGCATCCCCAGCAAACCTAAAACTCTTCACAAAGGAAATCTCAAAGTGTAAGAGATTTCTATTCAAAGTCTCCATTTAAAAGAATAACTGTGTTACATACTAGCTGGCACTCAGACATACCCTTGAGCATGGATGGCTTCTGATCTTGCAGCTTGGTTTAGTAACATATATTGTGCCTGTGACTTTAGCCTGAAAATTGTAAGCAATGTCTCTCAATAGCTTAGAACATCACATCCATGTGCACAAAAGTAAACATGTGAGCAAATCCTGAGTTTTCTGAGAGCAAGGGCCAGTTTGAAGGTGTTTTACCATTTGGGTAGTTTCCTGGTAAGTTGATTGTTTGACAAGTATTCCTTATGCTGGAAGGTGTAAGATAAGTGTCACAGGGTGTGATGGTGGTTTGTTCTGAAGTTATACAAGAATGTACTTCCTTGTGAGTTCCTTCTTATACCAAGTTCCCACTCAAATACCTACCTGTCAATCTGGGAGGGTGGTGGGAGAAACTTGTGGGAGGTAGAGAAAGTTAAGCGTCAGGAAACTAACAGTTTGTCTTTCCTTTGATTGGTAAGGACAGCTCCCGCTGAAGAACAATTTTTCTTTCAAAGTGTGTGTGTGTGTGTGTGTGTGTGTGTGTGTGTGTGTGTGTGTGTGTGTGTGTGGATGTGCATGCCTGTGAGTGTGTGTGTGATATGTGAGAAGTCAGTGATGGCTCTCTCTTCCTTGTTTCTTCTAGACAGGATCTCTTCCTAAACCAGAGCTCAACCACTGGTTAGACTGGCTCTCCAGGAAACTCCCTGGATTCTCCACCTCCCCACTTTGACGGTGGCAGACTCCCACTTCTGGTAATTATGTGGGTGCTGGGAATCTATGCTCAGGGCCTCATCCTGCATGGCAAGCACTTTACATACTGAGCCATCTCCTCAGCACCTAAGATAACTATTGCTCATCACCGAGCCTTGTAAAATATAAGCAAATTCAGGAGTATGGTAGCTGAGCTGCTAAATGCCTAAAAGTATTTGATTAATTAATAATTGATTTTCTACATGCCTATACCTATTAAACCCTCATTTTTCATATGCAATATTTTTAAAAGAACAAAGCACAATGCATAGGAGTGGGAGAGAGACAAACAGACTGACAGAGACAGAAACGGAGAGAGACAGGGAGATCAGGACCCCCACCAGTGAATCAAAGATTCCTCTCCCCATGCAGAAAATTAGCTTGATTTAGAAATAGTGTCTAAGTGGGAGCTTTCCTGTCCCTCACTTCTAGATACTGAACATAGAATTGATTTCTCTGTTGTTCTAGGATGTAAGGCCCAAAGCAGACATCTTTCTCCTCTTCAGCCAAAGCTTGCAACCTTTGCAAGAGTGATCTGGAAAGCAAACACCCTGCTTGCCACTTGTTTCCCTCCTGTGTATGCTGTTTGATGGTTCAGATTCAGCGGTTCATGTTCCCTAAGGACAAACAGCAAGCAAAGCATATGAATAAATAAGTGCTCAACATTTTGAATGCATGAACTTTGTTATGCTTTTTGCAATGATGATGACAGACATTTTGCAATCGATTTTTAAGAGAGATTTTGCACCATTTGACATAATCTGATGCCGTTACTGATGTTTGAAGATTCCTGCATTTTTCCTGGGATAAAGATGTATGTGCAAACTTAAATAATGGTGGTGATGCTCTCTGCTAGTGAATCTTAGGACTATAATTCCCTTAATTGAATTCATTGATCATGCTCCCTTAAAATATTTCATATAAATTAAATACAAAGTAATACTTATTTTCTGTTCACCTTATACTTTCTGTTGTATTTTTCCCACAGATCACGTTGTATGCTCTATCTTTAAATTAATCTTTATTTTTACATAAAATTGACTTTTGTATCATTATTCTGATCTTATGAAATATTTTAATGTATAGATACTACAAATTGTGACTAAAGGAAAAATAATTTTGCCTAACACATTTGATTTTATCTTTCTCGATATATAAAGATTATTGCCATATATTTATCACATATTAATCAAAGTTTGAAGTTATTGTTAAATATATTTATTATCAAATTAATTTTATAAAGCGATGCTTCAATGAGGTAAAATTCCAATTTAATCTTTGGAAGTTTGTAATAGACTCATAGCTCTGTAACTCCCTCACAAACCTTGCTTGTTATTTAGGGCAAAATATGAAAATTGTTTAGCACTCACTTGTCATCACTCTAAGCTTTTGACAGCCATATACTCTGTCACTGAAGGTTGGGGTACAGGGGACTGAACACAAAGCTCATACATGCTCAACATGCTCTCTACCACTTAATTACACACCCAACCTTCTCCTCACAGTCTACTTAGTTTCTCCTCATACAGTCTAAACAGAATGGTAGACTAGAGGAGGTAGAAGAGCCAGAGTCAAGTGCAACTTTGGGGTGCACTAGTTAGGTGGTTGTAGGGAACATGTTCATAGCATCCTGAAACTGATGTATTTAGGAAGCCCTGGCCTCTGAATATCACACATGAACTTGAATTTAGGGAGGATGTGTACCACCAGACCTAACAAAAAGTATCCCACTGAGGCATCGGTTTCTGGGTTGAACAAGTTGGCTTAGGTTGAGCCCTAATCTCATTCAGGGAATCTGGCATTTTCCATACACTGTCATCTCTTCTGCCTGGGGGATTAGCACATCCTGTATGATGGAACTGTAAGAACACTCTTGGGGGTCTGTGCATGATCTCCTCTCTGTACATCCCAGAGCCCCAATTTTTGCCTGGGTGTGCTTGCACTGTTATAAATCCTAACCTGAGTACAGCCTGTGCTAAGTGCTAAGAATGGTTGCAGGGAATCATAAACCCAGGGTGGCTTGGCGACCCAAACGTTGTGATCTTCAATGAGTTGATAAACTTTACAACATGTAAATAATACTGATAGCAACTGTCTCATAAGGAGGACTGACTCCAATGCATTTATGTGTTTCAGGCAAAGAAATGTCTCAGTAAATTATTAACATTATTTTCTTATTTAAAACATTGTCATCATACTATCCGTCTGATGCTCTAGAATATAATTTCTTAATGCTGTTGAAAAAGTAGGAAGAGGTGTGGAAATCACAGTTCTTGGTTCTTCATCAATTCACAGAAAATGGGAGAGCCTGAGTGATTTGCATATAAAGCCCCTGGTGCTCCTGCCCCGTGTATCAAGGACTGTATGGCAGACATTATTCTTGTTGTTTGCTTTGTTTTATTGATGACTTTTTGGTTTATTTGATTTGGGTTTGCTTGTAATTTTTTAAAATTTTCCTGCTTAAAGTCAGTGAATAACACCATCATTCCCTTGTGCCAGTCTTTTTCTTTTGAGACTCCAAGTAGCTCCCAAATCATGACATGGAGACTTACTAGCTTTGAATGCTTGGCCTAGCTTAAGCTTGCTTCTGGCTAGAGCTCTTTTAACTTGAATTAACCTGTTTCTCTTTATCTACCTTTTGCCTCTGGGCATTTTACTTTTTCTTTCCTTCTGTATATTTTACTTTCACTTCCTCTCTTGTTCTTTCTTTCAAGCCTAGATTTCTTCTCCTATTTATTCTCTCTGGCCACCAGCCTTGTCTATTCATCCCTCTACTCCCTAACTATTGACCATTTAGCTGTTTATTAGACCAATCAGGTACCTTAGACAAGCAAGTGAAACAAATGCAACACATCTTTACATAGTTAAACACACCAAATATGGAAAGGTTTTTAAAGTACTGTAACACTGAATAAAAATAAGAATTCTTATGCTTCATTAGTAACATAAGGGTCTATTGAAAAGAGCCCTTGAAAATCAGAGAAAGAACCAAAGTTGTTCCTCAGTATGTTCATTGGGGTTGGTTCAGGACCACTGAGGGTACCCAAATCCATGGATGTTGCTTAAGTCCTTTATACAACTATTATGTGGTGTTTGCCTCTAACCTTTGAATCTCAATCTGCATCCTTTAAACCATCATTATATTGTTAATTACAGAACCTAATCTAATTATAAGTGCTATGTGATACAGTCTACAGTGATGTTTAGGGAATAATGTCAAGAAAAAAATGTCTACATCATCACTACAGATGAAATTATTCTCTTGAGTAATTTTGGTTGACAAAGATTAAATCCACAGTTGAGACTCTCTGGGTGCAATTGGATGTTGTTTTGCATGCCTATAATCTCAGAACTCAGGAGTTGGAGGCAGAAAAGTCAAAAGTTCTAAGGTACCCTGAGCTGGCTAAAAATTTCCAGTCTTGCCAGGGTTACTTGGGACCCTGTTTCAAAAAAAGAAAAAGAGAAAAATAGAATCTATTGGTATGCATTTCATTCCTTCCAAACATCTCATCTCTTATTGGATTGTTTCTAGTAAAATAACCATTTTTTTCTTGAGTGTGTGTGTGTGTGTGTGTGTGTGTGTGTAGGTACACATACCTATGATTGTGTGTGTATTGTTTGTACAGGTACACGTACCTATGTGTGTGTGTGTGTGTGTGTGTGTGTAAGCCAAAGGTCAACACTAAGTGTCTTCCTCAGTCCCTTTTCACCTTAAGTTTTTGAGAGTCTCTCCTGAACCTGGAACTCACTTATTTAGCAAGAATGGTCAGCAAGTCCAAGGAGTGCCCTTATCTCTACCTTTCCAAGTAGCTGGAATTACAGGTACTTGCTTCTATTGTGGCTTTCATATATGGGCTCAGGGAGAATCAAAATTGAGTCTTCACACTTGTATGGCAAATACTTTAATGACTGAACTATTTCCCCATGTCCTAAAGAAGTACTTTTGTGGTAAGGAGCTTGAAATACAAGCTTTAATAAGAAATGTTTTATTCTACTTATGACATTTTTGGATGCAAAATGCTATTACCATGGAAAGTTTGAGGTCAATATGTTTGAGGCAGAAATTAAATAGTGATGATAGAATATAGTCTTTTTTTCTAGGAGGACAATCGCATGATTTCTATAATAAGGAACTTCAAATTTGAGTCTTTATTGGCTGCAGTACACACCCACTGTCATGTCAGACACTGCTAATTATTAAGGAAAAAACTTTGGAAGTACCTATGCCTTAGCATAACTGCTTAGCTGGCTGAGAATTCATGAATAAATGATGACAATTTTGAGTTGAGATATATTGATGGAGCACACAGTGAAGCTAGCTTCATAACATCCAACTTCCAAAGGATTTTTCTTAGTGTCTGATTACTTCTGGGGAACCAAATGCCACTTCTATGTCATGAAATAGATTAGTGAATGGCTAACCAAAAGTCATGTTTTCTAAGTGGATCCCAAGGGTCTTTTATATACTTGGCAGAAACCTGTAACAAAGACTTTATGATTTACATACCTTTCATTGTCAGAGCAATCATTGCTAGGCCTACATATCTGCCCAATACCTGAAGACCAGAAAGAAAGGTCTGAAGCTACTGTGGATGGCTGGCACTTTTAACATTAAGTAAAATCAGCTCCTTGGCCTGGTTAATCTACAGGTTTTCCAACCCATTCCATTTTCCTTGCTCTGTGTTTGTATGTTGTAGCTGAAGAGGTGATTAGTTCCAGGGCTAAGAAAATGACTCAATTGATAAAGTACTTTCCATGCAAGCATAAATACCCAGCTTTGACTCCATATAGAAAACCCATGTTAAAAAAAAAACAACTTTAAAAACCAAGGAAAGCAATGTGCATGGGGGCAGTGCTCCGGGGGTAACAAAGGCAGTGGCATCCCTGGCACTTAATGGCTATCGAGTCTAGCTGAATCAATGAGCTTGAGGCTTGGTGAGAGGAACATTATCTCAACAAATAAGGTGAGGTCAGGGCAATGACTTAGAGCAGTGGCTCTCAACCTTCCTAATGCTGTGACCCTTTAATATAGTTCCTTGTGTTGTGGAGACCCACAACCACAAAATTACTTTCATTGCTACTTCATAACTGTAATTTTGCTACTGTTATGAATCACATTGTAAATATCTGTATTTCCTGATGGTCTTACATGACCCCTGTGAAAGGGTCATTAGACTCCAAAAAGGTTGACCTGTAGATTGATAAGCACTGGCTTAGAGGGTAAAAGTCCTTGTAATTCAAGATTGAAGACCCATGTTTGATTTCTAGAACCCAGGATGGGAGGAGAGAACTGAATCCAAAATGTTGTCCTCTGAGTTCCACACACAGTAGCAATCACCTACACTCACACACATCACCCTATCACACACAGAGATAAACAGTAGTAATAGTAGGAACACTAATATACTAACTTTGCCCCTCCCCCTGCCCTTTGCTTGAGGTGAGTGTGGGCTCTGCCCAGGGTCCCAACTCCCAGCATCCCTCTGCTTCCATCTTCCTGGCCTGCTCCAAGCCTAGAATGGACCTGCCACACCAGAAAAGACCACTCTGAGTCTGAACACAACTCAGTCTTGGTCCCCCCCCTCTACTCTCAGGTGAGTGTGGGCTCTGCTTGGGGCCCCAACTCCCTACATCTCCCTGTTTGGATCTTTCTGGGCCCACTCCTTGCCTAGAGTGTCTTAGACCCTCCTGCACCCATCGTGAGACACATTGGAATATTGTATCTGCTTGAACCCTCTGGAAGAGAACCTTAGACACATACCTACCAGAAGAGGAAGAGACGCCAGGAGCTCCCACTGGAAAAAGGGATGGGAAGACAGCAATATAAAAACACAGTCAACAACAGAAAAACCAATATGACCCCATCAGAGTCTACGGACTCTATACCAACAAGACCTGAACATACCAACACAGATGAAACAGAAGGGAATGACCCTTCAAAACAACCTCATGAAAATGATGCATGCCCTCAAAGAAGATATGAGAAAATCCCTTAAAGAAATAGAAGAAAAAAACAAGCCCCAAAATTCAAGAAATCAACAAATCTACTAAAGAAGGCCAAGAAAAACAATTGAATGAAACATGCAAACAGTTCAAGATTTGAAAACCAAAATAGAGACAATAGAGAAAACACAAACTGAGGGAATGCTGGAAACAGAAAAGCTGAGTAAATGATCAAGAACTACAGAATGGAAGACAGAATCTCAGGAGCTGAAGATAAACTAAAGGAAATAGATGCATTGACCAAAGAAAATTTTAAATCCAACAATTCCTTAAACCAAAATATCCAGGAAATATGGGACACTGTGAAATAGACCAAACCTAAGAATGATATGTATAGGAGAAGGCAAAGAAACCCAGCTCAAAGGTGCAGAAAACATATTCAACAAAATCATAGAAGAAAACTTTCCAAATCTAAAGAAGGACATGCCTATGTAAGCACAAGAAGCTTACTGAACACCAAATAGACTGGACCAAAGAAAGGAGTCCCCTACCCATATAATAATCAAAACATCAAACATACAGAATAAAGAAAGAATATTAAGAGCAGCGAAGGAAAAAGGCCAAGTAACATATAAAGGCAAACCTATCAGAATTACACCTGACTTCTCCATGGAAACTCTGAAAGGCAGAAGGTCCTAAATACATGTACTACAAACACTAAGAGACCACAGACTCCAGCCTAGAGTACTATAACCAGCAAACTCTCGATCACTCTAGATGGAGTAAACAAGATATTCCATGATAAAACCAGATTTATTCAATATATATCCACTAATCCAGCCCTACAAAAATTTCTGGAAGGAAGCCTACTACCCAAGGAAATTAACTACACTCAAAAAAACATGGGCAATAGATAATCTCACTTTACCAAAAGCCAGAAATAGGAGAAAATCTCACACATAATACCACCATCAAAAATGAATCGAAAACAAACAAAAAAAATCAATAGTTATTAGCATCCCTCAATATCAATGGTCTTAACTCACCTATAAAAAGACACAGGATAACAGAATGGATATGAAGACATGATCCATCCTTGTGCCGCATACAAGGAACACATTTCACCTTCCAATACAGACATTACCTTAGAGTTAGGGGTTAGGAAAAGATTTTTTCCCATCAAATGGACTTAAGAAGCAAGCTGGTATAGCTATCCTAATATCTAACAAATTATACTTCAAACTAAAATCAAACAAAAGATATTAAGAAGGCCATTTCATGTTCATCACAGGAAAAATCCATCAGGATGAGGTCTCAACTCTGAACATCTATGCCCGAAATACAAAGGCATGCACATCCGTAAAAGAAACATTACCAAAAATCAAATCACACATTAAACCCCACACATTTAGAGTGGCAGACTTCAGCATCCCACTCTCACCACTGGACAGGACTACCAGACAGAAACTTGGCAAAGAAACAAAGGAACTAATAGAAGTTATGATCCAATTGGGTTTAACAGACATCTATAGAACATCCCATCCAAACACAAAAGAATATACCTTTTTCTCAGCACCACATAGAACCTTCTTTAAAATTGACCATATACTTGGCAATAATGCAAACATCAACAGATACAAAAATTGGAATAACTCCTCTATCTTATCAGACCACCATGGCTTAAAATTAGAATTCAATAACAACACAAATTGCAGAAACCCCACAATCTCATGGAAATTGAACAATGCTCAATTGCATCAATCCTGGGTAAAGGAAGAAATAAAGAAATCAAAGACTTCCTAGAATTCAGTGAAAATGAAGACACAGCATACCCAAATCTATAGGACACTCAAAAAGCAGTTCTAAGAGGAAATTTCATAGCACTAAGTGTCTACATGAAGAAACTGGAAAAACCAACACTATAGAGTTAACAGAACTCCTGAAAGCTCTAGAACAAAAAGAAGCAAACACACCCCAGAGGAGTTGACACCAGGAAATAATCAAACTGAAAACTAAAATCAATAAAGTAGAAACAAAGAAAACAATACAAATAATCAATGAAACAAGAGTTGATTCTTTGAGAAAATCAACAAGATAGACAAACCTTTATCAAATATAACCAAAAGGCAGAGAGAGAACATGCAAAATAACAAAGTCAGAAATGAAAAAGAGGAAATAACAACAGAAACTGGGGAAATCTAGAAAATCATCAGGTCATACTTTGAAAACCTGTACTCCACAAAATTCAAAAATTTACAGGAAATGGACAATTTTTTGATAGATATCACTTACCAAAATTAAATCAAGAACAGATGAACAATTTAAATAGACCTAAGAAATAGAAATAATCATCAAAAGTCTTCCAAACAAAAATGGCCAGGGTCAGAGGGTTTCAGCACAGAATTCTATCAGCAATTCAAAGAACAGCTAATACTCTCCAAATTGTTGCACAACAATATAAGCAGAAGGATCATTGCCAAACACTTTATGATGCTACAATTACCTCGATACCCAACTAAGACACAATTAAGATAGAGAACTACAGACCAATATCCCTCATGAACATTGATGCAAAAATACTCAATAAAATACTGGCAATTCGAATCCAAGAGCACATCAGAAAAATCATACACCATCTGAATCATACATCTGAAAAAGAAAAGCCACATGATCATCTTGGTAAATGCTGAAAAAGCCTTTGATAAAATTGAATGAATTGGTACAGGAGACAGCTTCCTGAACATAACACCAGTAGCACAGACAGTGAGATCAACAATTAATAAATGGGACCTACTGAAACTGAGAAGCTTCTGTAAGGCAAAGGACACAGTCAGCAAGACAAAAAGGCAGCCCACAGAATGGGAAAAAATATTCACTAATTCCACATCTGACAGAGGGTTGATCTCCAAAATTTACAAAGAACTCAAGAAGCAAGTCTCCAAAACATCAAAGGACCCAAATAAAAAGTGGGCTGCAGAACTAAATAGAGAGTTTTCAATAGAGGAGTCTAAAATGGCTGAGAGGCACTTGAGAAAGTGCTCAACATCCTTAGCCATCCGGGAAATGCAACTCTGAGATACCATCTCACTCCTGTCAGAATGGCTAAAATCAAAAACACCAATGACAATTTATGCTGGAGAGGATGTGGTGAAAGGGGGACACTCCTCCATTGCTGGTGGGAGTGCCAACTGGTTCAGCCACTTTGGAAAGCAGTATGGAGATTCCTCAGAAAAATGGGAATAAACCTACCACAAGACCCAGCAACTCCACTCTTAGGCATATATCCAAAAGATGCCCATCCATACAACAAAGATGTCTGTTACACTATGTTCATAGCAGCTTTATTTGTAATAGCCAGAACTTGGAAGCAACCTAGATGTCCCTCAACCGAAGAGTGGATAGAGAAAATGTGGTACATTTACACAATGGAGTACTATTCAGCAGAAAAAAACAATGGAATCATGAGATTCGCAGGCAAATGGATGACACTAGAAGAAACCATCCTGAGTGAGGTAACCCAGTCACAAAAAGAGAAACATGGCATGTACTCTCTCATATATGGATTTTAGACATAGATCTGGGGCGTGCCAGCCTACAATCCTATGGCCAGAGAATCTGGGAAACAGAAACTTTATTTAGTGGCTGATCGAAGAAGAGGCAAACTCCCTCGGTTAAGTACTGAGCTGAACTCAAGAAAGCCAGTAACAGAGAGGGAGGACTGATGATCAAAGGGATTAAGACTGGGCTGGTTTAACCCCCCAGAAACAGCTGACCAGACAAAGATTAACTCTTGAATCCCAGGCATCAGCCTGGGAATCCAGCATGGGACTGATCAAGACCCCCTGAATCTGGTTGTCAGTGAGGAGGCCTAGGTAATCTATTGAGCCTTGGGCAGCACATCAGTACCCATCCCGAGTATACACACGGACTTTGGACTCCCATAGAACAATGTGAGGTGCACTCTCACCCAGAACTCTTGGGGAAGGGTCTAGGCCCTGCCCTATATGAAATGACAGACTATGGACAGCCCCATGGAGGGCCTCACCCTCCCTAGGGGAATGAGGGGATAATGGGGGGGTTGGGGGGAGGGCACGGGAGGAGGGGAGGGAAAGGGAGAGGGACCTGGAACTGACTTGTGAAGCAACCTTGTTTCTTATCTTAATTTAAACTGGAAAATAAAATAAAAAAATAAAAGGGTAAAAAAAAATTCAATACCCCTTCATAATAAAGGTCTTGGAGAGATCAGTGATAACAGGAACATACCTAAACATAATAAAAGCAATATACAGCAAACCTCAAACTAAATGGAGAGAAACTCAAGGTGATTCCTCTAAAATCAGGAACAAGACAAGGTTGTCCACTCTCTCCATATTTCTTCAATATTGTGCTTGAAGTTCTTGTTAGAGCAATAACACAACAAAAGAAGATCAAGGGATACAAATTGGAAAGGAAGAGGTCAAACTTTCACTATTTGCAGATGATATGATAGTCCACATAAGTGACCCAAAGAATTCTACCAGGGAACTCCTACAGTTGATAAATACCTTCAGCAAAGTGGCAGGATACAAGGTTAACTCAAAAAAAATCAGCATCCCTACATTATATATATATATACATATATATATAATGTGCTGAGAAAGAAACAAGAGAAATATCATCTTTTTTAAAATAACCACAAACAAAATGAAATATCTTGGGGTAATGCTAGCCAACCAGGTGAAATACCTATACACAAGAACTTTCAGTCTTTAAAGAAAGAAATTAAAGAAGATACCAGAAAATGGAAAGATGTCTCATGCTCTTGGATAGGTAGGGTCAACAAAGTAAAAATGTCAACCTTGCCAAAAGCAATCTACAGATTCAATGCAAGCCCTATCAAAAGACCCAGCACAATTTTCACAGACCTTGAAAGAACAGTCCTCAACTTTATATGGGAAAACAAAAGACCTAGGATAGCCAATACATCCCTATACAGTAAAGGATCTTCAGGAAGCATTACCATGCCTGACGTCAAGATCTACTATAGAGGTATAATCCTGAAAATAGCTTGGTATTAGCACAAAAATAGACAGGTAGACCGATGGAATCGAATTGCAGACCTTGATATTAACTCACATACCTTTGAACACCTGATCTTTGACAAAGAAGCTAAAACTATACAATGAAAAAAGAAAGAATCTTCAACAAATGGTGCTGGCATAACTGGATGCTGGCATGTAGAAAGCTGCAGATAGAACCATATCTATCACCATGCACAAAACTTAAGTCTAAATGGATAAAAGACCTCAACATAAATCCAGTCACACTGAACTTCTTAGAAGAGAAAGTGGGAAGTACCCTTGTACAAACTGGTACATGAGACCTCTTCCTGATCATAATACCAGTAGCACAGACAGTGAGATTGACAATTAGTAAATGGGACCTCCTGAAACTGAGAAGCTTCTGTAAGGCAAAGTACACAGTCAACAAGACAGAAAGGCAGTCCACAAAATGGGTAAAGATATTCACCAACCCCGCATCTTACAGAGGGCTGATCTCCAAAGTTCACAAAGAACTGAAGAAGCTATTCTCCAAAACACCAGATAATCCAACTAAAAAATGGGGTACAGAACTAAATAGAGTATTCTCAATAGAGAAGTCTAAAGTGGCTGAGAGACACTTAAGACAGTGTTCAACATCCTTAGCCAACAGGGAAATGCAAATCAAAACAACTCTGAGAGATCATCTTACTGCTGTCACAATGGCTAAAATCAAAAACACCAATGACCATTTATGCTGGAGAGGATGTGGAGAAAGGGAACACTCCTCCACTGCTGGTGTGAGTGCCAACTTGTACAGCCACTCTGGAAATCAGTATGGAGATTCCTAAGGAAAATAGGAATCAGTCTACCACAAGATCCAGCAATTCCGTTCTTAAGCATATACCCAAAAGATGCACATTCATATAATAAGGACATCTGTTCAACTATGTTCATAGAAGCATTATTTGTAATAGTCAGAACCTCGAAGCAACCTAGATGCCCCTCAACTGAAGAGTGGATAGAGACAATGTGGTACATTTACACAATGGAGTACTATTCAAGGGAAAAAAACAATAATGGAATCTTGAAATTTGCAGGCAAATGAATGACACTAGAAGAAACCATCCCAAGAGGTAACCCTGTCACAAAAAGACAAATATGGTATGTATTCATATATTATTTTAGACATGGAGCCGGGAGTTGTCAGCTTACAATCACACTGCCAGAGGGTCTTGGAAACAGGGAGTGCCCTATGAGAGATATGCACAGTACTCCAGAGAAGGGGAATGGGACAGGATCTCCTGAGTGGATTAGGAGCATGAGGGGAGGGGAGGGGTTGCTGGGAGAAAAAGAGGGGAAGAAGAGCAGGAAGGTTGAGTTGGGGAAGGAATAGAGGAGAGCAGGATGAGAGATGCCATAATAGAGGGAGCCATTATAGGTGTGAGGAGAGATCTGGCACTAGGGAAATTTCCAGAGATCTACAAGGATGACACCAAATGGAAATCTACACAACAGTGAGAGGCTACCTTAAATGCACTTTCCCAATAATGAGATTGATAACTACCTTATATGCCATCCTAAAACCTTCATCCAGTGGCTGAAGCAGAGGCAGACACCTATAGCTAAATACTGAACTGAACTGCTGAAACCCAGTGGCAGAGAGGGAGAAGTGATGAGCAAAGTGGTCAAGACCAGGCTGGTGAAACCCACAGAGACAGTTGACCTGAACAAGGGGGAGCTCATGGACCCCAGACTGATGGCTGAGAGGCCAGCATGGGACTTATCCAGACCCCCTGAATGTGGGTGTCAGTGAGGAGGCCTCCACAGTCTATTTGACCCCTGGTAGTAGATCATTATTTATCCCTGGCATACGAATGAACTTTGGGAGCTCATTCCACATGGAGGGATGTTCTTTCTGCCTACACATATTAGGGAGGGCCTAGGCCCTGCCCTGGATGATATGACTGACTTTAGAGATCCCCCATGTAGGGCCCCACCCTCTCTGGGGGGGGAGGGTGGAGGAGGGAGGGTTGGGGCTGTTTGGTGGGGAGCAGGGGATTAGGGGAGAGACAGGGAGCTAGGATTGACGTCTGAAGCAGGTTGTTTCTAATTTAAATAAAATAATAATAGTAATATACTAATTTTAAAAATAAGGTAGAAAAACACTGAGGGAGACACCCATGTTGTCCCCTAGCCTTCATATACACATTCATGGGTGAGCACCCCATACACACACACAAAGAGGTGGCTGGTTCCTATATTACAGTCCAGGCTACTTAGCATTTTGGAGTAGAGGGTGGAAGTTACTAGTAGGTATAAAACTCTCTAAAGAGTTGCAAGTGCCAAGTGAGACAGAGCTGAAGATGCTACTCATTTAAGGAAGACAGTTTTGTACTTGAAGCCAATTCCTCATTACTTTTTAAAAATAAGCTTTTTATTTTAGGATTGTGTTAGATTTACAGAAAAAATATTGAGATGATAGTAAGAGTTCCTCGATATTCCTTCCACACAGAGCTTCCGCCCCTGCTATCATCTCATATGAGTGCAGCATACTTGTCACAATTCATGAGTGCAAGGTTAATACTGTCCATTATCATTAACTGAGGTTAGTACTGTACTCCGACTCTTTTGTGTGTTTGTACCTGGTCCCTTTTCTGTTCTATGATCCTACCCCAAACCACACTAGGAAGCTGTGAATTTTTCTCAGCTTCCATTTGCTTTTGATGACCCTAACAATTTTAAGGAATACTGATTGGCTGTGTTATACAGTTTCCAATAATTGGTGTTTTTATGATGAACGCTTGGACTGATGGATTTTAGGAAGGATGATCCCACACATGAATTCATTATTGTCTTATGATATTGAGGACATGCATGTATATAAATATATATATATATATATATATAATTGCTCCAAGGACATCTGGTCCCTCCTATTAGAGAATCAGATCAGACTGTAGTAGTAGGGTGCTAGCTGTGCTCATTGCTTGTTGGTATTGGAGTGTTACTAATTCTAGATCTTCTCAAAAAGCAAAACAAAGAAATGTGTGTGCCTAATACATATCAGGTCATATAGAAATCTATATTATATTAGATTTAAACTTATATGGGCATTTCTCTGCCCTGGCCAGCAGGGCACAACAGGTTCGAGCCCAAGGGAACCTTGAGTGGATGAGACAAGAGATACAAGAGAAGATGAACAGCAAAACAGACCTTTCAATCAAGCTGCTGTTTAATGAAAGTTCTGTACAGGGTTAAATAGGGGAAATGAGGTAGGGGGATAGGGCAGAAGACTGCAGGACAGTGAGGAAGGGGTCGTTGCCTAGTAACCAGGCCACTGAAGCTAACAGGTGTTGGCAAGGTTAAAGCATCGAAGAGGGAGGGGGGTTAAGTGATCTAATTGTGGAATGTTTCCTTCTTGCCATCAGCTATTTCCTGTGAGCCCAAGTTCTATTCATTAGGCAGCTGGGGACGATTCTTAAAAGAGACTGACAATATTTACAAGAGGTTCTAAATAAAAATGATCACTCCCAACAGGATGGACTGCAAGTATATATGATAATATTTCATTTATATATGTATGAAATTCTCAAGAATAAAAAAATCTCAAAGCATTTAAAAAGAACACAATAGAATCTTTAACACCTGGAGCAAAAACAAGGATCATAAAACCCAACAATACAGATATATTAAAAGTGGTTAATAGATATAAACACTCATCTCACTACAAGATATAGTAAGATGTCAAATAAGCAAATAAAATTCAAATTAAAATAATTGTCACATTGATTTGAATGGACCAAATCCAAAGTCATAGGCAATACCAATTTTTGATGAGGACATGTAACAAGAATAGTGTTGCTTCATGGCTGAGGGAATGAAAAGGGTGGTGATGGTGCTTTGGCAGTTTTTTTTCTTAAACAAGTCAAAATGAAGTCTTTCCCCATGACCTACCATTTGTGCCTCTTGGTATTGATGGAATTTATGAAATTTCACATTCCATAGAAACTTGTGCATATTAACTGTTGCACAGTCCTTCGACAAAACCAAGATCTTCTGCAAAGAATACTCAAATGGCAGCAATCCATATATAAAATACTATTGAATGTTGGGAAATGATGAGTTGTCAAAGCCATAAAGGCTACTGCTGAATATGGGTTGCCAGTCTGAAAAGGCAGTATATTGAAGAGTCCATCACATGATGTTCCAGAACAGGCAAAATGATCAAGATGGTGACTTGGTCAGTGATCAATGATCATGAGGAGTGTTGAAGAGGATGGGGAGGGTCCAGTAAAGAACAAAGGAGTGTTTGTCTCTTTGATAGTGTGATCAGCCTGCGTTACTGGGCGGTGTTGGACCTTTAGCACTAAGACCCACTACTTCTCCAGTCGCTTATTCACTTAGGCCTTGAAGTGAGCAATTCTGTTGTACAACCTAATCTATGGCTACAGATCAAAACAACAGGACCAGCCAAACACAGGCTCATCCTTCTGAATGATGAGCTGAAGCAACTAGAACCTGTAACCCGAAACACCAAGTTACACTTTATAAAGATGTTTCCTACAAATATATGGGTTATCAATTCATAAATGATATTACAGACACTTCAATTGAACAATTAGTCAAAAGATTAACAGTTTTAGAACCAAATTTGTACTCATGGACTGGAGGTTCAAATAATTAAGGGGAGAAAACAGTTATTATCCGCAAGGTAATAGATTAGAGATGGAGAAAGGTTTGGAGCAATCATTGTTATCTAGAACCTCTTGTAAATATTGTCGGTCTTTTTAAAGAATAGTCCATTCCCTCCCCAGCCCCCATGAGTAAAACCTGGACTCACAGGAATATTGAACATAAGATGTCATCTCCAATGACAGGGAGAGGTTTTTAAACACCCCTAGTCCATGAGATCCCCAGACCAAAGACAGACACGGCCCTCTCATAGATATCTCCACCCATGGCCTTTTTATTTCGTACCTGTAAGGGTCCTAATATAAGGGTGACATCATAAAAAGCCATCTTAATACTCCTACTAAGATCCTAATAACTAACACCTACTGCCTACTCATCTACCAGCTCTCAGACCTACAGGCCAGACCCTTCTCCTTCATTAATAAAGTAAGGGAGGAGATGTTGAGGACCAGGTCACTGTAAAGGCACTTCCCAAAACACAGGCGCCTTCCCACAGATGGTCCAGCACCATAGAGAGAACACATCACTTAACAATACTTTGTTAGCACCTGCACTCCCTGGTGAGATCTCCTGCCCATCACATATCAAGTGAGGCAGCATATCCCTGTTGCCTCACTTCTCAGCATCTCCAGTCTAACAACCTCCGCCCCATGGCCAATGCCACATTCCCCTATTTAAGCCTGTACAGAACTTTCATTAAACAGCAGCTTGATCTGAAGGTCTGTCTTGCTGTACATCTTCTCTTGTGTCTCTTGTCCCATTCATTCCAGGTTCCCGTGGGCTCGAACCCGTTGTGCCCTGCTGGTCAGGGCATCACTCAAGTACAACTCCCCTAATATCCTTCTTAACATGTCACTCTCATAATGTCTGGCTTTCTTTTTATAACCCACTAAGTTCAGTTACTGCTGCCCATATGTTCATGGGTGTGTGCCCTTCCCCTGAAATATGGGAACCCTATAAATGACAGCATTCCCCCTAAAGAGTGATTATTCCTCACTCCATATCAATCAACTGACAACATCTCCTCAATCAGGGGTCAGGTTTGGAGATCATCTGCTCCATCTATGTTATAATTTTGGCTGTCCAGATCTTAGGAAGGCAATAACAGATGCTATGAGCACATGAGTGCACCAGCCATGCCATGTCCAGAATGCAGCATTCCATGTCATTTCCTATCCTACCCTATCTTCTGGAACTTTTTATGCATTTGCCCTCCCCTTACAGGATGTTCCTTGGGCCTTAAAGCATAAGGTTTGATATAGATGTATCATTTGGATCTACATGCTCAGTTTCTTTCTTTCTCAGCATTTTGATCAGTGTTGTATCTCTTTGTTGACTGCTGCCCCCTGAAAAAGAAAACTCTCTAGCCAAGGTTAGAAGCAGCCCAAGTCTAAGGATATCAACATAAATACTTAGAAAGCACACTTACAGAAAAATCATTTAGCAAAACAACAGTAATACATTCTTCCTTAAGACTTATGACTTTCCCAGCCATGGGCTTTGAATGAGAGTTATAGTACCAAGCATGAAATTTTCTCCTGTGGAGCAGGCCCCAAATTTAATCAGACAGTCTTTAGTTGCTCCCATTACAATTGAATCACTGTTGCATCTGTGGACATCCTGCCTGGAAATTCATTATTACAGCATACAGAACCCTGTGCTGGGTAAGGCCATTGGTGTATCTCTCTCACAGAAGCTTGCATAGCACCTTCCTGTGCTATGAAACTTGGCTGACAGGAAGTTCCCTAGGGGGTTTTCCATTGGTTTTGCTAGGTCCCGAAGCCAAAGTGTGTGGTATCTTCAGCAATAATGTCTTACCATGCACTTATGGATAGTAACCAAGAGCAATAGCAATAGCCTGAGATATTTTGGAGATCTCTGTGGTCTCTCAGATCAAGAAAGGTATCTCTGATCAAGAAAGGTATCCCACGCCTGCACTGAGATTCTCTTCTAATAACTCATAGTCTTGGAGCAATTTTCTTCAATAATACAGGATAATGCTATATGAAGTAGTAACTTGAAATTATCTTACTATCTAGTGGGTTTACATCAGATTTTTTATAGTCTCACAGTTTCACTTGACCCACCCAGAATCTCCTCCTTCCCTTATACCCTACCTCATCCCTGGTTAATCATCTAACCAGAAACACCCCCACTCTTCTTTCATGTCATATATATCCAACTATTCATCCAATTATTTTTCCAATTGCATTGTGAGATAGTAGATTCTCAAATGGCTTTTCATAACCCCTTCCTTTGTTTTACCCCTTATTTCTATTTCCTGTGCCTCTCCCTACATAAACCTTTCCACCCCCAGTATTCCATATCCCTTCTTTCATTCTTTCCTGTAATCTGTCTTCCCCTCCATTAACGTGTCCCTCAAAGGTCCATCTTTTAGTTTGCTGACTCCCACATATGCTGCAAGTTAAGCTCATAAAACAGAGAATTTGAAGATAGGATCTGCATATGAGAAAACCTCACTCAATACAATTTTTCCCAGTTTATTCCATTTACTTGTAAACTTCTTAACTTCCTTTTTCATTATGGATAAGTAATATTTCATTGTATGTATACACTTCATTTTTATTATCTATTCATTTGTTTATGAACATCTAGGTTGATTCCATTACTATCATTGTGAATAGAACAGCAATGAGCATGGATGTGCAACTGTCTCTAGAGTAGAATATAATCCTTTGGGTATATACCCAGGAGTGGTATAGCTTATGCTTTAGCTTTGAATTGTTGCTTCCTTATATGAATGCGCAAGCAAAACTTGCAGTGAAATTAATGCTTAACCATTGCATAAAAATGTGGTGATTGCATGGTGGTGATATATTGATTACATATCTTAGCAGAAGAGAAATAGACATTGCCACCCATTCATAAACTAATCCATTAAGAATATTATAACATTCCAAAATAAGATATACAAACTCTAACCTACAATATACAGGAAATTAATACCAAATAACAGTACGATAACACAGACAAGTAAATACATCTTCAGTGAAATTCAATGACTAAACAGAGGCAGTGCAAAATCCTTCACTGTGGAAGAAATAGCACAGTAAGTTGGATTTCATTTAAGCTGAGTCCTATCCATTCAAGGCAGATGGTATGTGCACTGTATGCAAAGCATTGTGATAAATCAGGGGAGGTGGTTAAAAGATGAAAAGAAATGACCTTGAAATTTGCTTTACTAAATGTAGCCAGAAGAATTTCTATTTAAGTTGCAGTAATTATTTAGAATTTGCTGAAGTGAAGGAGGTAGTTTGTTTTACCAATAGGAAAAACATTAGAAAGAAGTGCTGAAGGTAAAATCACTGGAGCAGATGGGTTTGGGGGGATGAATAACTCAAATAGGAGCCTGATGTCAGAGGGTGCCTCACTTGCCAAATGACTTCAAGAGGTTAGAGAGCTGCCTACACAGGTGTCTGGATGAAGAGAGAATGTCCAGAGCCAAGATCCTGATTTGGTTCATTTGAGCTACTCTTGTAAGCTACCAAAGTGTTGAGTGGCTTAAGCAAAAAGTAATTATCTGTCACTGTTGTGGTGAACCTGTAGATGCCCAAGTTCTGGGCACAAAAAGGATTGGATTTTGGGGAAGCAAACGATTTGTGATGGAAGTCTTCAGTTCCAAAGATGGAGGATGGGGTGGGTGAATGGTGCTTTCCCATCTCTTTGTAAGTGCCCTAGTCCATTATAAAGGCTAAACCCTCAGGGCTTCTTTCTAGACTAATTATCTTCCAAAGCCCTAACGTCCAGATTAGGTTTCCCATGAACCAGGGAGAAGAGGCATAAACATCCACTGTGTTCCAAGTCACTGGAGGAGCATTCTAGGGAACCATGGAATGGCGATACGGCAATAGAGGACCATACATCTACAGGAGATTTATACAAATTTAAGAGTAAGATGAGCTAGCCTTATGTTAAATTGACACTCAAACTACAGTTATTTGAAAGGAGGGAACCTCAATTGAGAAAATGCCTTTATGAGATCCAGCTGTAGGACATTTTCTTAATTGGTGATTGATGTAGGAAGGCCCAGCCCATTGTGGGTGGTGGCATCCCTGGTCTGATGGTACTGGGTTTTACAAGAAAGAAGTCTGAGTAAGCCAATAAGTAGCACCCCTTCAAGGCCTCTATATGATCTTCTGCCTCCAGATTCCCTGCCCTATTTGAGTACCTGCCCTGACTCCCTTCTATGATGATCAGCAATATGGAAGTATAAGCCAAATATACTCTTTTCACCACAACTTGCCTTTTGGTCATGTTGTTTTATCACAGCAATTGAAACCGTAACTAAGACAGCAAGGTATCAAGGGGCATGCAGAATCATCCTAACTGTTTTAAGGGTGTTGGTCTTTTCTTGAGGAAAGCTGGAGCCACAAGAGAATTGTGAGCAGATAAGAACAGAATTCAGTAAGGTCCCATCATTTAAGCTATGTGGAGAGAGATTAAGGAAGCAGTCTCTTCCCACTGATACCTGAAAAGGCGCCATGCTCTCCACATACCTGTGGCTTACTAAGTGAGGCTGCTTGCTGGATCATTTTTTTCCTTCATCAACAAGAGAGTCAGAGGAGTGGTGTGACAGAAGAGTTTTCAGAAAGTGTGGAGCACTTGGCAGGCAAAGTGTGAGGAAGTCGGTAACCCATTAAGTCATTCATCCCATGATGGTTACAACCTAACAGAATAAAATGTGGTCTTAAGTATTTTTTCATCTATTTAATGATAGAAATCAATAAGTGAGGCATTGTTGGAAAAAAGAAATAACACTTTCTGTAAGTGATGTTAAAGGCATTTGATCTTGTAAGGCTGTTGGATTGGTCCATACAGCAATTAGGGGTAGAAGAAAAGGTCACTTAATGTAGAAGAAACAGTATGGACAATAAGTCCCAAGAGTTTCCTCCTAAGACAGGGGTAGATGCAGTACTGCAGACAGTATATTATGCACAAACAAATTATGCATGAGTTTTCTCAGGGGACTAGCCAGGCTGCTGCACAATAATGGGTAATTGCTTAGCAAATGTATCCTCCTATTGCCTATGCACCCCAACAGACACTTAAAGGAAGAGGTATTGAGAACAATTGTCAATTCAAAACACATTATTTTTATGAACATGGTTGTTGAGTTTGATTCTTAGGCAATACCCATCTATTAGGAAGCCTATGGAGATATTGCTAAGAAGTAGAGAAATTTCCACTCCCTACTGGATGCTTAATTATGAGTATAAGTGTTGGTCCAAATTTGAAAAAAGCAGACACCTCAGACACTTAAGGAAAAGTATCTCTCCTATGTCAAAGGGAAAACTAAGTGATTAAAATGCCTGAAGTCACTCTTTTAAAAACAGTTCCCTCAGCTTGCTTTCTTTTGATCTCCAGAATGTTCTGTACCAAAGATATACATTTAACTTTTAAAAATACCATGTTATTCTTTAACTTTTCTAGGTATTCTATTGAATTTCTAAACCATTGTGTTTAGGCCTGCTTATATTCAACATACACAATATTTTTAAAGTTCGACTTCAGGATTTGATGTTAGAATGTTTCTAGAGTCCCCAGTTTTCTTCTTTTGGAAAGAGTAGTATGATCATGTAAGATTCATAATTATTTCTTAATAAGTATTTAAGTAGATTCTTGAATAGAAAAATACCAGGGAATAATCATAACATAATGAGCTAAGAGATATGTAGGAGAGTTCAGCCTCACATGAAGCTTACTTACACCATCATTTCCACACCCAAAACAGGAATTTCAAAGTTAATTGTACCAGTGTTTCAGATATGTCAGAGCAATGCTGTGAAAAAGATCCCCAATCAGGATCAATTGTCTGTTCAGAGTGGGAGTCTTCAGGTTTCTGTCTATCTTGGCTCTACTGAGAAGTTCAAAAGGAAACATCTCCACATACTGACACTGGAGAACTGGTTAAAAGTCTGGCTGGTAAGGATTGTGTATTGGACATTTGATCCCTAATTTCTTGTGATGATGGGCTTTAGATGTGGGACCACTGGGAGGTAATTAGAGTTAGATAAGCTCACAGGTGTGGGGTCTCCATAAGATTAATGGTTTTGTAGAAATGTGGAAAGAGACAGGAGTTCACACATTACTCCTCCACTCCATCTGGCTAGGTTTACCCTTTACCATTTTATACAACAGTAAGGAGGTCTTCAGGAGATGAACCACACTGACCTTGGACTTTCCAGGCTTCAGAACTGTAGGAAATAGATTTTCCTTTATCAGTTACTCAATCTCTGGTTTTCTTTTATGGAGACAGAAAATGGACTAAGACAACCATGGTCCGTGCCAACCAGTGCACAAACTGTACCCTTCTAGTTTCATCTGATCTCATCCGTAAGCACACTATGGGGAAAGCTCCCCTTTCCAATAAGGATGTAAGATATTGAGATGAATAATGCAAAAGCCCAGTGGAACATGTGTGGTCAAATAAAGAACAATACAGATAGAAGCAAACCTAAATACTCAGAGGCATACTTGACATTATATCCTGAATTTAGAGCTAGGGTGATGTTTTTAAAAATAAATAACTAGAGAGGAAATGCAAGCTTTGGTATTGAAAAAAGAAAAATGATTGCAAAAAAAAAACACATTTTAAACTTGGAGTGTGAGGTTCTGAATATCTTCCAGAAATTCAAACAAAAAGAAGTTACTATGGTTGATCTGAAACTATCTTGAAAAAAGGGACAGAGAAACAGCAGAAAAGAAAACATCAGATTAATAATAGCCTCAGTTTCCACAGTGGAGTGATTTGCCTCATGGAGATTGAGTTCAAGGCCTCAAGCATGTTAGGCAAACACTTTACCGTTGAGCTATGCCTCCAGCCCATGGTGGAGCACACCTTTAATCTGAACACTTGGGAGGCAGAGACACAGGGATCTCTGAACTGTGGGCTACCCTGCTCTCCAGAGCAAGTTCCAGGACAGCCAAGGGCTATACAGAGAAACCCTGTCTCAGAACAAAAAACCTGTATGAGGGGAGAAGTGGTGTGATCAAAACTGCCGCTTACCGGAAGTTAGGACACCTTAGCATCTTCCAAATTAAGCAATAGAGTCAACACCATTCTGTCACTGTTCAAAATGTCCCTGCATGAACTGGAGCACTACAACAGATAATTAAAACAAAAACATGAAGTCTTCACTCATTGAGTCGGATTTATTCTTCAGAATATCTCCTATTCAGAATACATTTAAAAATCTAAAACTAAACTTGGACAGCTTCAGTACTGAGCCAAGTGCATAACAGCATTTACACTGGGCAATATTTAATGATAGTGGTACTGAAACACATTTACCACATGATTTTATTTGCTCATTTAACTACCTTTTAAGTTATGTAGCTCAGGCCTTCTTACTATGTTTGATCTACAAACCTTGCATACTCAAAGGAAAAATCACCAGAAAAGTATTTAACAGATTCAAGACTGACAAAGAGACGTCAATTGTCGTGATCATTAAAAAGAAATTTAAATCAGTGCTGACCAAAGGAATAGTGCCCCAATGATGTTTGTGTGTATATATATCAATCTAAATCACTAACACTCGATTGAAAGTCTAACCATAACACTTCAATTGCTTTCACTGAGGCCATTATTAGTACTGTTCTGCACTGGTGACTGAACGTAAGTCTTCACACATGCTAAGAGTACAGATTACTGCTAAGATCCATCCCTATCCCCAGTGCAGGTGTGATTATGAACCAAAATTTCGATATGATTTTGATCAAAATTTCTATAGAAATCAATTTGTTCTTTTTTTAAATATCGCCTAACCCTAAATTTAACAATAATTATCACTAAAAATATCACTTAGCAGTGTACTTTTTCTAATTTTCGAATCTGTGAAGCAAAATCATTAGACTATATGTGTTTAGAAGCTTGAAGACAAACATCTTCACAAAAATGATGTACTAGCCTTTCCTAAGTAAGCAGGAAACTGGAAACACTTCAGCTTTCCCTGATAACCCCAAATCTTAATAGTAAGTCCCAACTGCTTAGGGACACTTTCTCAGTCAGCTGACAGACTCTGCCCCCTGCCCCTTGCTTTGTTTCTCCAGGGTGTCCCCAAGCCTGTGTGTGTGCCTGTGCATAGGTCAAAGGGCAACCTCTGGTGTCGTTCCTCTTCAGAAGCCTTTGCCTTGTCCGTGTCAGACATTGTCTCTAGCTGGTGTGAATCCCCAGTACTCTAATCTGGTGGGCCAATGAACCCCAAGATCTACATTCTCAGTGCTGGGGTGACAAGCCCATGCCACCATGCCTGGCTTTTCTTAATGTGGTTTCTGGGGGACCAAATTCAGACACCCTTCTCCCCGGGCACTGACCCATTTCCCCAGCCTTGCCCTTACTTTTGAGATACCTATTTTGTGGTTCTGTTGCGTTCTGAATAAGCAGTTAGCTGTATTTCCTTCTACAGCAAGGATATTCATTCCACAGAATCGCTGTCTCCTTCTAATTTAGTGCTTCTAATTTGCTGTGGTCTGGGAAACCACACAGCTAAGTTTATTAATAATCATAACTCTAGCCACAGCAGTAATTAGACTGAGTGTTTCTGAATACTTTCTTTATCCCAGCCAATGACTGTAATCGCTGCTTTTATTCTTTATTATAATTCATCGGAAACCGAGGATTAGCAGAGATTCAGTAATTTGCCCAAATTCCTGGAATAAAACATCTGATTTTTGAAGTCTGATTTTGAACTTGTCTGTAGAGCATGGAAATTAATGCTGGGGAGAGGCGAGTTGGTTAATCAATATTCCTCAAAGGGCGGCTGTGCTATTAGGTGTGAGAGCTATGTACTCACAGGAGGCAAGATGACTCTGTGGTGTGCTCTGGAGGATTTTATGTACATGCATATGAGTGTGAAACAACCTTGAATTACATAGTAAAATGCCACTTATATTTTTGTTGATTTATTTCCTTATTTAGTTATTGGTGCTGGGTATGCACCATGCTAGGCAAGAGTTCTACTGTGAAAAGCATTCCAGGCCCTCAAAATCTTTTTAAATTCAGTTTCAGATTCTCTGATTATGTTAAAGAAAAAGTCACAATGCAGGGTGGTGGTGGTAATATGTTCTTAACATGTTTTTAAAGTGTATTCAAATGCAGTTTTGAAAACACTACTAAAATATGAAGCTTCTAGGATAGCTATGATATCTAGCTAGAAGTTACTAATATTTTTCATTTATTGTTTACATCAAGATAATGCCTGCTAATTCAAAGTGATTTTTTCCTGAATAAATGTGATTCTCCTTTTGAAATTATATTATTATGTTTTGTTTTCTGAAATGCTATGATTTAAATTTGAAAGTTGAGTCTATTTTTCATAAACTTTGGCTGTAACAGATGACAAGAAAAACAACCACGTGGATTACCATAAATGATTAAATATTTAAAATCCATCTAATAGAAGGAAACTTAATTTTGAAAGTGAGAAAGCAGTCCACAAATGTGATACAGTTTTTCTGTGTTTAGCAAAACCAAGCTCACTAAATGAAAAGCTGGTTGCTTCTCACTCTTCCCAGTTGGTGGTCAGGTGGTCCACTGCTTCTCTGAGGTGTGAGCTTTAGAGGATCTTTTGTACTGATGGGGCAGAGTGCTCAGCTCTTATGAGTTCCGGATGGCTCCCAGCAATTTCACAAACGATTTATTAAAACCAGCCATCACCAAACATTAAATTACACTAATTTATATTTAAATAAAATTCACTATGGCAGAAATAAATACTCAAAACTTTCCGTGTTTTATTCTTCCATTGTCCTTGAAGCTATTAGTGTCTACTGTAGAGCAGGCTAGCAGTGCAACCTAGTGATGTGCTCCTGTGCACCTACCCCACATCAACTTCTGGGACTTAATGCTTGCTATATACTGTGGTGTGAAGGTTTTACACTATGAAAATTGTCAGAAACTGTGAGCTGGGTTATTTCCTCCTTGAAAGCTTTTAACGTTTAAGAGCTGTAAGTGCCGGAATGAGGGGAACTGGATGCCTCTGTTCCTGGTCTGAGGATCCCTAGTCAAAGATTCCAGTCACTGATGAGGCCTCTTTGACAGGGAACAGCTGAACAAGTCAGCAAAAGCTCACTGGCTGGAGCTAGCAGGAGTGAGTCTTGAACCTGTTGTGGTTGTGTATGTATGCCGGAACAGGAAACTCCATCTCCATTCTCCCTAGCAGAGAGAGAATGCATCTTCTGATTATTTTCCCTATAAAATTTCATGCCAACTAGCTTTTGTTTATATTATTACTTTTTCATTAAAACATGTTTAGCAATGTCTTGGCAAGAAGGAGCATTCTTCAGAAGTTTGAGTACTTTTCTGAATGATAGGGACTTATCCTTAAAAATCCATAAAATGCAAAAGAAGCCAAAGTAGACAGTGATAAAAATGTCAGTTGTTGAAACAGAATTTATGGCTTTGGTTTTAATACTAGGAGTGTTTTGAAAATATCTCGTCTCTTATCTTGTGCACACAGTGGCTCTTATTCAGCTGAAAGAGAGGTTAAGTGAGAAATGAGTTGGCTCGCCAAGGATAGATTTGTCCCACCCACCCCAGCCCCCAACACACATATACACTCACGCACACATACTCTGATGTTAATTTGATTTGAAGAAGAAAAAAATATCAGGAAACATCATCATCAATTTCTCTTCTTACAGAAATGATTATTCTTGCTTGAGTGCCCTCTGCTGGAATTCCTGATACATACACATTGCCTCTACTTACAAGGACAAGCTGATGTAGGCAGTGAGTAACTTAATATTATGAGCAAGATGTAGGATGTGCAGAAGCCCGGCATGCAAGATTAGAAATAAAACTGAGTTAAGCAGTAAATGCAGTGGTCAAGTGTTGATTTAATTAGCCATGAAAAATAGCCACACTTTGAATGGATCAAAGAAAACAATTACACATAATGGGTGAACTGAAAACAATCCACTATTACTGAAAGAGAGGAATGCTTTAATTAAGCTAAAAGATATACCTAATGTTAAATGAGGTGGTTACAACAGCTGCACGGGAAAGCTGCTTAACTGCTGATTGTAATATGAGAGATCAGAAGGACTAGTTAAATGCACCTAATAAAAGGCAACCTTATTAAAATTCTATTACTATTATTTAAAACTATAGTGAGCCTTTTCCATGTTTGGCAAGTTGGGTAACCATCTTGAAGAATAGTTATGCACTATATGTAGATTATTCTTTTAATATTATTTCTGATACAGAGATGTTGAAGTGCTTTACTTTATTACTATATTGTTGGTATTATTTAGAAAAATATTTCAGAGAAAGCGTGTGATTGTATAGCATTAAGACCTTGGAATGGATTAGATGAGCATATATTGATCTCTCTTTATACTGCTCCTAGACCCTGAGGAATAGAGGTGATTGCACAAAGTTGGGCTAGTGGTAGTAAATTTGAGCTACAGGGACCTCACTTTAGAATGTCATTTGGAAATGTTTTTACTGTGAAGATCCTCCCTCTCTCTGGAGGAATTTGAATTAGTAAGGACAATGGGTTTTTACTTGTGTGTTTGCTGTTCAAAGCCTGGAGCTTAGTTTCAGTCACCATCTTCCTTCAATGTCTCTGTCAGTGTCTAAGTCATAAACAAAGGGATTAGGAAGATGGAAGGAGATGGGAGGAGAATGAAGGAAAGCCAGAGATTTAATAGAAAGAACAGAGCAAAAAGTAATTTCCCACGTTATCTGATTCTATTCTTATTCTTCGTACGAATTGGACTCTAGAGTTAAGGCTCTCATGAGCCAAGTTTCCTTAATTCAGCACATGGATTCTGCCGTGGTGCAGTTAGTATTGTTTCCAGTGCTGGTTAACTGGTGGGGCGTATTCTTTCTTTTCAATAGGATCTACTTACTATGCAAGTAAGTCTCATTTCTATTACAAAAAAAAACAATGATAGACAGACGATAGAGAGTCAAAGTCATCCACTAACTCAAGCTAAATGTCCTCTATACTATCCAGATACCTCTGCCAGCAAATATTCACTTAACATATCTCTAACACTAATTTGAAATTTAAAAATAAATCTGGAGGAATAGTTTGAGGCTAGAAATGCAATTTGATTTAGTTTTGTGAATGCCATAAGATAAATGCTTAATCATTGAATAAGATGCAACACTCTAACGCTCCTTAGAGTGAGGCATGATCAAACTTCATAATATGAATGCAAAACATTCAGATTTTTGGAGGACTTTTTGACTGCTAAGCTGCTTTAGAATTATACATTCATATTTTAGAATGAGGATATCAAAACATTATATATCTAATTTAACTCTGAATGAAAAAGTAAGCCCTATTTCACTCAAAGGCAAAATACCTAAGCTTGTGTCAATCATGTAGCTGGAGTTCTAATGCTGAAATTTGTGACTGTAAGGACACAACCCTTAAGCACAGTTGGTTCTTTATCTAAAAACTACAGTAGTCTCTTTATGAGTCATTATCCTGGTTATATGCAAGGTCTAAGTAGAACAAGGACCACCTAGGTACAGAAGGAATTGGGGTTCTTTTAATATGCTGACTAAATAAAAGATACTGCATGGCATTTCTAGAATTCATCTTCCAAAAATTCCAAGAAGTTACTCATGCTACTGAGATGCTCTAGAAAGGACTTTTCCCCCAGCTTTTTTAGATACATTTTTGTTGTCTGTAGGCTATCGTTTTTTGTTCATGTTTCCAAAATCCTATTCGGGGAAATGATCTGACAGACAGCCTGCTCCCAGAGCAGCAAGCCCCTTTCCCCACTTGCTTCTCTGCAGCATCTGCATTGGGCATGAGCCCGGATCCAGATTTACGAGACATATGTAGACACTTCTCCCTTTCTTGGCAAATGCATAAATAGACTCCTACTGTCTACATGTAGGTACTATATAAATACAGAGTTGTGCATACTCTGCGGATGCCATGTATCATTTATCCACGTATTTTTAGCATCACCAACACATTTACATATGCTGTCACGTTTCAAACTGCACCTCAATATAGTGCCTTTTTCAACATGATCTCGGCAGCAGGCAACATCATTCCTTTAACATTTTCACCAAAAATGAAGATCAGAAAAGCCAGCGAATATAGCCAAAAATAGAAGACAAATTTAAAAACGGATAACACTTTACTAAGATGCACTGAGATAGTATAGAATTAGCTGGAGCAGCGGACTGAATTCTGTTCTGGAATTTGATTTATGCAATCATTTGAATGTACCTCATATGCCTGGGCTTCCTCAAATGAATGTTTACCCTTTGGCCATTCTCTAAAGGCAGTATCAATATGCAAACTATCTTCACAATTTGATGTGGGATGCTTGTAAAACATGTTGGCAAAGGGGAACAATACTTTAAATGTGATTAAGGAATCCAGAGACTCTGCACTAGGGAAGAAATCATTTGAATTGATTCTTAGAGGGTGGGCACAAATGTAGATTACTTTGTATAAACCATAGAAAAATTAGAAATCAACTGACCTAATAGATCAAGTCCAAGATCAAACATTATAAAATAATTAATCTACTAGATGACACCCAGAGGACCCAATTTCTCAACAAGAATTGGTCTTACATTCGAGATCACACAAAGGGGAGAAGCATACCTTCCCATCCTTATTGAACCCTTAATATGCCTTTCTTTAACCTTGAGTACTATGTAGATATGTCAGATCAATCTAAGAGGTTTGCAGCAGATCACACCAATGCTTTTTCAAACATTTTCCTTGAGAAGCACAACATACAATTAAGAGAAATATTTCATGGGAAACTAAGCATGAAAGAGAAAGAGGAGACAGCTAGTCTGTTTAAAGTGGGGGCTTAGAAAAGGGAAGAAGATCACCTACATGGCACATGAACTTGGACAGATAAAAATGCACGTATGTGTGTGCATTAGTGGGTATACACATTATTTTGTATACACATACATGTAATTTCTTAAGGTCACTGAGTATGTTTGTACACACAAGTTGTAAATAAAGCTGCCTGGCTCTAGCCTCGTATACTTGCTGACTCTGATCCAGAGATATTTGAATATCCAGGCCATGATCTACTTCAGCTGTTCTTGGTCTCATTTCTCCAGTAGCTTCTAGAGTAGCAGGTGATATTTGTGGGATTCAGCCATGGTACTGAGAGTATAGTGTGAGAAGTTAGCTAACAAAGAAACCTGTTAAGAAGCAGTTCCCACCGTCTGTTCCTATTGATACTGATTCTGCAAGGTTGCAGGTGGAGCCCAGGCATCTCTGGGATGGACACTGCACTCTTGGTAGACCTGATGTAGCAGTATATAAGAAGTGGAGATTATATGATAGACTATAATGGTGACAAAAGGGACTAGATGAGGAAAGTATTAGAGTAAATGCAAAAGAAGAGTTGAGAAGGTGAAGGAGGGCATGTAGTAATGACACAAGGCTGAGACAAATGACACAGTTGGCCATGCAATGGCGCTGTTGCTGATTCCTTACTCCTGCTTTAGGATACAAATGATAGGAAACATATTCAGGTCATTATGTGTTGTTGCCAAACTATAAAAATTTAGTTAACCTATATGCACCTATACTTCCCCTCCTGCCTTCTCCAATATTTATCTATTTAAGGGAGATTTATAGGGTTTTGTAAAGAAACCGCTGTTGAACTTTGATAAGCACGATAGTAGACCATTATTATGTGTGTATTTGTAGGTGTGACACATTCCTGTTTGGTTGCCTATAATATGATTTCATATTGTATAGATGTTATAAAATTTAAGTTACAGAGATATAAAGATTAAAGCATTCCTATGTTATGAATAGTACATAGTATTAAAATAAAGCATTATAGAGCTGGGAACATGGCTCAGTGTATAAGAAGGTCTGCTCTCTAAGCATGAAAAATTAGTTCAAATCCTAAAAAATTATGTAAAAAAATGTGCTGAGCTACACAATCCTATACCCCCAGCACTTCTGGGGCAGAGACAGGAGGATCCTGAGAGCCTCGTGACCAGCTACCCTAGTTGCCTCGAGGCAATAAGGCAGAGAGCAGTGGAGAAAGACCACCAAGGTCCATTTCTTATCTCTGCATGTGAATGCACACAAGTGAATTACCCACACTTATGTGCATAGAATGAACACCTCCCTCTGCACCCCTCTCTTCCCCCATCTGTGCATCTCTCTTGTTTGTCTCTCTTTGTGTCACTGTCTCTCTATCTCTCTGTACTTCTGTCTCTGTCTCTTTGTCGTTACCTCTGTGTGTGTGTGTGTGTGTGTGTGTGTGTGTGTGTGTGTGTGTGTGTGTGTAGCAGTGCTGGGGGTTGTTATGTGCCTTCCAAATATGGATTTAGCTTCCTATAGATGCCTGAAGGAAGGATTTCCCTGGATCATATGTGTGGGCATTTCTCTTGGGATATACATTTAAATATCTCAGTAGTTGCTACCTTGCTTTCTAAAATAACCACTTTAATTTGTTAGGTCATAAACACTGTTTCAGACTATCTATTTCAATGACCTCTAGCATGTATAATTTATCATTTTTTAAGGTGGAACTATAAATTCTGGTGTGTGTGTGTGTGTGTGTGTGTGAAAACTAACCTTTGACCATATATTTGTTGATGTTTTCTCATTTAACAAAAAATTTAATATAAAATGAAATGAGAAAATATCAAGGCCATTTCTTGCTTAGCTTGGGTACTTTTAAAAAAATTTCTACATGCTTTTAATCTTCTTGAGGCCTTATCTGTGGATGTTCTCATTTCTCTGACCTAATATTTGTTTCAGCCATTTTTATTGCAGAGCATGTAGCCTATGTTTTCTGCTCTGTGCATAATTCCTGCATTTGTTTGCTTTATGTCTACAGTTAAATCTTTTCAGAGCACACTTGTCATTATTTTACAGAAGTTTCCTTATTTATCCTTTTATCAGTGGAAGTGCTTCTGTATATTACATACCCGGTTTCCTGTCACTAGCATCTTTCAGCAATTTAGCATTTGTCACAATTAATAAGCTCACATTATAAACTGTGAGTAATTTAAGTCCATGTTTCATTCAGTTTTCCTTAGTTTGTGGCATGCCTTTTTTTCTGTTTCAAGTTCTACTTCCGGCTACTACGCTTCTATGTCTTAGGATTCTCTTGGCTAACCCCTTTTTTAGTCTTTCATTTTTGTTTGATATCTGTTGTAATTTGAAACTGAAGTATCCTGTAGGAGCTCATGTTTGGAGTGCTCAGTAGGAGGTGGGGGTCTTGTTGCTAGAAGCAGACGGTAGGGATGGCTTTTGAAGGTGCACCAGCCCTACTTCTGGTATAGCCTTCTCTCAGCCCCCTTTCCATTTCACACTGTTTCTGTTGGGTACTTAAGGCCACAACAGTGCAAAAGTAACCAGTATGATGATGCTAAACATTTAAAAATAAAATATCAGTTATAACTGAACTGGTGCTTTTCTCATGATTAGTCTAGAGTTATGGAATTTGGAAAGAAAACCATAGGAGTGGAGGGACATTTCTAGGGTGTTCTTTCTAGGGTCCCTGTAGCCAAAATGTTGATGTGGAATTGGGGAAATAGGCCAGTTGATAAAGTGGTCATCACACAGGCAAGAGGACCAGCATTCATACAAAAAGCCAAGTGCGCTAATTCTAGAGCTGAAGAGAGGATGACAAGTAGGATCCCTAAGGGTTCATTGGCCAGCTAGCCTAGCCTAATTGGGAGAGACATGGTCTCAAATATCAAAGAGTGAAGAAGATACCCACAGTAACAACCACAAACCTGTGGATGCACATGTGCACCCAACTGGACACAAACATTTGAGCATGCACACACACATGGACAAGTACATATGTGCACACACATGTTGATCTTCACCTTAGTCACCTGGTAAGGACATGCTGTCAGCTTTCTGCAGAACATCACTCCTGGCAGCCATACTGTGGAGATTTCCTAGGTACATCTTTGATGTCTTTAGAAGACAGTATCTTACAGCAGATATTCCACCCTGGTCCTCTGGCTCTGCAATCTTTCTGCCAAGCATTCTATGATGTTCCCCGAGCCTTGAGGGTAGGGTTTGTGTTGTAGGTGCATAAGTTGGGCAGGTCCATTACCAGGAGGTGAAACTTTAAGTGCCAATGGTCTCTGGCCTTATACCTGGATATTCATGCATTCCCAGTCTTTCTTGCCTCCTTCACTGGGGAGGTTTTGTATGTTAGAGATGTGCCCCAAACTGCTGTGTCACACTCTGCACGTATTCTTAGATTTTCTGACCGCTTACATTTTAAATTTGCATATAATAAGGTTTATTCTTTGAGTAGCTACATTTGACAGGTTTTGAACAAGTACATCCTATTTCTGCCACTATAGTATCTTGCCAAGTGGTTTTACCAGCATAAAAACTTCTTGCTCTCCATCTTTTCTACCCTTCCTGCTTTTTTCCACAAACCTGACCAACTTTGATCTTTTAAGTAATTTTACTTTTTCCCAAAGTGTGATGAAATTGGATGCATCTAGTGTGAGGCTTTTTTTTCAGTGCCTTCATTTACTTAAAAACAGTTTAGATGTCTTCTATGTCTTTTACTTTGGACCAGATAACTCATGTCATTCTGTCACCTAATGATATCCTGTAGGGTGGATGCACTGCCATTCATTGACCTGATCACCTACTGGAGAGCATCTTGACAATTTCTATGTTCCAACAATTATAAATAAATCATAAAAATTACACGCAAACTCTTGTGTGAACATCACTTTTAAAATCAGTAAGATAAACACCTTTAAACAGAATTGCTAGATCAAAGGCTAAGATTGTTTTCAATTTTGCAAGAAATTGCCAAACTGTTTTTCAGAGTGGTAGTGCCATTCTGCTTTCCCCTGGGGAGTGAAGTGGAGCCCCTGTGGTTCCCCATCCTAATATGACCACATCTTTGTACTTTTATTTTTCTTTCTTTCTTTTTCTTTTGATGTTAACCATTCTAAGTATATGTGCAGCATTTCTTACTGCTTAACTTATATTACTTTAATATAAAAATGTTTGCTATCTTTTCATGTTTTTGTTTGGTTTCTGTGTATATTTTTAATTTTTAATTGAGGTATCAGTTTGATGTCTTTGTCTGTCTTTTGTTTGTTTTGTTTTTTCTTTATTATCCTAAATAATTCTTTTTACCTTTATTTGATTTTTATACATGTTACTACCAGCTCCCTCTCCCTCACCTCCTCCCACGCCCTCCCAGCCCCTCAACCCCCCACTCCATTCCCCCTGCGCACCCCAGGGAGGGTAAGGCATTCTATGGGGAATTTTCAAAATATGTCCTATCATCCCTGGCAGGGCCTAGGCCCTCCACCATGTGTCCAGGCTGAGAGAGCATTGCTCCATGTGGAATGGGCTCCCAAAGTCCATTTGTATGCCAGGGATAAATACTGATCTACTATCCCAGGTTCCATAGATTGTTGAGGCCTCCTCTCTGACACCCAAGTTCAGGGGGTCTGGATCAGTCCCATGCTGGCCTCTCAGTCACCAGTCTGTGGTCCATGAGTTCCCCCCTTGTTTAGGTCAGCTGCCTCTGTGGGTTTCACCAGCCTGGTCTTGACTCCTCTGCTCCTCACTCCTCTTTGCAACTGGGTTCCGGTTGAGTTCTGTGTTTAGCTGTGGGTGTCTGCTTCTGCTTCCATCAGTCACTGGATGGCATATAAGGTAGTCATTAATCTCATTATCAGGGGAGGGCATTTAAGGAAGTGTCTATGGCAGTTGGTGTAATTCTTGTAGATCTCTGAAATATCACTAGTGCCAGATCTCTCCTTGAAACTCCCTCTATTATGGCATCTCTCATCCTGCTCTCTTCTATTCTTACCCTGAATCAACCTTCCTGCTCCCCCATGTCTTCCTCTTCCCTCCTCTTCTCATCCTCTCTTTCTCCCATCTCCTGCTTCCCTACCCTCCCCCCATGCTCCCAATCCCCTCAGGAGATCCTGTCCCATTCTCCTTCTCCTGGTTACCATGTATATCCTCTTAGGGTCCTCCCTGTTTCCAAGACTCTCTGGCTGTGGGATGGTAGGCCAGCAATCCCCTGCTTCATGTATAAAATTCATATATGAGTGAGTACATACCATCTTTGTCTTTTGTGACAGGCTTATCTCTTGGGATGGTTTCTTCTAATCTCATTCATTTGCCTGCAAATTTCAAGATTCCATTGTTTTTTTCCCATGAGTAGTACTCCATTGTGTAAATGTACCACATTTTCTCTATCCACTATTCAGTTGAGGGGCATCTAGGCTGATTTCAGGTTCTGGCTATTACGAAGAATGCTGCTTTGAACATAGTGGAACAGATGTCCTTATTGTATGAATGCGCATCTTTTGGGTATATGCATAAGAGTGGAATTGCTGGATCTTGTGGTAGACTGATTTCCATTTTCCTGAGGAATCTCCATAACGATCTCCAAAGTGGCTTAATGAGTTGGCACTGCCACCAGCAGTGGAGGAGTGTTCTCTTTCTCCACATCCTCTCCAGCATAAACTGTCATTAGTGTTTTTTTTATTTTAGTCATCCTGACTGGAGGGAGATGGTATCTCAGAATTTTTTTGATTTGCATTTCCCTGACGGTTAAGGATGTTGAGTACTTTCCCATGTGTCTATCAGTCATTTTACACTCCTCTGTTGAGAATTCTCTGTTTAGTTCTGTACCTCACTTTTTAATTGGCTTAGTTGGTGTTTTGGAGACTAGCTTCCTGAGTTTTTGTAAATTTTAGAGATCAGCCCTCTGTCAGATGAAGGGTTGGTGAATATCTTTTCCCAATCTGTGGGCTGCCGTTTTGTCTTGTTGACTGTGTCCTTTGTCTTACAGAAGCTTCTCAGTTCCAGGATGTCCCAATTATTAATTGTCGATCTCAGTGTCTATGCTACTAATGTTATGTTCAGGAAGAGGTCTCCTGTACCAGTTTGTACAAGGGTACTTCGCACTTTCTCTTCTAAGAGGTTCATTGTGGGTGGATTTATGTTGAGGTCTTTGATCCATTTGGCCATAAGTTTTGTTCATGGTGATAGATATGGATCTATTTGCAGTCTTCTACATACCAGCATCCAGTTATGCCAGCACCATTTGTTGAAGATGCTTTCTTTTCTCCATTGTATTGTTTTAGCTTTTTTGTTAAAGATCAGGAGTTCAAAGGTGTGTTGGCTTATATCAGGGTCTTTGATTCGATTCCATTGGTCTACCTGTTGATTTTTGTGCTAATACCAAGCTGTTTTCAGGACTATAGCTCTAGAGTAGAGCTTGAAGGCAGAGATGGTGATGCCTCCTGAAGATCTTTTTATTGTATAGGGTTGTTTTGGCTATCCTGGGTCTTTTGTTTTTCCAAATAAAGTTGAGGATTGTTCTTTCAATTTCTGTGAAGAATTGTGCTGGGATTTTGATAGGGATTGCATTGAATCTGTAGATTGCTTTTGGTAAGATTGCTATTTTTGCTATGTTGATCCTACCTATCCAAGAGCAGGGGATTTCTTTCCATTTCCTGGTTTCTTCTTTAATTTCTTTCTTTAAAGACTCAAAGTTATTATCATATGGGTCTTTCACCTGTTTGCTTAGCGTTACCCCAAGATATTTCATATTGTTTGTTGTTATTCCAAAAGGTGATGTTTCTCTGGTTTCTTTCCAAGCACATTTATTGTCTATATATAGTAGGGATGCTGATTTTTTTTTAGTTAACCTTGTATCCTGCCACTTTGCTGAAGGTGTTCATCAGCTGTAGGAGTTCCCTGGTAAAATTCCTTGGGTCACTTATGTAGACTATCATATCATCTGCAAATAGTGAAAGTTTGACTTCTTCATTTCCAATTTGTATCCCCTTGATCTCCTTTTGTTGTCTTATTGCTCTAGCAAGAGCTTCAAGTACAATATTAAAGAGATAAGGAGAGAGTGGACAACCTTGTCTTTCTCCTGATTTTGAAGTAATCTCCTTCAGTTTCTCTCCATTTAGTTTGATGTTGGCTGTCTGTTTGTTGTATATTGCTTTTATTATATTTGGGTATGTTCCTGTTATCCCTGATCTCTCCAAGACCTTTATCATGAAGGGGTGTTTAATTTTGTCACAGGCTTTTTCAGCATCTAATGATTTGATCATATGGTTTTATGGTTTTTCTTTTTCTGATTGTTTATATGGTGGATTACATTGATGGATTTTCATATGTTGAACCATCCCTGCATCCCTGGGATGAAGCCTGCTTGATCATGTTGTATGATTTTTCTGATGGGTTCTTGGATTTGATTTGCCAGTATTTTATTGAGTATTTTTGCATCAGTATTCATGAGGGAGATTAGTCTGTTGTTCCCTATCTTAGTTGTGTCTTTGTGTGGTTTGGGTACTAAGGTAATTGTAGCCTCGTAAAGTGAGTTTGGCAGTCCTCCTTCTGCTTCTATTGTGTGGAACAATTTGAAGAGTATTGGTATTAGCTCTTCCTTGAATTTCTGTTACAATTCTGCAATGAAACCATCTGGTCCTGGAATTTTTTTGGTTTGAAGACTTTTTATGGCTGCTTCTATTTCTTTAGGGGTTATATGCCTATTTCAATGGTATATCTATTCTTGTTTTAATTTTGGTAAGTTATATCTATCCAGAAAATCATCCATTTCCTGTGTTAAGATTGATGATACCTTATTGTTCGTTTTAAGCATATATACAATATATACATATATTGGATCCAGGTATCCTATCAGATACACTTTCTTCAAATATTTCTCAAGTTTGAAATTTATTTCTGTAAGGTTTTTTCACAGTAGTCATTTATAACTTTAATAGTTATAAATAGTAAGATTTATTCTTCAAGATTTCCCTATTGACTTTGCTTTTGGTGTTCCACTCAAAAACATGGCTGCATTGGCTTGGTTTGGCTAATGTTTCTTTCTTAAGTTTCATAAACTTATATTTTGTGCTTATATGTATCATGTTTTTGTTTGATTTGTGAAGTTAAGGTCTGTATCTCACTTTATTTGTGTGCACACAGGCAGGCATCTGTCTTCCAGCAGCATTTGCTGTGATAGTCCGCCATTCACTAAATTCCTTTGTGTGCCTTTATCATCTAGAAGTTGGCTATCTTTGTTTGGCTATCTCAGTAAGTTCTTTGTGATGCACTGTTGCTCCTTGTGTCTCTTCTCTCACCAAGGTCATGCTGCTAGATCATTGTAGCCCTGTGCTGAGCCCTGACATACCAGGACTGTCACCCAACTTTCTTCTTCAATACTGAATTGCCAGCCTATATGGTTTGCTTTGCTGGAGCAATTTCAATACTACTGTCAACATCTACAAAGTCTCTTGATAAATTGTTAATGGGATTATGTTGAACCTATAAATCAATTATTCAGAGAGGTAATGTTAAGTCTTTTAATCCATAAACAGAGTATCTTTCTATGATTTAGATCTTTGTTTTCTTTCATTGTGGTTTAGATGTCCAGAGCATTTTAGTACCTTGCTAGATTTAAGCTTGAGTATATGTGGTACTATTACCAGAATAAGCTGCAAAAACCCAGAGTGGTGGTGCATGCAGTAATCCCAGCACTCTATCTAGAAGTGGATGTGGGAGAATCAGAAATTCAATGTCATCTTCTGCTACATAGTGAATCCAAACCTAGCTTGGGCTATAGTAGTAGACCCTGTCTCAAATATTGCATTGTTTTTCTACTTTATGGCTCCAATTATTGGGAAAGTATTATGTGCAGTTAGAAAGCAACTGATTTTTTTCACATACTAAACTGGTATTCCATAGCCTTGCTATCTTAATTCACTAATTCAAGAAGTATTTGGATAAAACATTCATGATTTTTAAAGCAGACAATCATATTATCTGTTAATAAGGACAGTTCTCATCACTTCAGACTTCTTTCTTTCTAAGATAGAGTCCCACTCTGTAAGGCATGCTGGTTTGCAAACTATTGTGTAGCCTCTGCTGATCTGAGCTCAAATAATCCTCTTGTTTTAATATCTCAAGGGCTAGAATTACAGACATGAGCCACCGCACCGGCTCTACATTACTTTTAAAATCAGAAAATGAAGAAGGGGGTTTAGAATGTGGCAGGAACTAAAGTCATCCATTTTAAATTTACTAAAAATGTTTACTGTTATTAAGGGCAAATTGGGGTTTCTGCATAAGTAACTATGTCATCTTGCACTAAAGTAGCTTTTATCTTAATTTTCAACCTGGAATCCTTTTATATTTTTCTTGCCTTATTCCAATATATTGTTGAATACTAATAGTGAGAAATGAGGACATCTTTGTCTTACTCCTAATATCATGGATGTGAGTTCAGTTTCTCATATTTTGTTTTGTGGTAGCTTCAGGGTTGTGTACCTTTAACAAATAGAAAAGTTTCCCTCTATTCTACTTTGCTGAGAACTTCAGCTATTCATGGGCCTAGTCTTGTCAGGTTCTTTCTTCTGTATCAATTGTTATAATTATGTAATTTTATCATTTAATCTTTTGGGTAAAATGAAATAGCCTTACTTTTACTTAGTTTACTACTTTCAATTAGATATATGTGAGGAGGGACTATGGATGTGCTTTTATGTGTATCTATGTATGGCAGAGACACTGGATTCCCTAGAGCTGGAGATACAGGTAACTGTGAGCTGTCTCACTGATGCTTGAACTCAGCTCTTCGGCAAGAGCAGTATACTCTTAATCTACGACCTAGTCCTCCAGCCATTCTATTTTCCTGATACTAAGTTTTGATTGTTCATTTTCAAGAATAAGTTCATTGTTGGATAAATAGTGTTTTGGAAATATTTTTATTCATCCTATAGCTTTTCTTGCTTATCCCTCTTAGAGGGTCATTGATAAAACAAAAGCAAATAATAATAATTTTGGCAAACTTAACTTTATGTATGCTAATTTATCCTTTTTGCATATTTTAGAAGTGGCTTTAGTCTATATTTTAAATGCATGGCTTTAACGAACTGTAGCTGTTGTCCTTTTCTGCTTAAAGTGAAGTACAGAAGCCTTCCCTTTCAAGCCTGCTTTTAACCTCATTTTCTTAGTACTTCTCTCCCTATACTTAGAACCATATTAAGCACTGGTATGTTTTTTTCAACTGACAAACATAATTCAGAAAGGGCTGCAGGGAACATGCCTTGTCATAACTTATTTATTCTGTTATTCTTCCTTCATTCCTGGTAACCTAAGATCCTTTCTCTAATTTGCTTCTATTTAGAAGCCTTCCCTCGGTCAACCATTGTATAGCAGGTCTCCTGATGAAACCAGGGGTTTGTTTTCCTTTATCTGTGAATGTCTTAGTATCATAATCATTTCTAGCAGAAATCACCATTGAATATGGAAGCCAACAGTTTTTTCAACTTTTAAAAACATATGTGCTGTCTCTCAGTAGTGCTGAGATTAATCTTGCTATTTTCAAGCTTTTCTTTGTACTTAATTTTGGAAAGGTTGACTCTGCTATTTCTGTATGTGCATGTAATGTATGTATATGTATATATGTGTATGTAAATGGTGTATCTGTTGTATCTGTGTGTATATATCCATGTGTGAATAAAGGTGTATAAATGTACATCTACATGTGATTCTGTGCATTTATGTGCATATTGTGTTGGTGTGTATGTAATTATGTATATATCTATGTGTGTTTGTATATTTCTTTGGACTTCTCTTTGAAACACTTTTATGCTTCTAGGGTGTGTATGTTGCTATCTTCTGCTGAATTGGGTAGCTGAATTGTTGTTTCTTTGGATCTTTTCAGCCTCATTTTCTTTCCTATTTTTGTGATTCTGATGTCATCTGATTATGGTGCAACATGTTCTTGACACTCTGACTCCCTTGTTTCACTCTGCTTCCCTATTGATCAGGTTCTCTTAACTTCCTATCCAGATCCCTGATCTTCCTGTGACCTCTCTCCTTCCTGTCCTGGAGCTTTGCGTGATGTTTCCATTTCAGTTATTGTACTTTTCAGCTCAAATTCTACCATTTGGTTTTACTTAGAAAATTACTTTGATAAGGACTTTTTATTTTAAAAATGTTGTAGTTGCACACATAATTGTTTGCTGAAGCAATTGTATGAAGGCAGCTTTAAAACCTCTTCAGATACTAGAACTCTCACTGCTTGTATCTATTGATAGTCCCCTGAATCAAGATGGGAGCTCTCGTTTCCTTGATGTAAATAGTATCTTATTGAAACATATTATAAGCCCTTAGGTGTTTTAATTATTTTCTTTTGGTGATATCCCAGCATGTGGCAGAGGAATGGACTCCTTATTGGTACCAGAAAGAGTAGAAGTGCAAGGTGCTCCCTCTAACATTTAGTGACAATCAAGGCTAGGGGGATGCTTGCTCTTGGTAAAATAAGGTTCTCAATTCCCTACTAGACTTCTACTGATGCTCCTCTAGATAAAGTAGGTCTTGTCACTGCTGTAGCCATGGCCTATGCTGACCTCGCCTTGTTGTTACCTGACTACTTTCCTGAACAGTATCACAGCAATCTGGGAAAAATGTGATAAATTTACACAAAGGAATACTACTAAGCAGAAAAAAATGGAACCTTGAAATCCACAGGCAAGTGGCTGGCACTAGAAGAAACCATCATGAGTGAGGTAACCTAGACACAAAAAGACAAAGATGGTATGTACTCACTCATATATAGATTTTAGACATAGAACAAAGGATGAAGTGCCTACAATCCACACCGCCAGAGAAGCTAGGAAACAAGGAGGACCATAAGAGAGATATGCATGGTACCCTGGAAAAGGGGAAAGAGACAAGATGTCCTGAACATATTTGAAGCATGGCAGGAAGGGAGAGGGAGCTAGGAGAAAGAGAAGGGGAGAACAGAAGGGGCGAGGAGGACATAAGGGAGCAGAAAAGTTGAGTCAGGGGAAGAATAGAGGAGAGTAAGATAAGAGATACCATAATAGAGGAAGCCATTATAGGTTTAAAGAGAAATCTGCCACCGGAGAAATGTGTAGATATCTACAAGGATGACACCAACTGGCAATCGAAGCAATAGTGGAGATACTACGTTAAATACCCTTCCCTGATTACAAGATTGATGACTACCTTATATGACATCCTAGAGCCTTCATCTAGTATTTGATGGAAGTAGAAGCAGAAACCCACAGCTAAACACTGAACTTCTGGAATCCAGTTGCAGAGAGGGAGGAATAATGAGCAAAGGGGGTCAAGACCTGGCTGATGAAACCCACAGAAACAGCTGACCTGAACAATGGGGAGCTCATGGACCCCAGACTGATAGCTGGGAAACTAGCATAGGACTGATCCAAACCCCCTGAACATGGGTGTCAGTGAGAAGGCCTCAGCAATCTATGGGACCTCTGGTAGTAGATCAGTATTATCCCTAGCATAAGAATGGATTTTGGGAGCCCATTCCACATAGAGGGATACTCTCTCAGCCTAGGCACATGGGATAGGGAGGACCAGGGCCCTGGTCCAAATGAAATGACTGACTTTGAAGATTCCCCCATGGAAAGCCTCACCCTCCATGGGGAGCAGAAAGGGGATGGGATAGGGAATTATTATTTGGGGGAAGGGGAGGGAGAGGGAACTGGATTAATATGTAAAACAAGCTTGTTATTAATTTAAAGTAAAAAAAATAGAAAAAAAATCTCATGTTCTCTTTGTTCTCATGAATTGAATTGGAACACACTCACACACACACACACAGAGACAGAGACAGAGACAGAGAGAGAGAGAGAGAGAGAGAGAGAGAGAGAGAGAGAGAGAGAGAGAGAATACTCACACAGGCACTGTTTAATTTACTGTCTCAATGATTCAGTCTTGAAGCAATTTCCATTTTGTGTGTCCTCTGGCTAAGGAACACAGACTTTGTTGAGTCTCATTCACTCTATTCTTCAGTATTTAGAAGTTTCTGGCTTCTCCAACATTTTTCCTGATTCATATGAGGTGAACAGGAAAAGCCGAAGAGTTCAACATTGTCTTACTCTTTGGCTCCTCCCACCATCATTTTTCTATTGATATGTGCAATGAGTGAGAATCAGTTTGAGAAGAGTGTAAAATGTATACACACCATCTTGACAGAAGAGAAAGGACCCCCCCACCCACACACACTTTTCTGTCCATTCACTGCATAATTTCATGCTTCACCTCTTTAGATTTATGAGTGCTTTCCCATTTCCTTACTAAGGTCCTTCTTATGGTCTAGTTAAAACATTTGTGTTACCTGTCTTTTATAAGATGCAATGGCAGTTTTGGTTGTTTCACAACACCTTATGGTGATGGTGTCTATTCATTAATCAGTTTTGTCCTTGTCACAAGTTTTCATGTCATATCCTTGTGTCACTTCTGTCCTAGACTCTTGTATTTCTTGACATTTAGTGACTTCACAGCCATGTAGCAGGACTGTTGTACTACGGGACATGCTGCAGAAGCCTTGCATTCATAGCACAGAGGCACTGTCCTCTCAATCTTCACAGGGATAAAGGGACCATATCTGCAAGACTGGAGACTGGCACAATGCTGTGGTTATCTGAATAGACCCACGTCATTGGTTTCTTTAAAACACTCCAGGCTCCAGAGAGTTCCTATTGCCGGTTCTGACTGATTCATTTTCTGTCCTCTCATTGTTAACAGAGGATACAATTTTCTCACCACAGAGTGAGCTTCTCATCTCCAGGAGGTATATAAGCATATGTGCCTGACATACGTGACTCCTGGGTGCCCAATTATCTCATTGTTTAAGTCTCTTCAATTCTTCCCATTACAGACTTTCTGGGATCCACTCAGATACAAACCTCTGGGTTTTATCTCTATCTTAGCTTCATTTGAAACCTAGTTTACAGACGTTTAAGAAACAATCTGTCAAAAAAAATCTGCCACCTTGTCATCATAAGATTTCCAGAAAAAGACAGTGAAGAAAAGTGCTGACTGGGGCAAACATTTTTAAGGTACACAGTTTTAACCTGAATTTACTGAGTACCTAATGTTTCCATCTTGCATCTTCATACTTCAAAAGAAGACATATTGGAGGATGAGCCAAACAAAGAACACATTGCTGGAGTTAAACAGGGGTAACAATTTTCAATTGATAATTTGGGCTTCATCAAAATACTTTCTAGAGGATTCTCAGAGATTTTCTTCGAGTTAACTATGCATTGTCTCTGGCTCATTCTTGACTAATTTACAATTTCAGGTAAAAAGAAAAAACACTTTCAAAATCTCCACATGAAGTATTTATTATATGTGAAATGAAATCCTAAGTGCCCCACATGCTAATTGCCATTACTTCCCATGAACCCCAGCGTAATGCTTGTGTTGCAAAACTGAACTAGTATGCTTATTTTAGAAATCTGATTTTACAAGCAAAGACTCATTCTACATATATAAGAGTACTATGTAATTTGACTGAAGCCATCAGACACCCTGTCATAGGAGTTTTTTTTATAGGTCCCTCTGTGACAAAATGGGACTCTGGCACACAGCAATAGGTGCCACTTATATTTCACTACTGATTCTAGGATTTATACTTTGCTATTGTGATGGAGAGGGAAAATAGAAGAGATTATACATACTTTCTCCATGTGGAACTGCTTTTTGAATACAGCCCACCTTAAAAAATTTGAAAATGACAGAACATAAAGATTGTTCACAAACTTTCTTTGCAAACATGACACATTGTTAATGTTTTAGAAGATTTCCTGTCAATCTTTGTCTCTGCCCTGAAATTTAATTGGCATCCTGCTGTCCATGCACATTTATTTCTTTGCTTTTAGGGTTTTAATTTTTTTCAATGTCATTTCAAATCTTTGCAAATATCATTCTAATAATTGCATAATATTTTATTGAATCTTGTTGAAGTATATAAAACTAGACCACAAGGCAGCAGAGCCACTCCATGCTTAGACAGCAAAATATATCATATAAATAAGTCACCTCAAATTGGATATCTGAATTAAATAAAATGTCAATTAGGAATGCAGAAATTCTTTCCGAGATTTTTCATGTAGAGGAAGGAAAAGGTAAGGTACTCTTCATTTCCATTAGATTCTAAATACTTAAAAATTATATCAGAAAGGAAAAAAAACCAGTCGCAACCGTGTACTCACCAAAAGAAACAGCAGTCTTAGACTCCTACTTCATGTAGTGAAGAAAAATAAGCTCTAGATAGATAAAATATTATTTTTAATAATCTGAAATACAAGAATGAAGCTTAGAGCATTGAGTTTGTTTGTTTGTTTGTTGTTTTGATACAAGGTTTAACTATATGGCCTAGGTCCTGTGTCTGAACAAATTTCCCTCTAAGATATATTTAATTATAGTACACACAATATTGCTTTAAAAATGTAGACTATCAAATTCCATTATTATAATTTTTGCATGTGAATATGCACACAGGAATAATGTAGGGTTCATGGTATAATTGAAAACATGAATTGATGATAAAACATCACATAATATTTTGAGATGATTACTATTTTGATAGGGAATCTAAATTTAAATTATTAAAATGTGTATTTATTGTTATGAGTACAGAATATTTTACATTTTGTGTTGAAATTTTGGATCATATATATATTTTGTATGTAAATCATCCACATCTCAGATTATTTTCTTTCAAAAGTGTATTGCAAGAAGAAAGTAAAAAACACTTACTTTGAAAATATCTGGTATCTGCTAACAAATGTTTATTGGACATTGTGTCTGCCACACTGTTTTAGCTTTGAAATAATAATACTTCCTGTATCTTCATTTCTCTATTCCCACTATAGTGTATGTTTTCTTGATTGTGCTATTTTGTCAGTTTTCTGAAGTTTCTCATTTCTTAAAATTAAAAATATAATGCAAAAAACCAGTTATAACATTGAATATGTGATGAGATGTGTAGTAAGACTACTGAATGACATCATTGAGGGACAAGCACAAGAAGTCAAGTGTATCTAACAGAAACATACATACATTTATATTTAATTTAGAAATCCCATTTTGAAGACACTATCTAAAAGTGCATCAATACAAACAAGAAATGAAATAGACAAAGATTTTCATCATGACATTAATATTATTTCAGACAAATTTAGTAGTAGATTCTTTCAATGAGAAGCAAAAGGAAATCGAGAAAATTTATTGGCTATATATTGTTATCCCCAGAAGATTGGTTTCAGGTCCCCTGTTGGTGCCAAAATATACAGATGCTTAAGATCCCTTATTGAAATGATGTCATATTTGCAGGGAACCCTTTTCCATTCTGCCATATGTTTTAAATCATGGCTAGTTTACTTTTACCTGTTAAGAAGTACACACTGTGGGAATAGTTCTTATACTGCACTTTTCAGAGGCTAATAACAAGTAATAATAGTCTGTCTGTATTTAGTACAAATTCAGTATTTTTTCTAACATTACTAATCCAGGACTGGCTGAATTTGGATGTGTAATCACATCCTAGAGTGATGCCTCATTTTATATGCAAATACAAAATAATATGGAGGAAATTTTTGCTAAATGAATACTGTATTGTTTAGGATATGTATGCCCTAACTATTGTAAAGAATATAATTCCATGAAGAAATTCATTCTTTGCCTAAAATACAATTTTAGCTGGACATCTTATATTTATGATGATGATGATGTGTGCGTACATGCACACCTACTTATACATGTGGGCATATACATGCCACTACACAAGCTTTGAAGCTAGTTGATAACTTTTTTGAGTCAATTTTCACCTTCTAGCTGCTGAAGATGAATCTGTCCTGTTGTTTGCATAGTTACACAGCTTGATCCAGGCTGTGTGGTCAGCAGTTAGCTTCTGGCCAGTTCCCCTATCTCTGCCTCCTGTCTTGGGATGGAGTACTGGGGTTACAGATGCTTGAATCTACATCCATCCTTTTACATGGGCCCCAGGAATCAAACCCAAGTCAGCAGGTTTGCTCAATTAGTGTTTGTACCTCCAGAACCATCTTGCTGGCCCAGCCTGTATTTCCATTTGCTGAGTTTGACAAGACATTTTAGGGAAAAGGCTCTGAGATGGAATTAAGCCTGAGGAAATGCTCAGAAAGCTTTGTAGTTGGGATGAACATCCTTAAGTGCAGGAAGTAAGACTCAACAGGAACATTATTTGTCACAGAAGTTCACACAACAGCCACAGGTAAGGCAAATTTCAAAATATCTCCAAAACAAAAATCCTCTGAACAGACTTAAGTCCGCATTGTGTCCTCTATTTAAAATGTTACAGTGAATATTCAAGGATAAAATGCTAGGACACTTAGGAATTTTCTTTAAAAAGTTACACATGAATAAGTCATTCGTGGTGATAACAATAGGTGTCTATGGTTTTATGGACTCTTATTTTATACATGCCTGGAAACCCTACAAAGTAAACAGCAAATTAGAAATTTTCATATTAGTTTGGATGTTTCCTTTTTCCCTTCATACCAAGATTTCCTCAACCTCTGTCGTGTTCGCTCTTTTCTCTCACCCTCTCCACCTATGCCACCAGACAGGGTTGAGCCTCTACAATCCTTCTGACTCAGCCTCCTAAGTGCTGAAATTAGAGGTCTATACCACCACTCATGGTCCATTATCTCCTTATCTTAGGGCGTTTCGGTTGCTTGCTTGGTTGATTTTTGAGATGCCTGCTCATAATTTTACCCAAACACAAATCCTTTTCCTAATTCATAGAAGATTACCTGATTACTTCTCTTAGGTTACATCAGTGCTCCTAACTGATATTCATCTCAAGGAATGTTGCAATATCAAGATAGTTCTGTCAACAACAGGAAGGTTCTGTTAGTATACTCTAACATGAAAAGACACCAACAAAAGCTTAGTGGTTCATGGCTCTACTTTGATGACCCTTTAAGCATTTTTATTAGAGTATTTTCAGGGGGATGGCTGTTCTGTAATATAAGTGAATTGATACATAATAATTTACACAGCATGAATGATTGAGGAGCTAAGGGTTTGTGTTGTAAAGATGCCATCACAGGTCAAAGGTAGCTTGAAATGCTAAGATTCATAACTGTTAGGTTTTATTCCATCTTTCTCTCTAATTGGTAGTTGGATCAGTTTTTTTTTTAATTTTATTTAACTTTTTACACGTTACTCCCAGCTCTCTCTCCCTTCCCTCCCTCCTCCCCCACCCCCATTTCCCCCAACCTCCCCAAACCCCCACTCCATTCCCCTCTGCACCCCAGGGAGGGTAAGGCCTTTCATGGGGGATTTTCAAAGTCTGCCACATCATCCAGGCAGGGCCTAGGCCCTCCCCCATGTGTCCAGGCCACTCTGAAAGCAGTTCTAAGATGAAAGTTCATAACACTAAGTGCCCACATGAAGAAACTGGAGAATAGTCACACTAGAGAATGAACAGAACACCTGAACCAGTTTTTAAAATTCCCCTAGTAGGTATTCAGATACACATGTGCCCATTACTGGTTTGCAATGTGTCGAGCATGAATCCCTTTCCTCTGCAGGCATTTCTAGTTGTTGCCTGGTAAGGAAAGATGGAAGCTTTCCCCGCCTCTTGGTTTGTTTGGTCTTTTGAGTAAATAACAATTGCTCTATTGAACCTTTGCTGGTTTCACACCACCCCTTCCCCCTTTCCCCATGGTGTTGCTCTTCTAGGTAAATTCTCCTTATAAATACCTTTTCTAGAAGGGTGGCAGTGGGGGGATCCTAAGCATTAACTTTATATTGTTAATGTTTTCCTTATGCTTTCTATAGCTTCCTTATTTATTTATTTAATTTTTTCCATTTTACATACCAACTCCAGTTCTGCCTTTCTCCACTTCTCCTGCTCCCCACCTCTCCCCATCCAACCCCTCCCCATCCATTCTTCAGAGGGATGACCACCCTTGGGGAGTCAACAATGTCTGCCATACCAAGTTGAAGCAGGACCACCCCGCCCCACCCCTACTCTCCATTCCCCTACCCCTGTATCAAGGCTGAACAAGGTATCTGCCACAGAGAATCAATTCCAAAAAGCCAGTTCATGGACCTAGGGTAAGTCCTGGTCCCTCTGCCAGGGCCTCTCCCCCAATGGATCAAGCAACATAACTGTCACCCACATTCAGATGGCCTAGTTAAAAATGATTAATTTTAAAGAATAATTAGGTGTGTGTGTGTGTGTGTGTGTGTGTGTGTGTGTGTGTGTGTGTTTCAGGTCATCCATGCCTAGAAGAACAGAGAACACATTTCTTCCATTTGCTGACCATCTATGTAGTTGAGAGTATAGGCATATATTTTGTAAATAGTTTTCTTAAAAATGAAAAAAAAGGGGGTGGGGTGGGGATATGAGCCTCTTAAGCTAGAAAGGTAAAAGCCAGAAGTCATATTGGGAAATAGCTTTCATTTTTCATAAATGCTATAATTAACCATTTTGGAGCTCAAACCATGATTGTGACCCCTCATGTGCTTTAAGGTGTCCACACCCACTTTCGGTATGATTTGGGGTGTTAAGTCCTGGTGTCAATGCCAATTCTAACTTAGAAATTACATTCCTCCCACACAGAAATTCCTCCTGGAGTTTCAACAGGAGAAATTATTCTTCATTTTCCTTCCCGAAAACTGTTGTGTAATGTTGCTGGCCGAGAGAGGAGATTGGTTCCACCCCAAAGCTAGCTGGGATTCAGGAGAAGTTGAAACAGCATCTATATATAGTATGTAAAATGCCCCAGGCTAACGGTAGATGAAAAGCACTCCAGATAGGTAAGGCATTATTACTACTAAAGTGCTATTATTTTAACTTTGCTGTAAGTTACATCGAGCCTATAAAATGTACTCAACAGTATAGCAGTCAGATATGCTTCACTCTCGAGGTCATTGCTCCTGAAAATTTGTTTCTCTTACAGCAAGGCTACCTGTTAATTTTTATTAAGCAAAAATAATTTGATTTTTTTTACTCTACATGTCTTTAGTGGGAGTGAAATGACCAACAAAACCATTGGTTACAGTGTCACTTTGAGTACAACTAAATACAGGAGCTGTCAGCCTTTCTCGGGATATTAAAAAAAAACAGAAAAAATAATCTACTCCAGTCACACTGAGCCTTAAACACGATTCAGTTGCTACCTGCTGATTTAATCAATCCTTTTCAGTGAAAAATAGAAATTGGAGTATAATATGCATGATGAAAATTTTTAATAAAACACATTGGAATTTCTTCTTCTTAATGGGAAATTGAAATGATCTAGCCAATGCACCTTTTAAAATCTTTGGTTAAAAACAGAAAGAAAGAAAGAAAGAAAGAAAGAAAGAAAGAAAGAAAGAAAGAAAGAAAGAAAGAAAGGAAGGAAGGAAGGAAGGAAGGAAGAAAGAAAGAAAGAAAGAAAACCAGATGATAGGGTGGTATCAAAGCCTGATTGCTGTCCTGTATATTCATTGTGATGTAGAACCCCTGGGTATGCATCACTGTGGGATCTAAGAGGTTATATGGGTTAGTCTGATGACTCGAGGCCAGCCCTCCAGTGAAGGTGTTTTGGTTCTGATCTCTGAGAGGATCAGAGAATTTTGCTTCCCTCTGTACATAAAACCAATACCCTCACTCACACTACATCTCTGGAAGTAAATAGTAAAGAAGGGGGCTCAAGACACAAATTATTGAAAATCCATTTCCAGGCAAATAGAAGTCTTTCTGCTTTTGATGCTGGGGACTAACAGCTATGATAAACACCAGAGCACAGTTTAGTCAACAGGTTAACAGGAAGCCTTTCCTGCCCAAATAAAGAGCAAGCTGGTGGCAGTTTATTCCCCTTATGCTATGTAAATGTGGTAGAGTGCGGGTTCTCTAAGTGCTAGAAAATGAAATTTGTGTTGTTATTGAAAAAGGCTGTCCAATGGGGTTTCCCATAACGGAGGCAAAAGCCTGTATTTGTGTTTTCTGTCTTATGAGGTCATTAGCTACATACGATCACTGAGTACTTCTGAGACGCTGTTAACATAAGTGACAAGTTTTGTTTTATTTCAATTTATTATAATAGCTGCGTGTAGCTAGTGGCTAATGTATGGGTGGACACAATCTACGCATCAGGAGAAGGAGCCACCCAAAATGGTAGCTATCTCTAAGCTGGAGTGCATTCACTTTTTCTAGGAAAGGCTGTCTGTGCACTTGAATTGGCAAGTGGTATGTTGTCTAGTCAACTTTCCCACTTGATGGGATTAGTGATTGAAGGGAGAAGTCTCATCCCATGGTAGCTGGTGCCATCCCTGGACTGGTGGTCCTAGGTTTTATAAGAAAGCAAGTTGAGCAAGATGTGAGGAAGCAAACCGGTAAGCTGCACCCCTCCATGGCCTCTGCATCAGCTCCTGCCTCCAGGTTCCTTCATTGATTATTTTTGTCCTGATTTCCCTAGATGATGGATATATAAAATCTAAGATGAAAAAAGAACCCTCTTTCCTCCCCAAGTAGCTTTTGGTCATGGTGTTTTGTCACAGCAATAGAAATCCTATCCAAGGCAGATGGGGTAATAGAAAGAACTGGGGGCTAGAGTGTAAGTGCCCAGATTCTAGTCAAGTTGCCCCCTTAGGACAAGTTACTATATTGAAACTGAATTTCTTTTAACTAATGACACTAACACTCATACTGTTAATTTCTTGTGAAGATTAACACAGGAAATGTTCCTATGACTGAGCAAAAGGCCTGCCAGGTGAGAGATAGTCAACAATGTTAATAATTGCTCATTATCATTAGAGATATGCTGATAACTACAGACAAAAGCCTAAGCTAGATATAGTCACTTATCTATGAGCATTAACTTATCGCAGTTGTGGGTGGATTTCTGGGATGCCAGACAAAATGTCTAAACTTACTAAAAGGTTGAACCCATCCCATTCATTCATTCATTCATTCATTTACTCAAATGCTAGATTGTGGGTAACATTCTGCTAGGCACTATGGAGTGAAAGAGGGAAACTCACAATTTACCTCTTCAAGCATGTAGTCTAGGACAACCTATGATGAATTCAATAGGGTTTTGCAACAGTGGTCAGTCAATAGTGAAAACTGAGTAATAATGATTTTTCCTAGTTACCTTAGGGATGGCAGTGTCTATGTGCCTGCTGTTTCTTCATGCTTATAACTTAGTGCTTTTAAGTGATTTTTCCTCTTCATTTAAATTGTGGTAGAGTTCATATTCTATTTTCCTTAAATCCCATGGATGGTGGCTTTTTTGGTTTGTGTCTGGAATGTTACCCACAAACGTAGCTTTTAAATAGTTGTTCCCAGATCGTAGTATTGTTTGTGGAGTTGTAAACCTTTGGAGTTGGGCTTAGCTGGAAAGAAGAAAGAAAGGAAGGAAGGAAGGAAGGAAGGAAGAAAGAAAGAAAGAAAGAAAGAAAGAAAGAAAGAAAGAAAGAAAGAAAGAAAGAAAGAAAGAAAGGTGGACCTTGGTGGCATCTGTGTATCTGTGTAGCCAGGCTCTGGTTCTCTCTGCTTCCTGAGCTACCATTGCTACCTGTTCACACAGCCACTAAAACTGCCCTGACATAATAGCCAAAGAACTCTCTGAAACAGTGAGCTAGCTTTTCCTCACTTAACTTGTCCTGGTTAGTTGTCACAGAAATGAATTTGAGTGACTGTAAAATACTTATTGAAGAAGAATATTAATGTTCTCTATACTGAAATTTGAAAACACAGGTCAATACCCAAGACACACACCCCACACACTCTATCAGGTCATTACTCTTAAGTTCAGAACACTCACTGGCTGTCACAATAGTTGACTGAACCTCTGTGCAGGGATTGGAAGGCACAAAATTGTTGGCAAGAGGGCATGGAACAGTCTGAAAAACACTAATGAATGCTCAGCCTTCTGCCATCAGGTCAACAATTTCAACCTAAGCCAGACATATAGTGGCAGAAGCTCCTCTGCATGTCAATGTCCCTACGTGGTGTTCATCTCAAAGTCAACAATACTGCCTGGTTCTCTGCATTTAAAAGCAGAGTCGAGATAGTGACAATTATGGGGTGTGTATATGAACTGTTGTAGACAAAAAGCACATTTTGTCTTAACTATCTGATATTTTTGAAGACTCCATAAATTTTTAACACTTAAAATGAAATGTATTTAATGTTTAACACAGACTATTTCATAAGTGAAGAACAAATGAATGAATGAATGATTATATAGGACTCTATGTTGCCAGCTCTTTTAACTAGATGTAGAACATGATACGTTTCATGTTTTTGTTTTTTGTTGTTGTTGCTGTTGTTGGCAGATGAAAGCTTAGAAGCTATTGTTTATGCACCATGTAATTAAAAAGTGATTTCTGAAATTTGGAGCAGTGATAGCTAACTATTAAGTCAAATGCTAATTTTTCATAGAAAGTTCAAGTGTAAATGTATGAAGGGGCACACAGGTGAGTGAGTTTTATCTGATAGATTTCCTTTGTCATATACCAGATACAGCAGCATAAAGGTAGGTGGCTTAGAAGGAATTATCCCATCACTTTTATATTTAATGGGGGGAAAACGATATACAAGAAAATCCAGACACGAGGCAATTGATTTCTCAGCTGGGATATATTTCAGAGAAAGATGGCAGTGTGCCTTTCCCATCAGGACTTGGTCATCATTCCACTATTCATGAACAGATGCCTTGCGCACATCCCCAAGTGTAAGCGAATTCATTAAAAGATCTGGGGAATTCAGATATTAATTCTAAATCATTGCATATTATAGATTTTCTGGAAACAAGTAGGGGGACATGGCAAGGAGAGGAGACAGGAGAGATTTTATTTGACTCTTGGCCAGAAGTTGGTCTCCTGAGATCAACCAAGAGTTCTTTTTTAAAAGCCTAACTTTGCAACTCTTAAAAAGATTTAAGCAGATATTGTCACAGTGTAGAAGGTGACACAAGACAAAGTTGAGTCATGAACACCAGATGCCATATATGGAAGAAGAAAGGGATAATCTGTTGGATGGAAGAGTGTGCAAATGATTTTTTGTCTATATACTATAGGAAATAATTTTCTGATAGAATTTTTGTCAGTGCCACTGTCCTATAGAGCATTTGAAAGGAGACTGTTAATAGTAAACATTACTATAAATATATTATGACATTTTTTTCTTTTCAATTTAGAGCTTCATTGCTCTCTTTCCAGATTATTTTTTTGCTCAGACAATTTGGCACTAGTTAGTTGATGTGTGGGTGGATGTATTTTCTCACCTGCACAATTAACTTGAAGTTATTTTTGGAATCATTTTCATTTCCAGCTATTATGATGATACCATACTTGGGAAAAATGCTGTTGAGTTTAAATTCAGAGATTCTGAGTATCTAAGGGCAAAATGTGACAGTCAGGTCATAGGGAGAACTTCAAAATAGCATCAAAACTGTGTTAGGATAAAGTTGTCAAGTATATAATTCCTGTGGATATGTTTCTTCATACATTCTGCCTCTGTTAGTTGATGTCCCAAGGGTACAACATTAAACATTTCTGTCTGCTTTTCAAATGATTTAATGTAATAAAAATAAAGTAGTGACTTGAATGGTCTCTTCAAAATCTTATTCAAGAACATGGATGGAAGGAATTGTAAAAATATGCTATATTTCCATAATGAAATCCTGATGATACTTTGTGTATTTGGTTCTGTTTTGTTAGTTTATTTTGGTAATGTTTGCTACTTCAACCTCACCAACACCACAAGAATAATGAGATAAATATTCCCATATATTGGTTGGCAAATAGTAAGTATGAGCTTTGACTTATGTGTCTTGATATTTGTCTTTCTGAATTAAGACAGAAAAACCAAAACATGTAGGTCATATCTGAACTACTGGTTGCCTTTGTAAATTAAATATTATTTACACGTCAGCCTATCAGTTTTGAGTACAGTCTATCACATTTTACACTAGGATGGCAGAATCTAATAATTTTCACACAAATCTTAAGGGTTCCAGAGTCTAAAGTATTTACTGTCTGGCCTTTATAAGAAGTTTTCCAATTCATATTTTAAATGACTTTAGTCAATTGTTTGAGATTGCAGGAACTTTATTTCTATTAGAAATTATAAAAAACTAATTTACACACAAAATATCTAAGTAAATAACTTTTTAGATGTGGAGCCTAATGTCAGAGTTAAACAATGAATATGATTTACTGTAAATGAACTCTATGTAAATATTATTTTAGTGTATATTTGGGTTTTCTTTTTTAAATGTGGCAGACATTGTAAATTCACTAATTAAAAAGATAGTATAACTTCTTTTTTACTAAAAAACAGTATCTGGGAGGTATGCTTACTCTAAAGTATCTTTTTTTATTTAATGGAAGTCCATGCATCAGTTCTGTTCTTGAAACATGAATGAGATAGACAAAGACTGTGACATCATGAGAAACTGTGGGATTGTGGGAAATCTTTATACCTACCACAGCCATATGTTTACATTCCTGACTTGCATATTATCATTTTATCTTGAGTTGAACCAACTGACTGTAAACCTGATGGGAAAGATCAAGAAAACATCAAATATGCAGGGACTCTTACCTTTGAGCTGTGTTAACAGTAGTCATAAGTGATCCTGTCTGGTATAAAAATGGATTTTGAACTTTAAAAACCTCAGAATTTTGTTGTCACTGAAGAAGACAGAGTGAGTGCTTTCACAGTTTAAAGAAAAATTGATTGTTTGTGTAGAATACAAAACAAGCACTGATAATTCTTTCAAAGGAGACTCGTATCTCTGCCAACTGTTTCCACCCAGCTATTTATCTCACTGTGGTTGGTTTTCATCTGTGATACTGTATTCAAACATATCTACCAAAAATTCTCTTTCCTTTTCATACACACCATGCAATCTATTTGCCTTCCTTTGAATCGTAGATGGTCTTGCGACTTGCTTTGACAAATGAAATGCTGGTATCTGGTATCCAGGGATAACTGTGGTCCAGTCTTTGAGAGAAGTAGCAGATTGATCTGGAAATCCAGAAGAAGATAATGACTCAAATAAGAAGAAGTCATAATGGTATCAAATACTGCTTGCAGTTAGGTAGACTGGAGACCAAGAGCTGATGATAGTTAAATACCATTCATATTTGGATTTCAAAAATCATGTTTTTGATTTTTGAATTAAAATCCTGTGATCCTGTCTAAAGTGAATTCCTCAAAATATATATGAATCAAGATAAATGTCTAAAATAAGATTTTGGTAAATTTTATATAAAGTAAGGAAATAATTTTACTACTTGATATATATATATATATAAATGTAATAGTCTTGACAAGATTTATAAGTTGGTCCTAGGCATGTCCTAGGTGTCAGAAAAACCTAATATGTACCACCCATCTGCTCTCAATTTTCCACTTATCTCTTCCCAGTGATTCAAAGGGATGGGTATATCCCATTCTGCTGGGCCTAGACTAACAGGAAATAAATTTTTGTCATAGGCATTTTCACTTGTCTTATTTAAAATGTAGATTCACCACTGAAGAGTGTCTATGATATTAATTGCAGTAATTCATGATGGCTCTAGGTGGGGAACATTTGCTTAAATATTGGTAGAAAGTATCCTTCCTTATAATTTATCTCAATCAAACCTTACTAACCTACCCACCACAGGGTAGGTTTTATTTATCATCATGCACTTGAGATTTAAAGAAATTGTGTAACTTGGCCTAAGTCACACAGAACTTAGACAAAACCTAGGTTTACCTTGCTCCCAAGCTCCTGCACATACTATACCTGAGGCATCTTTCAAGGGATGGTGTTCTATCAACCAACCATGAAGTCATGAAACCTTTCTATTGGAGACTACTCACTTACAATGCTCATAAGAGGCCATGACTGCCTTGGGAGACAAAGTTTCTGTTCTCAAACTGCAGAGCCATTCTGAATAATATTTAAGGTAAAGGAATGATGGGAGATGTCATTCTATAAATCTGTCTCTCTTATTGGTTGTTGAATAAAGCACTGTTGGCTAATAGGGAAGCAAGATAGGTGGGACTAGGAGTCAAGGAGGATTCTGGAAAAGAGAGGCAGAGGCAGACACGATGTAGGCCACCAGAGTAAGAGGTCCGGACCCTTTTCTCCATTAAGAGTAATACTTAGACTAACAATTATGGGTTAAATACTTAAGTCAGAGATAGCCAGTAAGAAACCAAGAAAACAGCCAATAGCTTATAATTAACATAGTGTCTTGTGTGTTATTTGGGGACTGCAACTGTGTCAGGGCCCAGGCTGATGGTGGGGAAGGCAACACATTACAAAGGCAGAGTTAAGTTAGGCTCTGGAAACAACCTAACCTATGCAGGAGTTCTATCTCTGCCACTAGCTTTGAAATTGACCCCCAAAAGCTATTTCTTGTTAGTGTTATATCATATGGAGATGGATTAATGCTTTCCTTTTTCAGTTGTTAACAAATGAAATGAGACAAAATTATGATAATTTTGACTTTGAGTTTGCTATTACTTTCACTCTGATAATATAGCTGTACTGAAGAAATGTGATACTCAACATTAACAAATATAATGCAAGTGAAGATTAGCATGGTGGAAGCATGGCTATCTAGGGATAGTGGGAAAATAATAACCTAGAGCCAGATAATGTTAATCCCCATTGAAAACCTTTTTTTTTTGCAAGCTGTGGGCTACCCAATGACAAATTAGTTTATGAAAAGCAATTTCTGTCACTTTCAAACTGAACTCAATTAAGGTAGAAATTGAGAATATGTTAATTGGGATACATTGGATAAAAAGCTAGATACCTGGGTATTTCTGCCACACGTTCTTCAATAAAATGCCATCTTAGAGTCTGTCCCATGAAATATTTTATATTCATGTTTATGTTCCCTCATCATTGGCATACGTTTTCTGGGTTCCCCACAACCAGTGTGCCAATTTTTAATTCATATCACAAAATTCAACCTGGAATATTTTTGCCTTTTGGAAGGTTCATAAAATACCAAAAGCTTCTTTTTATCACATAAAATTGGGATATTAATATGAGCTAGTACAGGTATAATGCTTTGCATGGTGGTTAGCAGTTGTTTGATTGCAGTGAATGGGGACTATTTTTCAGCCCCTTATGAAAATTGTAAGCTCTTGCTTATATGCACATCAATAGGTTGTTTGTATGCCCACTGTATAGTGTAAGCAGAACTACAGGTAGGAACACAGAAGCACATGTGGAAGGTGTGTTCCCTTTCTAAAGGCAGAAATACATAACATGTCCGTTACTTTTCTCACTGCCGTGACAAAACACCTAAGAAAAGTAAATTAAGTAAGGGACTACTTTGGCTCACAGTTTGAGGGATACAGTCCATGGCGGTGGTGAATGCATGACCACAGGAGCATGAGGTGGCTGGCCACCTTAGATCCTCAGTCATGATGCAGAGACAGATGAATGCTGGTATTCAGACCACCTTTTCCTTTTTATTCAGTCTGGCACTCCAGAAATTTGGATGGTACCACCCACATGTGGGACACATCTTCTCTCTTCAGCAAGAACTTCCTGGAGATATCCTCACACAGCCAGAGGCATGCCACCTATGTCTGCTTGGGTTGACAAAGGAGACTGGCAATCACAAGCCCACTCTTCCAGACACAAACTAGAGAAGAGAGCAGAAATACTTACATGGAAGCTGCTCTCCTCCTTGGCTCTCCATACCGTACCTGTTTAGATAGGGCTTACATTTAGGAATCAGGAACTGCCTCTAATTCTTGACTTGAAAACCCCTCCTCTGAAAACCTGGGGTATCATATCATCTTCCAAATCCATGTCTCATTCAAATTCATGAATAATTCTAACTACTGACTAAAGCAAGCACCTAGCTTGTAAGAATATATGTTCATCCAAGGCTTCTAACACTGTTGGTTGAGTGTAATTACGCATACAGAACACAGCTACGGAAACTAGCATCTAGTAGGTGTTCATAAATGAGGCCTACTAACATCTTCTCTGGTATGACTGGATGGGCATTTCCAGTGGATGATTGTAGTTTATTAAAAGACTGACATTATGAAATTGACTTGTATGTTATGAAGGGCTGGGTCAGCATAAAGGATTCTTTTACAATGTCTTACAAGTATGCAGTGACTAATGACCACAATTGCAGAGCACTGCAGAAACCTCATTCTTAAATGGCTACCAGTATTATTAAAATGTCCATTACTATTTCAGGAGCCCACAGGCCTTCAAAGAAATAATTCACATATTTATGCATTTATCAAATATTTAATAAGTACATACCATGTACCTACCAAGGTTCTGGCATTGTTTTAGGGACAGGCTGGTGAATAAACCAAAGCTCAAATGTATTATCATTTGATATTTCAGCTGGAAAATAGCTGTGAACATTCATGTTAAGGTGTACAACTAAGTATGTGATCTTTTTTGAGTTTCAGGAAATAAGAAGTCTGGCTTCAAAATATTAACAAAGGAGTAATCATAGCACATTTCAAAAACCAAGCCCAGTCATATTGAAGCTTAGTTTTTATCACTGCCAGGTCCAAAACTGCTATTTTTTCTTACTTCATGAGTAACAAGAGAACTAGACACCCTCTTCTATAATCTTAAGGTGCTAGAGTAGGGAAAATTTAGAAGAAGAAGAGCCAGGCAGTGGTGGTCCACGCCTTTAATCCCAGCACTTGGTATGTAAAGGCAGGTGGGTCTGTGTGAGTTTGAGGTTTACAGAAAGAGTTTCAGTACAGCTGGGGCTGTGAGAAACCCTTTCTTGAAAACAAACAAACAACAACAACAACAAAAACAAACAAACAGAAAAAATAGGAAAAAAAAGAAAGAAAGAAAATCAGGAAGAAGTCACCGCTGGGGAGGACTGAAGAGAACAAAAAGAGAAGGCTGCTGTTCACTTCCCCTTCTTGATTTCATTTGACTTTGAGGGGAAAGGTCAGCTTCCTAAATCAGGAGCTTAATGAAGGTCAGAGGACAATCTCACGGATCAGTCCTTAGCTTCTACCTTGTTTAAAACAGACTCTCGTCACAACGGTAGGTGCCAGACTGCTGGCCCACAGGCTTCCAGGGATTCTCCGGGGTTCTGTCCCCTATGTTGCCATAGGAACACTGGGACTGGAGATGTGCCTTACTATGTCCAGTTTTACATGGATTCTGGGAATCCAAATTCTTGTCTTTCCACTTAGGTGGCAAGTTTTACTCGTTGAGCCATCTCCCAGCCCTATGGTATCAGTCCTTGAGAATGACGATGTGAAGATTGCCACATACAAAGTTTTAGATTCCCACCCCAGCTTACTATCACATCAGAAACTATCTAATGTGTCCTGTGATATTCTCATTAAATAATATTTTCATTCATTTTTGCAAGATCTCATAAGCTGTAATTTAATTCTACTTACCTTCCCACTCTTTGCATAGCTACTTTCCCCACCCCCACTTCCCTAACCACCCAACTTGGAGGTTTTTAATTTTTTATCTCAGTAAGTTTGCTTTGTTTTGCCCAACTACTCTTGGTAGTGGGACATGCCCTGGAGAGTGGTCAACCTACTAGGGGTCATGTTATTAAAATTGACACCCCTTTTCCAGAAGTTATTAAATGCCAATAGATCTTCAACTAAGGATAGGATTTTGTACTCTCCTCCCTGCATCCATGCTGGGGTTTTGTCTGGCTTGAACTTGCTCCTAGCAAGTATTTATGATTTTATCTGCTTCTTTGTAATAGGCCATGTGCAGGTTGTTACAATCTCTGGGAGTTCATATGTGCACCTTCCTTGGTGTGTCTGGAGAACATGTTTTCCTAGAAATGATGTATCATTTTTGGCTCTTCCAATCTTTCTACCTCCCCCCCCTTGCATAATAATTTGGGCCTTGGAGGTAAGGGTGTAATCTGTGCATTGGTTCTTTTTTTTCAATGTTTGATCAAGAATAAAAATATATATGTATATATATTTATTATATATACTTTTTAATGAACATTGGGTGTGTATCTGTGCACATATGTGTGTGTGCACATGAAAGTATTTTATTTCACTTTTATATTATTCAATTTTCTTAGAAAATAAGCTAAAAGTAAAATTATTGGATCCAAAATATAAATATCTAATATGTATGATCCAATTACCTTTGAGAAACATGGTTCTAATTTTTGTCCTCAACACTGGGAAAGGGAGAGTTCATCTGATAGTATTTACAACAGAATAATTTGTTATAACATGCTGATATATTAGACAAAATGTAATATTGTAATCTAATCTTTGACTTGCCCATTTTTATTATGAGTAATAATCTTGAATGTTTATTAAGTTCAATTTTTTTTAGCTTTACTGAGCTCCTTGCAAATATTTATGATTTTATCTTCTTTGTAACAATGATACCCTTTTCTTTTTTGGATTATCCAGAATTTCCAAAAATAATATTAAATAACAGTGGACAAAATGGATGTTGTCTAAAACAACACTTCTGGAAGTCCATCTGTTGTGTACAGTACCTATACAAGAGTCTGAATCATGGGAGGAACATGACAGGATTTAGAAGCAGGTAGTAACAGAAAAATGAAAAATTGTTCATGCCCATAGGAGATTTGGATATGTTTGCCAAGAATATACTATTTCCCTTGTTTACATCATCTTAGAATCTTTACTGATCTCTTCTGAGAGTAAATAATGTTTTCTGTGAGTTTTTAGACTAAAGCAAATTAGTCTTTTCATCTTAAATGGATTCAAAATCATTTTGTAGATCCTATCTTAACATGTATTTCTAGCTGTTTTTTGATTTAGAAAATCTGGTTTCTTTGACAAATCATCATGTAAAATTCTAAAGTCGTGTTATCTTTCTTAACAGTTCAGTAAAATGCAGCACATGCCTATTACTGAGCTCCTTTCTACAACACATCTTTGCGTTCCTTAAGTCTCCCTCCCTCCCTCCCTCCCTCCCTCCCTTCCTCCCTCCCTCCCTCCCTCCCTCCCTCCCTCTCTCTCTCTCTCTCTCTCTCTCTCTCTCTCTCTCTCTCTCTCTCTCTCTCTGGGTGTGTGTTTATGACCAGTTTAAGTAGCTGGAGGAGTTTCCTGAAGGAGTCTCTTTCCATATTGAAAGAATACTTCATAAAATGGGTTTTATATGACCGGAAGTTGCTCTTCATAATTTTGGGTATCCTAAAGATGTCTTGTACATTTTATGCTTATCCCTTAAAATTTGACTTTTCACTTCATCCGCCACATAGGGAGTATGTCGTGGAAAAATGTAAATGCTGGATGTTCTGCTCAGACACACATAAATTTAGATTCTTTTTGGAATTACTACAGCTATCTGTCAGCCTAAAGGCTTTGGAGCCAAAATTCCCTAATTTCAAAATTACGAGCCTGTGATAAAATGCTGTTGATATTGCTTTATGGAATGCAGCCCCTTGTGTACACTGTTACTATACAGGAGAAATAGATACAAGCTAATGAGAAGATGACCTTAATTCATTGTTCAGTAATCCTTTGAAAACACGACTCTTAGCCTCAGTCTGTTCCAAAGCTAGAAGCATCTGAAGGAAACTATATGAACCTTCCATTTTTTTTAGTCTTGGGAAATTTACAATGGAAATAGACACTGAACTGTTTTTGCTTGGATTAAGAAATCATCCAAAACTCCTTCCCTATCTCTTTTCTCCTTTTGCTGGTTGGCAAGCCTATCCACTCATTTCCCACAATACCCTCAAAGTTAATTTCAGGTTTTAGGGGCAACTTCACCATACAGCACATTTAAATTCAAGATGCATCCTCAGTGGCAAATCGTCTACATTTTTCTGACACAAATGTTCTCAAGAGTAAGATAAGGCTGGAAGTAAGGGATAACTAACAACAACAACAAAAAGCAAAACTCAGGTTATATGTGTGTTACCTGTATATAAACCAAAGCCATAATGCTGACAGGTAATATTTGGTAAAGAGAATGGATTTAATAGAGAGAATTTTCTTTGAAAATATTTAATCATATTTGGAGTTAAGTGGTGAAGTATTTGCTCAGCATTCGGGAAGCCCTGGGTTTTATCATCAATGCATCCCTCCATCAAAAGGGGAGAAGAATTAGGGTTGAAAATGATTAAAATGTGTTACAAGAAATTCTTAAAGAGTTAAGAAAATACTTATTAAAAACAAGAAAAAGTGAGTCAAACAAATATATAAAGTTAACCATTGCACACCAATATGGCAAGACTTAAGAATTTGGTACATGAGTCACTATCACTGTTATTTGGAAAATATTAGTCAACAGAAAGTTGAAAGGAATGCGTAGGAAATTTAGCTTTCATTTAGATTCTCAAAAGAGAATTTGTAATTATCAAAAATGTGAACCCCTGGTATCATAAGCTATTCTATCTCCTTACAGTTTTTCTCTTCGACTCTTTTTGTTTCCTTCATCCTTGATGTGATATTCCTTTCTTGTTTGTGTTGACCATTATATATTTATTTACTCTCTTGTCATGAGCAAAGGTTTATCTTCCATCGCACACTGGCGTCTAAATAGACAAATGTTTTTCTGGGTAGCTTTGGGGATCCTTAGATAATCCAAGACAAAAAAGGTGGAGTGAAACCCAACAACTCACTACCAGGGGTATCCAGTAACTGCATATACATCGAACTGAGCAATGCTGAGGAAGGTCGGGAACTCAAAATGCAAACTTCATCTTTGGCCCTTGCCTGACTCTTTTTTTTTTTTTTTTTTTTTTTTTTGGTTTTTCAAGACAAGGTTTCTCTGTATTGTTTTGGAGGCTATCGGTCCAGCCCAGCCTCGAACTCACAGAGATCCGCCTGACTCTGCCTCCCGAGTGCTGGGATTAAAGGCGTGCGCCACCACCGCCCGGCCCTTACCTGACTCTTAACACCTGTCAGTCTCTAGATTTCCAGACCAGTGTTCTTCAGGTATTTAGGAATTTGAGTAGACTAATTCTGTGATAAATTTGTTATCCAACTAACAAAAAGAAACATGAAGTATAACTACTAATCAGATTGTTTTCTCTTTAAAATATTTGATTACATTTACTTATTTATTCATGTATATGTGAGTAGTGGGCATATGGACATCAGAGGACAGCTTAAGGTAGTTGACTCTCCCTTCTAACATGCAGAATCCAACTCAGGTTAACAACAGGCTTAGCAAGCTAATATAGTCTTACCAACTGAGCTATGTAGCTGGCCCAAGTTTATATTTTCAAGAAAAAAATTTCATTGCTAATTCCTAATTCTGGTTTTCCATAATTTTCTCAGCTTCTCTCCTAGAATTATTTTTCCTACTTATTTTCCTTTTTTCAATTCAAAAACATTGAAAATGTGGTTACAATTTAGTTTCAGGATCATTTTCTTACTAAAAGAATTATACCTTTTTAGCTTAGGTTTCCTTTTTGAAAAAGCTCAAAGCAAGTTTATTGACAAAAATCTCTTTTTGCCTAGGGCAAAAATGAGTAAAATTATGCCATATGAAAGAGATTATTAAATATTTTATTTTGCTTTTTGAGGGGAAAAAAGGCATGAGCAAATATTTATAAGGCCCTTCTTTATACTAAAGTTTATTTATATAAACCTTTTCTGAGGAACTTTCTGTCTGGTTCTTCCCTAGTTAAGTTTCTTAAGTATGAACATATTAATATCTAACAGATAATTAGGCAGCCCTGTTTTCCAGACAGAAGAGTATGACACTGTATATTCTGCTAAAATGCCCATGTATTATGGTGTTGCCTTTCAGCATTACCCATTGTCTGTTCTGCACAGCCTTGGGTACATGTACAAAAAAATTCTTCCAATGGTTAATTTGTGGCTCTTGGTTAAATCTTCTTAGGTGAGTTTCAGTCGTATTTATCGTACAGCAACAGAACTGTATTTAAGAAATAAGATATATTTCTTACTAAAACACCATTTGAAATGTTGTACTTGCTTTCATAAATTGATTAGCTCGGTGAAGGTTTCCCCAGTGTTTGATATATGAGAGCCAGTGGTTTAACATTTGAATGAGTAAAATATCACAATTTTAGACCCCCTGTGTATGTTCTTTTAATTAACATCTAACAAACAACCCAGTGAAGATGATACAATGTTTTATGAAGATTGGCATGCATATTGCCACCTTTTTCTGAAAGCTATCAAAAATGTTTAAAGTCTTTGAAAAAATATTGCTGAGAGAGCTCAGTCTGTAAAGTGTAGGCTACATGATCAGGAGGACCTGATTTCAATTCCTAGCAGAACATGGTGATATGTGCTGGTAATCCCAGCTCTGATGAGAGAGAGACAAGAAGACCCTTGGGCCATACTGGCCAGCCACCCTAGTTGGGTTAGTGAGTTTGATGTCCAAGTGGGAGACTGTGTCTCAAAGAAAATAAGATGGATAGACTCCTAAGGAACCATCCAAGGCTTGACCTCTGACCTCCACACATGGATGCACAAATAAAATAATGTATTTCTGTATTAAAATCAAGTTTTTGATGAACACATTCCCTAATAAGTCAAGTAGTTCCCAATGTATACTTACTGATCACTTCTTATTTCATTTTGATAGTTGATGGAGCTGTGGCAAAAACAGATGGCATGGGTAACATTATCCATCATCATGATCTATAAAATACAAATGATGTCTTTAAGAGTTCATATTGTTACACCACACTCCACCACAATCAGTGTTGACCAACTCTGTATTTGTAACATAGAGACAAAAAATATTTGCTGTATCTGCCCTTAAGCAGTCTAAGGCAGTAATGAGATAGAAAAGGCTGGAAAATTCAAAATTTTTCCCAAACCCACAAATGAAGGCCAAATACAAAGTTGGAAATAAACACAAAAATAGATTAGCACTGAAACTAGCAAAAAAAACTCAGTATCAAACTTAGAAGACACAGGTGGCCAGCAGGCGTGTGCTCAGGTTTGGGTACATTGTTGGGTCAGCGCTGGCCTTATACAGTGTTCCTATTTTCCAGAATACTAGAATACCTGGTTATTTTAAGATATTAGTCAAATTTAGCTCATAATCTCTGGTATAAATAAAGATTTATTGGACTATAGTTACACTCATGCATTTTCTTATTTTATGTGACTCCTTTTGTACCACAATGGCAGAATTGAACACCTGTGACAAAGCCAAGAGCTCCAAAATCCTAAAATAGTCACCATAAAATTCTTTACATAAAATGTTTGATAACTCTAGATGCATAAGAATCTAATGATACTATATGTTCTTATTTTTATCTACTGATCATATATTTATTTACAGAATGGATGTTTGCAAGGCATCTTAGAGTCAGTTTTCTTATATTTGATAAAAGATTATTCTTCACACAGAATAGATAACATGATTTTATCAAATTGCACTTTTAGGATGCATATAAAGTTTTCAGTTCTTGACAAGTATTTTATAGATTTCAAAATACAAGTTTCATTTTTTGAGGTGGTCTCAACTGTTTCTCTTCTTCTAAAACACTGATGCTATGGAATCATTAAAATGAGTTGTGAATATACTTTTGATCCTATCTTTAATATTGGAATAATCAAACCTATTTACTACTATTAGATTTAAGCTAATGTAGCATGACATCATTATGGAAATTATACATTTTTTATTTTCCTAATATATTATCACAATATTTGCTTACATTTGGGGAGGTTAGTTGATATTTCAGGTCATGCAACTGCAAAATAACTCATTATCCATGACCTTGAGACTGAGAATGTTATACATCAAATTTGACCCATATAAGACATTAATGGACCTTATATTGACCTGGACCCATGTAAATATCTTTCCATATGGCACTTTTGATCTTGTCAAGATTCAGAGGTACCCGGTAGACACATAAGACCAGATGGGAAAGAGCCACACTGACGATATAATTAATCTTCTTGGAATTCAAGCATAAGAATGAGAACCATAGTAAGGATCGTATATAGTTTGACTGGACTTACATCTACCACATTAAATAAATATGACTTTCTTCTACATCTGAGCATGATGGAGTGTTGGTGCCAGCTTAGCACTCCTGTAATAATCAACAAAATATGAAAACTATAAGAGGAAGAGAAAGTTAAACAGATAACCAGGTGAATTTCAGCTCAAGACAGATCCTTAAAGTGAGGACAACAAGTAGCAAATCCTATTTTGGCTTTTGGTTTCTATCCTGGGCCCTTTCTAGACTGAAATGATAGGAGTGGAAAGGCAAGCAAAGAAGAGCAGATTCTCAGAGTGGAGGGATCAGAGCTTAGAGGTTAGTGTAGCAGAAGCAGCTGCAGTACATTCTGAGATGTACAAAGTCCACTTTCAGCATTTAACATGATGCTAAGCTCTTCACATGAGGGCAAGAATTTACAAGATCAGAAAAGAACATATTTCAATTAAAGAATAACTTCTTCCTCTCTCAGCTCCACATGGGTTGGTTACCTCTCACCCCCCTTTCCTTTCCTGTCTACCAATAAACTCCTTGTGGGACCATTAAAAAATATAACTTCTTCTAAGTTGCTGTAGGTGAAAGTATCCCCAGAACTTTCAGAGTATAGGACATCCTAGTTCCAACCAACAGGAATGCCATGACTTTCTTAAACAGCATTTTAAAATCTCAGCATCCAAGTGTGATTAGTTACATTTATGTAGTCAAGGAGGAAGTGTCAGCAGATGTGATCCATGACCAGTTGAAATAATATTTAAGACCTACAATGGCAGTGATAAAAAGACTGGGAGATAGCTACTGTGAATATACTAAATGATTTAAAGGAAAATATGAAGGTAATAAAGAAACAAATGGACTTGATACAGATAGAACCAAATGTAATTTTTAGAGATGAAAGTACAGTAGCCATAATATTGATTCCAATGGTTGAGCCACATAACAGATTCGCCACTATGAATGAAACATTAACAAACTGGAGATGGGCAAATGACAGAAACTATGTAGATTGAATGGCAAATAAGGGGAGATGCTGAGAGTAATGAGTAGCTTGGAGACTTACAGAACAACTCTAGCAATAGAACAATGCACTTGAGGTCCTGAGAAAGGGGGTGAGTCAGGAAACAGAAGAAATATTTGAAGAAATAACAGTTTTATGTTTTGAGGAAATGACAGGATCAATAAACACCAAATCATGCCAAGCTACATTGTAATTAAAATTTGGAAGACCTTAAAGAGTTGAGGTGAAAAGGCTTAAAGTCTGCCAGAGAAAAGGGTGTGTTAAATACAGAATAAATACAGAATACATGGTGTAAGGATTCAGGCATTATGCTGGCCTGTCCCTGTCATCTGGCAGAATGCACTCAGGCAGTACCCTGGTCAGTCTAGGGTTCTATGATAGCATAGACTGCACACAGGTGCAAAGGACCCCTTTAAAAGACAGACCCCTGTACCCCCGGACATTTAAGCTCTCTTTTTGCTCTCTTTCCTGCTGTTCGCCTGGGGCAGTCAGAACTTTTCCTGTCTCCCTCTTCTCTTCTGTGCTCTCTCTGTCTCTGTCTCTGTCTCTGTCTGTCTGTCTGTCTGTCTCTCTCTCTCTCTCTCTCTCTCTCTCTCTGTGTGTGTGTGTGTGTGTGTGTGTCTGTTCTCTATCCTTCCCCCTCCCTCCCCTTTCTAATGAAACTTCTCACTTAAGCTCTGTCTGCCTGGCAGGTTTGCTCCCTGACTCACCTTCACTTGCCATGCAAATCACCAAGATGCCCCATGAAAGTAGCAAGTAGCATATTGCAAGTATCAATAGTAATATGGATAAGTGTACTTAGGATGAAAACCACTAACTGTGTGAGGTGCAGGTGGTTCAGTCATTCCATAGGGTGTTCACATTGCAAAATATCATAACAATATAACCTAAGTTTTACTTATAAGTTTAGCATATACATATATGTAGATACACATACACACACAGGGGAACAAAGATAGCAATCACCACTAACAGCAGACTAAGAAAACAATACTAGGTAGAATATGATAGCAAAGTACCATTAACATTTTTATAGAAGAAGGCAGAATTAATGGAATTTTACATGCAACCTAATACACATACTGTAATTTTTAGATAAAATGTGAATGAATGTTTTTGTCAATGGATGTACTCTTCAAGATCCTCAAGATGCTAAGTATATAGAACAAGTGAAATTCTTGAGTTTCTTTGTTTACAACATTTCTTAATAGGTAATTAACTGTTGGAAGTAAAAATAGCAGCCATTCATCAAGAGTGCTCTAATGTATGTTTATGTAACTACAGTTAGTAAAGGAGTTACAATATATCATAGATGATGGATTTTTTATTATATGATGGGTTCTTCATTATACAGGATGCACTATTTGAAGGCAGGTGTTGGTAAGTTCAAGGTACTTAATGTAACTCTAGCATAGCACCAAACCGAAAAGCACAAAGGCACCGTGAAACCCAGAGAACTTGGCTTAAAGCAGAAACTAAATGGAATTCTATAAAGAGATTCAATACAAAGCTAATCTGACAGAAGAGGTAAAGGACCAAAGAATAAATGGTACAGGTAGACAGCAATGAAAATACGGTAGATTTTGTATAAAAGTTGAACATCAGTTATAAGCAATCATTCACTTGCGGTTAACTTTGAGTTTGCATTGTGCTAAGGCACCATCATTGATTCCAACCACTCTTTTCTGACATTTTGCTAGGGGATATTTTCTTTTAAAAAGTTGATAGTGTTTTGTAAAAGCACAACAATTTGACAATAGTGTCTTGATTGTTGCAGGGATGGATGAGTTTCACGAGCCATGATAAAATTTGAAAACTCATCACATATAACTTTTACCACACACTAACCATCAGCCTGGTAAGAAAGAGGTATCTGCAGCCAAAAAGCATTCAATTGTGTATGTGTACCACATTTTTAAATCCCCAAAACATGACTGCTTAAACCAGATCTGAACAATGACAACATAAGTTGATGTGTGACTGTGAATGGAGGAAATCTCATGGGGCCCCACCCCTAGATAAAGAGCTACAGTCAATTAATAACTTTTATTAAAGAGAGAATTCATCTTGCCCAGGAACAAGCCCACTAAAATGTTATCTAATTCCAAGTGGTCATCCCTGAAATATATATATACACTGAAGCAACACTAAACGTGCTCAGTGGGTTTTGTTGATATATTTATTGACAGATACATGAAACAATAATAACTGAAGAAAATGAGGCTAGGAATTTGAGTGGAGGATGAATAGGAAGGGATGGATGGAAAAGGTAGGGTAATGATGTAATTATATTCAAATTAAATTTTAAAAATGAAAGAGGATTGTTTTGGCTATCCTGGGTCTTTTGTTTTTCCATACAAAATTGATTATTGTTCTTTCAAGGTCTGTGAAGAATTGTGCTGGGATTTTAATGGGGATTGCATTGAATCTGTAGATTGCTTTTGGCAGGATTGCCATTTTTACTACATTGATCCTACCTATCCAAGAGCATGGGAGATCTTTCCATTTTCTGAGGGCTTCTTTAATTTCTTTCTTTAAAGATTCAAAGTTCTTACGATACAGGTCTTTCACTTGTTTGGTTAGCGTTACCCCAAGGTATTTTATGTTGTTTGTGGCAATTGTAAAGGGTGATGTTTCTCTGATTTCTCTTTCAGTACATGCAACTGTTGTTCCATAAAAACATGAAGGTGAGGATCTGGGAAGATGGTCAATGGATAGTGTGCTTGTCTCACAAGCGTGAGGACCAGAGTTCCCACCCCAGTACCCATGTGAAAAGTGGGGGGGGCCATGGCATCTAACATCTAATCTGAGTGCCAGAAAGAGGACTCAGTGTCCCTGAAACAAGACACAAAAACACTGCCCAAATTAGAAACCTCTGACCTGCCTCAGTAAATCAAATGGAGAATAAGTGAAGACACCTAACCCTGAATGTTACCCTCTAGAGCTTCCCTCTAACCACAGTAGCATTACTTAATTAAAATATTCAACGTGGTTTTTCACAGGAGCAGAATCAACAGCTACTCTATTTCTTGTTTATTTCTAGACATCCTGGGTTTTTGGCTCTTAAACTAACTGGAGACAGCAGTCTGCATAAAGGGATAGGTTTTCTTTTTTTCTTGTGTTTTGCAATAATGAGGAATGTGCATGTGAAATCCATATCAATGATGCCTTTGAGTGTTTAGAAGCTAGAGGGATGCTTCCTCCCAGTTTTGAATAATTTTTAATGATCTTACAACCATTCTGTTCATTCTTCCTCTCAATTTCCTCTCGCGTTAATGAGGGGAAGCTTTTAAAGGACTAATTCAGCACTGGTGAAATTAAACGAAGCCGTTAAACTTCATGAATTGAATATGTAAAAACATATTACCATGATGGACTTGTCTCACCAAAGGCATCCGACAGACTTTAAGTGTAATGTATTAAAGAAGTCAAGTTGGCAACCCACCACCGTCCGTTCATCCCTTTGTAAACACATCACACTGACAGTCTCCCTGTAATTACATGTATAATATTTTCTAGTACATGGTACACTTGACAAAATATTTGATCATTAAGAGGATTAAAAGAAAAACAAACAGAAGAATGAAATACCTAAATGCTTACATTTTCTTTAAATTTGAGGGAAAGTGTGTGTCTGAGAGATGATCAAGTCACAAGAATATTTTAGTATCTGAGGAGTTGTCAGTTTACTAAGTGGTTGCTTTGTTCATATGACAATGGTTGCTGTGAAGTACTTGCCAAATGATGAGGTACATTGAGTTATGCTTTCTGGCTTTCCATGAGCTTGTCAGCAGCACAGATCAAGGTGCACACACAGGGCTTTAGAACAGTGGTGCTTTGATATCAAAGTGCTGCGCCTGCTGTGGCAGATCAGAGATTAGACAGCACAAGCCGGTAGGTTTGCCTCTCCATATTTCCCCAAGCACCGAGTGCATACAACTAGAACCAAGGCAGTCAGCAGTATCCTGGATGAAGTCTGGAACTGGAGTGACTATACCAAGTCAAGATGTTCCTAACACAGCACCTTGTTCTTCTAGAACCAAGTGATTGCGGAAAGAAAACATTCTGGGTGTCAGAAGTTATGAGATTATGTCATTTATATCCAAATAAGCATCCCGAGAAGTTCACTTTGAGAATGAGGACGGCATCAATTTCAAGGTTCATTTTAAAAGAAGACCCTGAAATTATGAATAGAATCAGTCTTGTTTATGTTTTTGTTTTTTGATACAAGGTCTATGTATCTCATGATAGCTGATCTTGGAAGACCTGACCAACCTGCCTCAGTCTCCTAGTGCTGGGCTCACAGGCATGCACCATCCTGTCAGCCTTTTACAATTTTCCCCCTAATTTAAGAACTGCAAATCAAGAAATCAAAACCACAAACAAATTGAGATAACATTGAAAACCTCCCAGGTTTAACATTAGGCAGATCCACAAATAGACACCAGCAGCCTCCTTCAGGAGGCAGCCCTAGTATTCAGTTTATATCTGATCATCTACTGGAGCACTCTGATATTTCCATGGGCATTTTCGTAGCACTTTGAGCTGTGTGAACGTTCCTATGTGGACTTCTCTATGAACACAGCTTCCTGAGAACCACTCTTGGTTATGAAATAGTATGTGGACTTGCACAATGTGCACATGCTTGCACACGGAAAGAAGCAGAAGGAAATCAGCACCCAGCAGGAGTACCTCTCTGTCAGCCTCCACTGTAGAAGCCAAACTTAAGCACAGAAGCAGAAAATCACTGCAAAATAATGGAAATGCAACATCAAATATATTCAAGTTCTATAAAGAGGAACGGAAAGCCAGAATTCCTTCAAGAAGGCACAGCCACAATTTGTCCTAAAGACATTCCCAAGACAAAAGAGCCCCAAATATGTCTCATGGAACGTTTGGTGGGACTTCTGCTTGCCCTGCATATTCTGTATATTTTCAGAAATTATGTGTATAAATAGCATCTCAAAAGAGGACACTATTTAGGGGAAATAATAGGCATTAATTAAAACACGGACAATAGGGAAGGAAGGTTCATAGCTTTCTAAAATTAGAGGCGGATGACTCAATAACAAATAGTTTGGCATTACGAGTCTCCAGTTGCCTCTGTTCATTGTCTCTTTTGGCACCTTCGCTGTCTGTCTAAACAGTGTGGAGGTGAAAGCTCCATATTGTTTTCTAGCTGGTTCTTTATGAAAATTTTTCTGAAGCTTATCGGGCAAAAAAACAGGGGAAGGCAAATCCAGTCTTTTGTAGTAAACTCTGTAAACTGAACACTAGAATACTTTCTGGTTTCTGCCCCACTTGGGCTTAGATAATTTTGTTTTACAGAAAGACCACTGAAAATCTTTAGACATTTTGTTAAGTCAGGAGTGAGGCACTGATTTCAACAAACATGAAAACATATTATCAAGGCTCATTTCAGTATCTTCAGTGACTTGAATAGTGAGCAACCTCTGGGCTGCTCCTTACCACCTTCAAGAGGTTATAAATGCAATGAGATGATTGCCTCTGTCCAACTTGTCTATTTGAGTTTGGGACAAATAATAAAGATGAAAGAAATATTGATGGAGAATATAAAATGGAAATTTTACTTTTTAGAGATAACTGGCACCACCACTCAGGGTACTTCTGTGGGAAGGTGTTAGGGGGCAGTGAGAACAGCTGTCACTGGCTGTGTGACCAGCCTCTCTTTACCTGTACTTCCTTATGTATAAACTAGTGAGAATAATGCCTGACTTTTCCATGAGCTTTTAAAGAATCAAAGCTAGATTGCAATATGCAGCTAAGAAAAGTTGGTGACAATGGGTATTTAATGTGACTTAGTTCCACCATGTCGCCTTCTTTCAGGTTTCTGGGTTATAAAGTGAACAGGCTTCGCTAGAGAATCTCTGTTAATGTTTCATGGTAAGAAACAAAACCATCAACAGTAAAGTCTACAAAAAGGAGTATGTATGGTGTGTGTGTGTGTGTGTGTGTGTGTGTGTGTGTGTGTGTGTGTGTGTAACTTGAGGGCAGCAAGCTGGCTCCATGGGGAAAGTCACTTAACACCAAGACCCAAGTTTGATTCCCAGGACCTGAATGGTGGGAAGAGAGGACCAACTCCCACAAATTGTCCTCTGACCTCAACTTATATGTCATGAACGCACGAATACGCACGCACACACACAACACACACACACACACAAAACACACTCACAAAACACACAAATGTGCACACACGCACTAAATAAACAAAAGTTAATTTGAGAATTAAAAGTGTCCTCCATTAAGAGTATTTTCAAATTAGTGAAAAATGCAAGGTCCTTGAGGCAAAACAAGACACCTGAAACTTTGTCACAGAAGCAGGAAAAATCCTGAATCCAGAGGAGAGATGAAGAGAACTGGGGAGAGTGAGAGAAGCTATAACAATTACTGTCATCTGGAAGATGGTGGGGAGGTCTCCTGGGGGAGGAGTGGAGGAAATTACACCCTGTTGACTTCTGCTAACAGCCCCCTTCCACTCATAGAACAAAGGTGAGCACAGTGTGGCTGGTAATATTTAAGATATTATGAATTCATTTTGTAGACAGAATGTAGACTGGGATTGGGACTCATCTGTCATCTTCACATCTTCTGTCAAATGTATGTTGCCCTTGGCAATGGGTCTGCTGTTACTAATTTCGTTTTTGTTTAGAAGCTTGCGTTTTCCTCCTTGGTTCTCTGAGTTGCTGTGAATTAAAAAAAATTAAAACTCACAAAAGCCAAGTGTCTTTGATTGATTTCTGATGGTGCCTCTAACGGCATTGTACTTGATGTTTGTTACATAGGTGGGTGGGAGGCATTCCCCTCCTTCTCTGCGACTGCTATTGTTCCAAAGTAGATCAGGATTTTTCATGAGAACTGGGGAAGAAAAGGAACCAGGAAGACCCGCTTTTGCTTACAGCCTTTCACAATGGCAATATTTCCTAAAATTGTCTGGAGAGGTCAGAGACCTCATCAAATCCCAGGTTCTCCTTAGCTCTAAAAGGAGGCAAAACATACCTAGTTAGATGGTCCTTCTAATTCCAGGACACAAATGTCTGAAGAGGAATCCTAGAAACCCTTTATGGTGCCTGCAGTTCTTCTGGCTAATTATCAAAACCACCAAAAAAGCCATGTTGTTGAATTTTGGGTACAGAGCCCTTTAATTACGTGGCCTTACAAACGACCTTTAGAAACAATCTCCCAGCATGCATTTCATCTTTTTTTCCTGTCGAGTTTGGATTCTGTGTACAGCAAGTGACTATCTAGCTCTTCTATCTATCTCTATTTTGCTGTAGAGACACAGAAAGATGTATTTTAAATTATTCATAAGCTTTAGATAGAAACCTAAGCAAATTAAAATGTAGGCCAATATAGAGAGAAATGATAATGGGCATATAAGTATTTGTGGCTCCTGTAGCTTCCATTGGGACAATCATAAAATTAATTTCATACCTTGCACAGTAATTTCAATGGGAACAATTTCTCAGTTCGTGGTCAAACTTGTTTCCAACATTGATGGAGATGAACACTAGAGAAAGTATTGAATTTTCTTTCTAATTAGCTTTTTCTTATGAAATAGCTTCTTAATCATTTCCCTTCGTGTCCAGTACATAAAGGTATCTATTCCTTTTTAAACTGTATGTGAATTTAATTTATATGCCAATGATGTTTAATGCATTGTCTAGTCTGCATCTCATTACTGTCATTAATAAGCACGGCGGTACATCTAGTTACAAGGTTAATTGGGACAAATCTGGACTCCTTTCTAACTGTAAATACTGTATCTCAGCAGCGAGTTACTCTGGTTGTGTGATGAAAGTTACAGTATTTTACTTTGCATTCTCCCTGTTTTTGTTGTTGTCCAATCAATCTAAATGCAATAGGAAGTGATTGTTCTATATACATTGCATAGACCTTGCTCGGGATTTTTGCTTCTTAAAACAGGATTGCTGATCATCTGCCATGTAATCCCCAACACTCCCTCCCGTTCACTTGAAACTATTTGATGAACTCGATGTCACCATAAATGAACCCTGTGAATTTAACAATACATATAAGAATTATCCATTAGAAAGTCCAGGCCTAATATTAAATATTTTAGGCTTTTGAAAATATATGTTGATGATGGAGTAGATGCCTCTCTGTATTATCCGGGTTATTATGGGACTGATGAAATCAAGTCATTTCTCCCTGCTCAGCCTACTGAGTGTCAAGGACTATAGGCAAGAGCCACCACACTCAGTACTAAATATTTTCAGGTCTTCTCATTGAAGTTTCCATTATCCAAACTAGTTGCATTAGGAGATGCTGGATAGTTTTATTCACTGACTTTGGAAAGCCATAGTGAAATAAGCCACTGCTCAAGGGCTGTAAACTTAGTAATGAGACTCTCTAGCTAGTGTACAAATAGAAAAAGTACTCACCAGAGATCCCATCCTAGCCCTCTTCTGCTCATATCACAGGCAACATAATCAGGTGAAGCTACATTTCTGCTAAGTCCAGACCCAGTTTTAGAATCCTGCTCCATATATAGTTCCAGGTAGCCACTTAGAAGGAAGTCCAGCCACAGTGTGGCTCAGGTGGGAGGTCCTATGCAGATTTCATCTCTTTGCCTAGATTCACCTGTTGCGAAGCCGGCATAGTCTACTAAGACCATTACCAACACAGGAAATGATGACAAAGGACTTTATCCATTTACTTAAGGACAGAACAGCCATGGTGTTAAGACGTCAATCTGAAGGGCCCTTACTTGGTCTTTGCCTTACGACAATGTCAATATGAAGCTACATTTCTAGCTTCCCTTTGATATAATATCCATCTGTTTTTTATTAATAGCTTGTCTTTATTTACTTAGGTTGTGGTGTGTTTGCATGTGTGATGTGTATTCGTATAGGTGCTATCTGACTCCAGGACACCTTGAAGGAACCCATGCAGGGGTATTTCCTCTTAGTGTCATTGTGCCCATCCTCTGGTGGCTGCTGGAGATGTTACTCCCAGCTAAACAGATTAAAAAGACAATGAATTTTCATTTAAACGATGCCTACTTCTCTTGCATTTTTAAAAATTATGTAGGGCACAGAGTAAGCCCATACTTGGAAAACTTGCAATGGGTAACGTTAACTCTTCTCTAAAGGAAGAAGTGTATTGTGGAGGAGGAGCGGTCCACTAGTGTCTTGTTTTACTGCTTATACATAAACATACACTCTTTTGGATTCAGCAGTATTCTACCCCAGCCCTCTTTCAGAGCCCATGCATTCACCTTCCAGCTGTCAGTGATACTGGCTGCAGAGGGCTTGCAGCTGTGTCTCTTTCCATCAGTGAACCTCCTTTCCCAAGGTGAGAGTATCTGCCTCTAGGTAACTAGCCAGTAATAGAATACAAAAGACACAGGACGTTTCTAGGAACACAGTGGGCAGCACGCTCAGTTTTGTCAGACCATGCTGTGGTTATCTGCAGTGGTGAAGTTTAAGTCCTTGGGAGTTTGAAGTAACTTAATAACCTGTAGTGAACTGGTACGTAGAAGTTTTAGCTGTGTTGCCTGTCCTCCCTTGATCCCTTTTACTTTTTGCTTAATATTCTGCATTTTAAATTATTTGAGGTTTTTGACAAGTACATATGTATAACATGTTTTTCTTTTGATAATTTTATGCCTGTATGCAATGTTTTTTGACCAGATCCACCTTTTTGCTAGTTCCCTCCCCCTCCTGTTGAGGGCATTTTTCTTTCCAACTTTTCCTCTTCCTGCTTACATGCGTGTGTGTGTGTGTGTGTGTGTGTGTGTGTGTGTGTGTGTGTGTGTGTGTTTTCCCAAGTTGAATTAAGGTTACTTGCAAAAACAGAGGTGAGGGTTGTTCACTGCAGTAGTTTGGGTCACTTACCAGTGGCTATACCACTGAGGAAATGGCTCCCAGTTCCCAGCAACTATTAGCAGGCCCATAGGTTCACATAGGAGTGACTGTCCACTCAAGTTGTCCCCACTGAGTACCGTGGAGGTCACTGAGTTACAGCTGGGAGAGCCATGCCCCCCTTCAACATTCAAAGAAGAAGAGAAAGGATTGTTGCGTGTTTCCAGACAGAACAATTTGTTTCTAGAGATGTAGGGGTGATGCATGGAGCCACAATGTAACTGCTCTGACGAAATGGGAGACAGCAATGGTCCCTAGGGTGTATTTTCCAAGAATCAATACAAAATGAAACCCTATTTTCATAAATTATCATTAATGGTAAGTACAGCTGAATATAGAGTTATTTTCATTGATGTATGACAATTTGTGATTTGAAAAAAAGTTTTCCTAAGGGCTCTTCAGATACCTCTGAGGTAGAAATATTACAGTTGTATTGTCTTCTTTATTAAAAAAAGGCAAAATAGAAATCATATAAATGTATTAAATAAAAATCAGATTTGTGCTGTTTAAAAGGTAGGCATACTAATGCTCTGCCTCCACAAAGACTCTAGGATTACGAGGGGTCTTTGTATATAGGACAATATGCGATGGTGGGATTTTAGAAACAGGATACAGGAAGTGTGGGGGTAACTTGGATAGAGACGGGAAGTGGATTCTCTACATCATGATAGGTTCTACTATTTCACCCTAGAACACCTAGAACAGGTAAGTCCTTGGGAGTGTTCTGGGCGATGAGTGACAGAGATCCTGAAGCAAATTCAAAAGCCCTGTGTGGATTAAGACAAGAGCATGAACAGAACCAGATGTGAGATAATTGTTTCTTTTTAATTTATTCTGTACAAGCCAGTTTACTGTTGTCTGAATTATGAACAGTATTAAAATATTTAGCTAAGTAATAATTACATGTCTAAAAAGGCTCCAGGTTTAAATTTTTAACTGAGCATATTTATCTTCTTTAGTTGTCTCCATATCCTTTCTCCCATTTCCAAAGAAACAGGTCAAATAATTTTAAGAGTTTATGATAGAAAAGGGGAGTAGGGCCAGCATGATGTTTTTTTTTTAATGCCAGCAATATGAGCTGACTCCAGGCACCAGAAAAGGTAGAAAGAATAAATGGAAGGAAGGAAGGAAGGAAGGGAGGGAGGGAGGGAGGGAGGGGGAGAGAGACAGAGAAAGAGAGAGAGAGAGAGACAGAGAGAGAGAGACAGAGAGAGAGAGAGACAGAGAGACAGAGAATATTAAAAGACAAAAGGCAGAACACACCTTTGGCTCTGAACAGAGCTTCATGAGTAAATTAAAGCCGAACTAGAATTATTTGGTAATTAACACCAACCAAATTATTTTTTTCCTAAGAAGCACCTATGCTTTACTAGAAAAGTCAGGTTATAGTAGCAGAAGGATTCCCCCAGCCCCCTCACCTGAATGCCCAGCTAGGGAAGTCTCTAGGAACTACAAATAAAATCTAATCAGGTCTCAATCAGGTCCAGCCAATCAGAAACTGAACCGTGGGGCAGAAAATCAGAATTTAAATAAAAGTTGCAATTAGAACCCACTGAACTAGCATGCCATTCGTTTATGTTCTCAGTGCTAAGAGACAGTGAGAAAATCATCACCACAGTAGGGATAGGAAGGGCTGGTGAAGAGTTTTGCCTCCTGATAGAATATTGAAAATTATCTTCATCAGTGGGTTAATTGGCTTAATTTTCCTTCAGATGGTAACTTTCAAATGCTTGGTCTTAATTAGCATGGGTAAATGAGAAATGTAGGTGATTCACACTACCCGGTTTCCATATTCTCCAGGGAGTTCCATCCCTTCCCCTTAAGATAGTTGAAATTGCTGAAGGCTACATTGATTAAAATAAATTATGCTGGTATTTTAAACCAGTAAAAATGGAGATGGAATTGACTTATGCCTGGTCCATTTACAATAAAATGCAACCCCTCAAATACCATAATGGAGAATCGGTGTGAGCTGCTTAGATGAATCTTGTGTTTGCTGTACTGAAATGAGAAACCTAATTTGTAAATGTTGTCTTTGAAGAGGTCTGATTTTCAAAGGAGGGAAAAATTTCAGAGCTTCTTTGAGTCTTGAATGAGGTTAGATGAGTGAAAATCTGTATAAAAGATGGATGGATGAATAAAATGAGAAAAACGATGTTTGTCAATCCCAAGTTATTTCCTTTACTGTTTCACCATTCTCCCCATCAGGAGTCTCTGCATCAAATATTGCTATTGCAATCTGAGACCTTTTTGTCTGTCTTCATCCACTGTCAGATATTGCATAATTTCTGCTTTAATCAGAGTTTTACTGCAAACAACTTACCACTTAGTAACCTCTGCAGAAAATTGAAGGGCACTAAAACAAATAGCATCCTCAGAACATGATGTAACAGCTTTTCCAAATTATCTAATAAACTTAAGTCTTTCTCATTTTGTGAATGTCTGACTACAAAAACTCTAATGTGAGAGGATAAAGCCAAAGGTTTATCTTAAATATTTTTAACAACATTTTTTAAAATTTAGTTAATATAAGATTGTTTTCTTCTAGTAACACCTGTATAAATAACCAAATACTTAAGATATCAAAATGACCTTAGTTTTTTGAAATTTGACATAAAACAACTGAAAAATAAATTTCAAAATAATATTACAAGAATTTAAAATACAGTAGAGTCATATAATATGATTATGCCATTCTTAATCAGATTTTGACAGTGTTTGCTAAATTATATTTATAATAGACCACATCTATAATAACTAAATAATTTATTTTATTTAAAATATTGACACTTCTACTTATAATGCATCTTTAAACTATCTAAAATAGAAAGGTTTTACATAAAAATGAAGAGAATTTATGCTTATAATATTTACTAAGATATTTAGATAAATAACTAATATAAAAAGAGGGTGTTGTACACAGAAAGAAGACAAAAAACAAGTTGCGTGAGAGAAATGAAAAAAAGGGACTATGTTAATGTCAAGATAGTGGACAGGTACATTTTGTATTGTTTAAGGATTTCTGTAGTTCCTATGTTTTCTAGAATAGATTATTTAAAGTCAGATAATATATTATAAAGTCATTCCCTCTTTTGCCTTTCTATGAAAAAGCATATCCACACCATTTTACGCTAAGAATTTTGAGTCTAGAAGTCATTGCTTCCCTGGGGTAGGTAAAGAGCACTCAGGCATGGAGATCACATTTTCCTCACTATCTAATAGCATCTCCGTTTCTAGATTGCTCCCCAAATAAAAACAAGCACTGAACTTCCAATCAGTGATGATAATTTAATTTCCCCCTCAGCTGTAAGTAGCAGCAAACAGTCAGGCAATCAGTGAGAAAAACATGTTCTCCTGGTTTATTTTTACATTAAGTAATTAACATTTTTTCTGTCTTAACTAACACGAGGTCTAAAAGTATAGGCTTAGCTGACCTAATTGCAGAAGACTTTTTAGAAACAGGCATGCATGTGTTTGGGGAAGGAAGAATTTAGAAGTGAGGTGTTTCAAGAAAACCTAGAAACGATGGAACTCTTATAGGCATCTTCAAAATACAAAGCATATTGGACTCAGGCAGTATTATGAAAAATTGTCAATGGCTTAGAGATGAACAGGAAAGATTCCAGGTTCCTTTCCAGTGAAGTGTGCAGCATTGTTTAGCAGAACTTCCTACTCTGGATTACTAGATCCCACAAATATGTGCAGATGTAATGCCCTATTATTGAGCTGACTGAGTATCTCTATAGAAGGTAGAAGTTAGGTTTCAGGGTCTTGTTTATGACGTCATTTGCCTGTCCAGAGACATACAATTGCTTTCTGTTTTGAAAATAAGATGACCCAAAATAATGTCAACATTCCCAATTCCATGTGTGTTCCTGAAAATGTCCTTTGAATCTGTTCTAATATTTTACTGACTTGCTCATTAATTGATTGGTCAACTATCTTTTGACTATATTAATTTCACATTTGTACAAAAGTCATTTTACTTTGGTCAAAACCACATATTACTACATGAAATATGTTGAGGTTATAAAAATCAGTTGAAACCAAAAGCTATCCATAGGTCAAGTGTTCCATAAATGTGATTTAGGAAACTTGAAGTATTTGCCTTGAACTCTTAAGCATACTTCATGTGGTTTTTTTCAAGTAATAATGAAAAATGTCAACTGAACTAATATATGTAAACTCCAAAATTTTCACACTGGATGTCACTTCCACATGAGTTGTGTATTCCACTGGGTGACTTTATAACGTGAAAAGTATGCATTTGAACTCAAATAAAACAGTACTTGCCACACAAAATTAGTGTATATAAACATGCTACAAATATGAAAGATACTGCTTTGTGATGTGTTTGAGGCAAGGTCTTTCTATATAGTCAGGCTAGCCTCAAACTCATGATCTGCATGCCACAGTCCCTGAATGTCACCACACTAAGCTTGCTTTAGTGGACACATTTCAGATGTTCTGTGGTCAAGAATAACAGAGATGCTTGTTCCTCAAGTTACGCCTAAACCATCTATACCTAGAGCTCTTTAAGTATAGGTATAGGAACTTGTGTAGCTCCAAATTTATAGTTCCTATCCATAATAGTGGAAGCATTGATTGTTAGGAAAGGTCCAGGAGAGGCAATATATGGGATATGTTCTTATCAGAAAGTACTTCTTGAAGGCACCATAAAATACAATGATCTGATAACACTGAGTCTTTTAGCTGAACATAGAATGACAGGACAAATGATTATAAACTTGCCTAAGCCTGTTGTCCTATGTCATCCAACAGACTTTTTCTTGAGGTTACCTTTGATCCTAACCATCTGTCTGATAGTAAAGAGACCAAGAGTGACAGCTGAAAGCAGCTCCTGTCTCAAATTCCTTAGACCCAACAGAGCAGATCTTTTATTAGATGCAGTATTGAATTACAAACCATTGCTATGATGCTAAAACAGGACTCCTAATTTGGAGTGGGGCATAGACAGTACAGCACTCTGAAAGCTGGCTTTACCCTGAAGGAGAGGCTCTCTCCAGGATATGTTACTTCAGGCCCTACAGGAATTCTTGGGTTAAGGAATATGAAGCAATTAAACTTGGACTCCAATAGAACAATGTGAGGCGCACTCTCACCCTGAACTCTTGGGAAAGGGTCTAGGCCCTGCCCTATATGAAATGACACACTATGGACACCCCCATGGAGGGCCTCACCCTCCCTGGAGAAATGACGGGATAACGGGGGGGGGGGGGAGGGCACGGGAGGAAGGGAGGGAATGGGAGAGGGACCTGGAGCTGACTTGTGAAGCAACCTTGATTCTTATCTAAATTTAAACTGGAAAATAAAATTAAAAAAAAATAAATAAACTTGAGCTTAATAGGGAAAGGGGTGGAATTTTGTCCTGCTTTTTCTCTTCCTTTGTTCTTCTGAGTGTATAGAAGAATATGGTCTCTGTCACTTTAAGGGCCTTTCAATACCATAGAAATTTCCATGACAACAGAGGTTTTAGAGACCTTATGAGATAACATCCTCATTTCTGTGCCCTGAGCATAGGCCCATTACCTAGGATTAGTGCCACCTTTGAAGAATCAGATACAAATGGATGAATGTGGAACTCAAAAAGGGAGAGTTAATTTGAACAACTCTCAAGTGTTGGAGCCAGTCTCTCACATCTGGATCATGTTCACACCCAAACTTTCTCAAATCAGTTCCCTGCAGGTAGTCCAAAGCAATTACGTGATAAAACTTCCCTCTTCGGTTAATGTGTGTATGATGGAGACTTTGATAGTTTGAGAAGAGTGTAAATTATTCAGAAGACCCTTCTACTGACCACCAAACTTCATGTAAGTTGAGCACATCTTATGGTCAAGTTGAAGAGATGGGCTGGGAATCCCTCTAATTTGCAACTTCTGATAAAGTAACATGGTACCTGAAGTCTGCAGTAGCAGATGAGTCATTCTGTATCAAGAGTTGATCTTCCAAAGCACCAATTGTTGTGGTAGAAGATCCATTCATTTGTTCATAAAGTAAAGACCGATTCATTTGTTCAGGTCATCCAGGTAAGCAGAATCTGTCAACCTGACATTTGTGTGGAACTAGGAAAGTAAGTCATCACTATTTTTCTTCCATATTCTCCCAGTTAGACAGAGACTTGAAGAAAATGTTCTTTATATACAGGTGTAGTAACACCTAACAGAGAACCTTTGCCAAATGTGCAAAGATCTCAATGGTGAATATAAATTGTGAAGTCTCAGCTTTGAAATCGCTGTATGATGTCTCTCAGTGCAGTTTTAACACTATTATCAGCAGCAAAGATGCCTATTAGAAGTTAGAGTATTAATACTATCGGAATGTTTTTAGTTTAAAAGTGTGATTTTTTTCTCTTCTTTTGATATCTAATATGCTAGTAATACAGGATACTATGGAGGACTTTCATCACTAGCCTATCCTCTCTCCCTCCTTCCTTCTTTTCCTCCATGCCTCCTTCCCTCCCACCCTCCCTCCATCCATGAACTAGTATTTAGCAATGAAGTAGTTATGGAGACTGTAGTTACTCTAACAGGCTGGAGAAACATAACCCCTGTCTTATGATCTTTGGATTGAGTGAATAACAGGGACATAGTAAAGGAATCATACCAATTCTGGTTATACAATTACATTTATGAGAAGTTCAATTAAGAGCTACGAGTTCTTGTGAGAGCATGAGACTAGGGAGCAAATTAATAGGAGGTGGAGGGGGAACCACCAGGAAAGGCTGTCATCCAAGGGAAAGTGAGTTTGAGGCCTGAATGAGAATAGGTAAGAGATGATGCCGAGTGTGTCTGAAATCCTTTACTGATAGGACCAGAGAAGCAGCACAGATATTAAAGCAATTATTTTGCTATTGATACCTGCACAGTAAGTATCCACTAGGCACAAACTCAAACAATACTGATTTGTTTGTTTAAATAGCTTTTACCTTATGGTTGTTCACCAATCATTTGGTTGATATATGTTGTTGGATTTGGTGTTAAGTTGTGCCTTAGCCACAACGCAGTTTTAATTTCAACTGAATCTTTTATCTTTTTGTTTTAGTTGTAAGATAATTATGTCAGGGTCTTGAAAAAGATTGTAGTGTATTTCATTCACTACCTTCGTTCTCATACTAGTTTTTTTCTCCTGAGAAATTGCTTTGTTTTAGGTTTTCCTTTCTTTCTTTCTTTTTGTTTTTGTTTGTTTGTTTGTTTGTTTTTTGAGACAGGGTTTCTCTGCTTAGCTTTGGAGCCTGTCCTGGAACTAGCTAACTCTTGTAGACTAGACTGATCTCCAACTCTCAGAGATCCATCTGCCTCTGCCTCCCAAGTACTGGGATTAAAGGCCACCACTGCCCAGCTTTGTTTTAGATTTTCCATTGTTGGCTATGAATTAATGAATGATCACTAAATTTCCATTAGGCTGCTGTTTTTTGAAAGAGTGGATAGCTCCCAAAGATATTAATTATTAGAAGAGCCAGAGACTCACTATGCAGAACTCCAATGGAAAGAAATATTTACAGAAATGTATGGAGTCTTTAAGCCATGATAATATCAACAATATGGCTGTCTAAATAAGACCCAAACAGTAACAAACCCATGGATATGCTAACATAGAAGGAGGAAGTCTCAAGGGGCCCCAGCCCCATACAAAGGACTATAGCAACTAAATACTAAAGAGGGGGAATTAGTCTTTCTCGGGAAGTTTTCCATAGTTGGTTATCCTATACCAAGTAGTCAGCCTGAAGTCACAAACAACATGCAAACACCATCAAATGGACTCAGAAGGTTGTATTTACAATTTTATGTGCAAATATATGTGTATGTGACAATACTGTTTGAAGATTCTATGAATTTGAGAGAGAACAGGGCATATGAGAGGGGATTGAAAGGGGAGAGGGAAGGGTGAAATGATTTAATTATATTTAATTTGTAAAAATTGTAAAACATAAAATAATTTGGATGAGAAAAAAAGCCAAACTGTTTAACTATCAGTGTTTCTTGTTGGTTAAAATGGATCTCTCACTGAAGTGTTAATTCATATATGAGTTTAAATTTCTGAGATGATGATATTAGTGTGACAATATTAGTTACAGAAGCTTATCTTTCTGTCTAGTTTGGGATGCAACAAGATCAACTGAACACTTTTGGTTTACACAACTCCTCACCTGACACTTGAAATAGGTCATGGTTTTCTTTGGCAATACTCAGTGTAAATCTCAGTGTAAAGAACGTATCTAAAAGTAATAGGATTATTAATAAAATAGTCCACCTATAACTCAAAGTAGCTCTTTTTTAACAGAGTGTCCAAATTTCATAAAAAGGAACATTTGAATTCACACCTGGGCTTTTTTATTGATCTATGATTAACACAACAAAATTTAGGTCTCAAATGTTCATCCCAATCAGTTTTGAAATTTGGAAAGTATAATAGAAGATAGATAAAAATTACTTCATGCTTCTTTATAAGTAGTTTCTCTTACAACCTTTAATCTGTTGGGTTTCATTCAAAATGGATGAATTGTGGTTGGGTTTCATATGAATAGATCACATATGTATTCTTTAGATTCTCCTTTCTTTGGACTTAAGGGCATGATTTCTATATTTTGTATGTATAATAGTTTATCTGTTATCCCCACGAGGTATCAGGTTGTGTGGGTATACAGCATCATGTTGATCTACTCCTTAATCTGAGGCTCGGTTTCCACTCTGTAACTGTTACTAATAATGATCCAATCAAGAGTCACATAACTATGCACATAGGTTTTATTGCAACTGTAGGAATTGATCATTGATTAAAAATGTAGCGGTGTGCAATCAACCAATGAAATTTGTCACTCGACATTCCCACCAGCAATTCACACAAAAATGACTTGTTAGACTTTTCAGTTATTATGAAGTATTAGCTTGTGAATATTTGTATTGGGTCTATGGCCAGTATTCTGTTTTCTCTTGTGAGGAAACTATGAAAATCTTTTTGCTCGGTGTTTATCAAATTGTTTATCTTTTAATAACTTTAGGAGTTCTTTACATATACAGATGCTATTCTTTTGTCAAATACATATGCTACCAAATATATACCGCATGTTTCAAATCTATGTCCATTACTCATATTCTAAAGCTATTTTAATTAATAAGCCATGTTTTAGGACTGTTTTATGCCTCAAGAAAACTTCATCAAATATTCTAGAAATTTCCACATATTTTCACATTGTTGTAATGTAGCCAATACTGATATATCATTATTAACTAAAATCCATAGTTTGTATGAGGATCATTGCTCCTCACCTTAGAGATATGATAAAAGTGTATTGAAGCATATCTCCGAGTAGGGCATCATGCAGAATAGTTTCACTGCCCTAATCAGACCCTGTGTTATACCTTTTTCATACCCTCCTCATGCTTCCAGAATCTCTGGACACCACCAATTAATTTTACTGCCTCAGTAGTTTCACCTTTTAAAGAATACATGTAGTTGAAGTGAGCCTGTGGTCTTTCACATTGCTTCCTTATATTACATTGCCATGTAATATATCCACATTTAAAGCTATGATTTATTTTTATTTGTTTCACATGGGTATCCATTTGTTCAGTACTACCTGTTGAAAAGTTTGTCATTTGTCCAGTCACATACCTATGCTGCTCAGAGTCAATAGAGCCGACTGTAGGTACATGTTAGGCTTCTGAACTGCTCTCACCCATCAGCCGATTCACTGATATAGCTTCACAATAATACTTGAAGTAGAGTCAGGCCCAACCTAGAACTTTGATTGTTTTCAATATTTTATTGGATACTTTGTTGTGTAAAATTGGGACTACCCTTTCAATACAAATAAAATAAGTCTAAGGCTTTTATTGAGATTCCACTGGCTTTTTAATTTTTTATTTTTGAGATTTTAATCCAATTATGTTTTTCCATTTTCTTTTCTCCCTCCAAACCCTCTCATAGACTCTCACCACTCTCCTTCAAATTCATGACCTTTATTTTTACTAATTCTTATTGCATGCATATATATGTATACGCATATATTCCTGAATATATACTATTCAGTCCATATAATATCACTTGTATGTATGTTTTCAGAGCTGACAATTTGATACTGGGCAACCAATCGGTATGCTCTTCCTGGGAAAGACCATCTTTCCTCCTTCCACCTTTCTTCAGCTGCCTATAATAGATAGCTCTTTGTGGAAGATATGCATATAATAAAGAAAATTTTGTATCACTTTTTTGTGTCTGATTTATTCCACTTAGTGTTATCATCTCCAGATACATCTGTTTTACTAAAAATAATAAGCTATACTTTTTATTGCAAAATAGCATTCCAGTGTACATGACAGTATTTTTATTAATATCTATTGACCATTGATGATGTTATACGTGAACTCTACAACAGCAAACATTTCCATTGAACACACACAGCTGAGTCACATAGCAAATCTGATTTTGGGGGTAGTCTCTATCCAGAACTTGTAAGTGGTTGAATAAATTTGTTTCCATCAACAGTTTGGAGTGTTCTCATTTCTCCAGTCTCATCATCAATTGTTTGTGTTTGGGGTACTAGGTACCCTAACATGAATAATTTTACTAATGGCTAGCTGAGAACTTTTTGCATAAATTTGTTTATCATTTTAATTTCTTCTCTTTACTATCTTTTATGTCTTTTATCCATTTGTTCATTTGGAGTAGTCTTGTTAGTGAATTTTGAAGATTCCTTCCAGATTCTAGACATTGACTCCCTGTCAGGTGAGTAAGAGGCATATATTGTCTCCCATTCTGCAGATTTTCACTAACTTACTCTGCAACCCGGTTCCTGTGCTTTGCATACTACCTTTAATTCAATGTAATTCCGTCTTTTCAGGGTTTTGTTTTGGTGTGCATTTGCAGTCCTATCTAAAAGACCAATGTGGACTCCAACGTCTTGAAGTATTTTCTGTCTGCTTGTCTCCGTTAATCTTGGCATTTACAGTCTTATGTTTATCTATGTCTTGTGTCAATTTTGCATGGTGGGAGAAATTGCAGTGAAATCTTCATCTGTTCCGCATGCTCGGCTGGTCTTCCTGGTACCTCTTAGTCACGTGGCTGTCAGTTGTCCCAAGCCGATTAGTGATGCAGCTGTCCTTCCACACATGTATGTACTTAAGGCTGTGGAGAATCAGCTGGCTGCACCTGTTTGGGTGTTCTTTTGGGATCTCTCTTCTTCTCCTGGTCCATTTGCTGATTTTATGCCAATGCCAGGTGTCTGGTTACTAGGACTCTGTAGCATGTCATGAAAGTGAGTGTTTTATGACTTTGACTTTTCTAATTTTGTTCAGAGTGGTTTTAGCTATTTCAGGTATTTTATATTTCCATATGAATTTACTGCTTTGTTTTTCTGCTTCTATAAAGAATACCATTAGTTTTTTTGATAGGGAAATAAATTAATTTTCCATTCAAGTGTCTTTTGAATGCATAGAAACTGCACTTCAACATGGTTTTGAACAGCATTTATTTATTGAGGTGGGTGCGTGCAGTTGCTCATAAGCCACACAGCACATATGGAGGAACTGCTTCTTTCTACCATGGACATTTTAGGAGGAAAACTCAGGTTTTCCTAGTAGGCAGTAAGGATCCATCCCTGCTGAGCCATCTCTCTGAACCTGGAAACTGTATTTTCAATAAAAGTTCATTTGTCCATTTTTATTGTTTTAGTTTTTGTACCTTACCTAGATAGATGTTAGGTAGATTCAGTTTTCATTACCACATGGTCACGTGTTGACAAACAGTTTAGTATCATTTTAGAAATAATGTTTTTGGACTGGCAAAAATTGTACAAAATTATTTCATAATCTATGACAAGAAACAGTGACAGCAGTGGGAAGGAAAGAGCACTGAAATTCAACTGTAGACACTCTGGTAATCAGTTTATGCTTCATAGTTCATCTTAGGTGATGACACCATCAGCCTGGCTGAGAAGCTGAAGAAATTGGCAGTGATTAAAATGGTTAACTTCCATTTTGCAGGCAGCTCCCTCAGAGGGAGGGGTACTATTTCCTTTTTATTTTTAGCTTTGTGTCTTTTTCTTTCTCTCTCTTTTTCCTACCTTCTTTCCTTCATTCCTTCCTCCTTCCCTTCTTTTCCTTCCTTCCCTCCCTCCTTCCTTCCTTCCTTCCTTCCTCATATGTGTGTATATATATACTGTTGTGTTCCTACTTCATCTTTTCTGTTATAATCTTTATTGGAAGAGTTTTCATGAGACTAAAAACTACTCTGTTATCTGCCATTATTTGCTTCCAGACACGAATTCTCAGGCCATGTTTGGTGTCGAATTGGAAGGTTAGCTTTATAGAGAGGGCTCTGAGACAGGCACACACCTAAGATGCCTCCCCACCGAGTTGGCAGCTACACTCATGGCTCAGGCTTGATACTGAACCTTCTTCCTTTATATGATGGATTGATAAATGTGTTTGATTCTAGAACTAGGTAATAAGGGAAGAAACTGGTTTCTGTTATAATTTATCTCAATATGTGAATTCCCAAGAAATGCTTTGTATCAGAATGAAAGGACTCTGGCTACCAAAAGAGTACCCAATGAACCTTCCTGGGTGGACCAGGATAAAATGCTAGAGAAAGGGATGTGCTTTCATTTACAGTCTAGGCATATTACCCTCTGAAGATGGAAAACGAGCCACACCAAGGACACCGGGCAGGAGAAGTCATATAATACTTTATTAGAGAAAGAGAAGTCACTTACATGAGAAGCCAAGAACTGAGGCCAGCGCTCTGCTGGTCTCCAACCTCCATCGCAGCCCCAAGAGAGAGCGTGACACTTCCTTCCTTGCTTTTATCCCTGCCTTTCCCCACTTACTTGTGACCATGCCCAAATGGGCAATGTCAATGATGCAGGTACATGAGATCTCTACCTACAATTCTGCTTTTAGTCTAAAGAAAAGATTTAGACTTGAAACAAACTAAATTGTCTCTAACATACAGAAAGCATATATACATAGAAGGTGATAAACAAATTATAATCTATCTATATCCTATCTTAAACCTATCTATCCCATCTAAACCCTAAACTTATCTGAAAGAGATGCCCACGTCTGTATACCTCCTTCCAATCCCAACCCTAAATAATTGAAAACAAATCCTAGCAGGTGTAAATTATTCTGTAATATCAACAGTAGGGAAAGGGAGCATAGTATTCTCAAAATTATTTCTTGCTGAAATTGGACGACGATTACATCATGGGATCCTGTAGGAAGAAAGTGTTAGTATAGTGAAAGTCTCAAGTAGACTAGCTACAACATTTGTAATCAGTCTCTGTCTGATGGGAGATGCTTGAAGTTCTTGACTGAAGTTCTAATGTTGATTGAAGTTCTCATCTGAGGCTCTGGCCAGATTGTAGAAGGTGTGCCATATCAGTTAATTAGTCTGTAATTGTGTAGAGCCATATAGTCCCAAACAGGTTTCAGGATGGTAAGTGCCAGTTCAGGTGCGTCAAGTCGGATCAGGTGGGGTCGATGAAGTGGGACCCCATTTTCTTCCCGAAGTTTTTGAAGACTGCTGTTAGGAAATTCTTTGTTCTATATGGAAAACTCAAATGTTAATGTCAACAAATAAATTTCAACTTTTATATGTATGCATACTTGAAAGGCAAGAATAATGAAGATAGTAAATATGAGGGAAATTAGGCTTTCAGAGAAGAACCAAGCATAAACAGATGACAGTCCCTACATTATGTTTTCTTCTGTCTTACATCAATTGACTCCTTGATATAAAACAGAAACTCTGAATTTTACTTTAACTACATGCTTGGATTTAGAGGAGGAGTGCCAAATCCAACTCCAAAGTCAGCCTTGGTTTAAGTGATTTGAGACCAGAAGAGTATTAGGAGTATTAGGAAGTAAAGAGAAACAGATATTATATGGACAAAGTTAAGAGAATTAGACATTGATACCAAACATTAGATTCTTCTTTGTTTGGTGGTTCTTTGGTAGCCATCCTCCCTTCTTTAGGTATCTACACGTTCAGTATCTTGTTGCTGTTTGGAGATGGGTTTTCCTGTGAAGACAAGAACAAAACACTTCCCTTTCCTTTTGTGAGATCTCCTTACATTTCATAGAATATAGCTTTGTGGATGAACTGTCATCTTTCCTCTTCCCGAGGTTTTTCCTGTTTGGATCAAATCTTGATCAATTTTGATGGTGTATTTCCAGGTTGTAATGGCCTTAGTGTGCAAACCAGGGTATGTGTTACCCTGGGCAAGGGGTTTCATCTTTGTTTCCGAAGTAGAAGAAAAGCTTTGCTACTTCATAACTGTAATTTTTCTGTTGTTATGAATCATAATGTAAATAATATGTATATGATCTGATATCTGCTAGTCTATAGGCTCAGAAAATGTCATTGACTGCATAGGTGAATGAAACTGCCAACATTTCACACAGTCAGGAGTGTCTTCCTAATTCTACTTTTTGGTTTTTTGAAACAGGATTTCTCTGTGTTGCTTTTGGAGCCCTGTCCTGAAACTCACTCTGTAGACTAGGCTCATCTCAACCTCACAGAGATTCACCTGCCTCTGCCTCTGGAATGTGGAATTAAAGGCATGTGCTACTACAACTCAGTTTTTTCCTAATATTTTTACATTTTACAGTGTCTTAAAACTAGAAAGACAGTGACAAAATGGGAAGAAAGTGTTTTTGAATGTCCAAAATCTCAAGTAACTCATGGTAAAAATTCAGGTAGTAGTGCATACCTTTAATTCCAGCACTTAGGAGGCAGAGGCAGGTGTATCTCTGAGTACAAGGCCGGGCTGGTAAACATGGCAAGTTCCAGGCCAGCCAGGGCTACATCAAGAGACTTCGTCTGTAAATAAATACATACATTTCCAATAACTAATGCCTAACACTTGAGCAACACTTTGGGTGCTGTGGAAACATAAGGGTTCAGGTGTCCTGTGAGGAGGACAGGTTAACATTGCCTCTTCTATGTGAATGACTAGGAAAAGCTCATCTTTCACTGCAATGTTTTCTTCCTGTCATTGTATTGCAGATAAAGGTGTATTGATTATGATAATATCGATTGCATTCTTTCAAACAAGGAAGAAAATCTCTTAGCTTGTATTTTTCAGCTGGCATTATGCTGTTTGAAACAGTATAACACAAAAGAGCAAGTGGGCTTGACTGTTTAATTACAGAAGAACACAGTACCAATTCAACTATTGATTTTACTTCATGCACCGTCTTGTAATATATGATACACTTTTCCAGCCATCCTACAGAGTGTTCAGTATAGAATTTTATGTTTGTAAGTTCTTTTAAATATTTAATTCCTTCATTTAACTTCTTAAGTCCACACTTTCTAACAGACTCAAATTATCAACCAGTGTCCACTTGAAAAGTTGAGATGCAGACATAGTATATCAAACTTTATAGTATGTAAGAATTTTTAGAAAATATGAAACCAGGTATCTGAATACTAAATGTGTCAAATTAAATGTATTAATTATAATTTATGGATTAATATAATAGAGACTACATAATGATATGGATATAGAATAGCAATACATAATGAAATTTAATTCACATATGCAAGTAATATGGAAAGTGCAGTGGAGATTTATGTAGTTTAATAAGTTTGTTATTGAATAATATATAAAAATTGAACAAGACAAAACTAGACTTTATTAGCATCTCATATAAATTAGCTGAAAAATTCTGATTGGAACAAGTAACATCTCTGCGGGCAAAGGTCTAATCTTCTTGAGTAATAGAGCCACAGTAGTTCTGAACAATACAGAGATAGATCTGGGGCTCCAGATCTGCTGGCACAGAGAGCACCTTGTGTGCATGACACCTGGGGTTCAATCCCCAGTGACACATAAGATGTAGTGTGTTGACCCAATCCTGGCACTCAGGAAGCAGAGACAGGAGGGCAGAAGTTCAAGATGACCCTTTGCTACACAGGAAGTCCCTTTCTTTGAGGCCAGCTTATCTCAAAAAATAATCACTAATAGTATTTTTTAAATCACTGTAAATATGATACATGCATGTATGTGCATACATGGGTTTTATAGCACATATCAAGTTTATATTTACTAATACATTAAATGAAACTGTCCTTGATGACAAGACAAATTAATACAACAATTAGTCATTGGTTAAACCTGCAACCAGGGGTGTGGGGGGATCTGAGATATATATTACGGTGTAATCCAACCACTTTGGCCCTGTCGGCAGGTTGTTTCCTTGATCTATGGAGGCATTAGGAAATGACCACTAATTACCATTATTAGACCAGAGGATGGTCATGTTGGGTGCCACCCAGGCTTGCTAAGTTGCTAATGTACAATCTCATTCCAGGAGAGCTGTCACTGTGAAGCCAGGTCAGCATGGCTGAAGAACCTATAAATATAGTTCCCATGTCATATCCTGTCATCTGTAGGATCAGGCACCTTGTCTTTTTAAAAGAGGTTCCCATATGTATGGAAGATGTGTGATAAATTAAGCACTTCTTTCAAGATACTGAAAACATAATAGTGATCTAATTAATTACAGTCATATTCTTGTTAAAATCGTGCAGAAAAATTACACCTTTTTCTATTAGCATGAAATATAAGTGTCAAATCCCTAATAAAACCCTGATCAATAAGACAATAATAATTGTGTTGTTAAAAGCGGACATTGAAAGGTGTTCATGGCAACATATTTTAAAGGTTAGAAACCCTTTTAAAATAAACGGATTTCATCTTTACACTGTGTCATCTAAATCATCCGTCTGTTTGTGTATACAATTATAATCAGACGATAAATTGCAGCTATTGAATGGATTAAGTCTGCACTTCTTGACCTCATAAATCTGAGATTGTCATAGCTTCAGAAAATGCTTGTGTAACAATCAGTTGATTACACGCCATGAACAGCTGTGCGCATGTTAACTGGAAAACACAGGAGGGGAAGGGTAGCTCAGAGTTCAGTACTAGAACTCTGACGCTTTCTGAGGCTTTCAAAGCCTTCCTTCACAGCCTGAATTAGAGGTTAGTTACATGTTTCTCTTTGGTAAAAAGATGGGCTGCAAGTTTAAATGCACAAAAGAGGATCCCATGGTGCTGAATGGACTTGTTCACATCAAGCCTGCTCAGAGTTCCATGAAGAAGAGAGCAGGAAAAGAAATACTTCCTGGTATACTTCAGCGTTTCAGGAAAGAAAATCCTCATCAAGACCCTCCCAAACCCCCAAAAATATCTCTTAAATGCTGTTTTGACCATATGTGCAGAGACACTTCAATGTAACTTTTGTTTAAACTGGGGTGGAAAAATCAGTAATTACCTAATATCGCAGGTTGCAGAGAAAATGCAGCAGTTGACAACACCAGATGCTCTTATAGATAACCTGGGTTCGATTCCCAGTACCCACATGGCAGCTTATAACCATCTGTAACTCCAGTTCCAGGGAGTCTGATCTCCTTTTCTGGCCTCCGTGGGCACCTGTACATGATACACAGTCATCATCTCGGGCTCCCACATAAACACATAAAAAATAATAATCGTAGTACAATTTTCAAAATGATTGCCTGATGTTGCACATTATTGGAAAAATTTAAGACTGTGAAAACAGTTATCTCACCACTAATGAAAACAAAGTGCTTAAAGTCACAATGCAGAAGTGGTTTTGAAGATGGGCTACGCAGCAATTGGCTACTTCATCTTTAATACAAGAGGCATTACATCCATTGTAGATCTTCTTAAAAGAAAATTGGTTTTAACTCAAATTTATCTATTTGTATATAGCTTCTACCTTCAAAAATTTATACAGAATATGACCCAATTTTGGAAATCTCATATCAAAATGGTATTAATCAAAGATCCAAAGAGAATTAGATTATTAATAATGAAGTATTTTCATTGACTTTAATTTTCTCAGATGAAGGGAATAGGTGTGTGCTTGAAGCATTAGTTAGGAATTTACAGCCTGCTCATAAAAGAGGTATTTTTCTCACTTTGCATAAAATGTTCAAGTATGTAGTCGCTAAATAATCCAAGGTCATGATGAAAAGAAATGGCAAGGGGCAGCTAAAAAGAGAATCCTCAGTTTCCCTGTTCCAGAAGAACAATTGTCTTGTGATGGCCCCTACTTTAATAATGTCCAGTGAGTAAATTCCCATGACAACAAACACATTGTTCTATAGGCATTCTGGTGTGAAAAAAATAAAGATGGTGATATGTGAGGAGCACTAAGCTTTGTTCAGTCTTATAACAGTATCCTAGCACCTGGCTTGAGAACCCACTGGCATCTGATAAAATGTTAAAGGCATAAGCATCCACATTCCAAATGAAATGGAATTCTTTTTTGCCTGTATGCGTTTTTATTCAGAGAATTGACTAGAAACAACATGGATGTCTATTTCTGACTAATTATTGTATCCACACTGATAACATCTCCTTTTGATAATGAGATTGGCAGGTCAGGCAGGGTGGAATAACTCCTGCTACTGTGATTTACTATGAAGAAGTAGCCCTTCAAAGTAAGTTCACAGTGGGCATCAGAGAGACAATCTTTGGGTTAGGACGTTTATGAGCAGAACTTCACTTTGTCTTGAAATCAGTTAATAACAATGAGAATTTCCTGTGAAGAAACAAAAGGATGAAACATGTTCTCTAAGCCAAGAAAGTAGCATAGTGATTGGAATCCCAGATCCTTAAAGAACTAGAACGAAGCCTTAAACATTAAGGAATCTGGCCTCTAGGTTGTATGTTTCCTACCTCTAACTTCCCTAAGTAGGATTTCAGAGTCTCAGATAAAGACCCTCTAGCAACCTGTCACATTGAGTCCCATTGTTATGTGTATGTGTTTCTGTGTATGAGTGTGCACATGTTTGTGTGTCTGGATATATGTGTGCCTATGCAGGGGTGTGTGTGTGTGTGTGTATTTGAGTGTGTGTATTTAGAGACAAGATATCAACCTTGGGAATTATTCCTCAGGAGCTTTCCACCATGTTTTTCTGAGACAGGCTCTTTCCCTGGCCTTAAGGTTACTAGCTAGTGATCCCACAATCCTCCTGCCTCTGTCATCCCAGACCTGAGATAATAACCACATACTTTGCCTAACTTTTTACATGGGTTCTGGTCAAGGAAAGCATTGAACTCAGGTCCTCATGTTTGTAACAAACACTCTCCCACCTATCATTTCCAGTACTTTGAAAGTGAAAATTATAATCCAAAATTCTATTCTGGAAATGACCCATAAACCAGTATTATGAATACTGTGTTTTCAAGGCAAGGTAATGTGATCATCATCATCATCATCATCAACATCATTATTATTAATTTAAGACAAGGTCTCCTTTTCTGATTAGTTTTCAACTTGGGATCTTCCTGTCTCATCTGTCCAAGTGATGGGATTATATGAGTGAGCTACTACACATGGCTCTAACTCCTTGATTTGTCTAATTAGGTGATGAAGCATAGTTAATGTAGTTATTGAATGTTAAGTTTTTCACTTACATGAAAAATGCAATCATGGTTTACTATTTAAGTCATGGGATGGTTAGTTTAGTAAAAGTAGTTAGAATAACTAGAGAGCTGCTATGAGGAATTCTCCCCCAGACAGAGGGTTTGTCTAGTGTTAAATAGACAGAATGGAACTTATGTAAAACATGCCTCATTAGACCAATTTGTTGGTTCTTTTGAACTTGTGGACACAGAGAACTACCTCAATTAGACAACTAACTAACTCATTCAGAGAACTAAATCAATTCTTTCATTCATTTTAGTAAATATCCCGAATGTAAATAATGATATTTTGGCATCTTTGCCTAAAACCCTGGCTTAGTTTTTAGCTCAGGTTAATGAAAAACATGCTCACTGGACCCCGCTTTACCCTCCTGACTCCTCCCAGATATCACCCTGAATTTGAAAGTGTCCCTCTCTACGTACACAAACCCCCAGGAATCCTTTTCTTCTGCCTGATACATGCCCCCACCTCAATTACAGTCCTCCACCGACCTAGGACACCTAACTCTGCTTCAGAGCTCTGCTAAATGACCTTTCCTCTAAGGACAGTCCTGTGACTTCTACAGTCAGGTGAAAAGTCCCTAGCACATGTCCGGGATCACCCTTTAAAAAGGTGACTCTTGACTTGAGTTACTCCCATGTGTGACAGTGACCACATGGACAGTGATGGTCCCATAATATAATAATGGGGCTGAATAGCTCCTATCACTTAATGATAGCCATTGTAATATAATATCATATCAGTCACCTGAATGCTGGTGCAAAAAAACATATTTCACTGCCAGTTAGGCACAAGAATAGCACATGCATCTATAAACCATACGGAATGCTCAGTAATGATGATCAACAGTCATGCTACTGACTTATGTATTTACTATGTATCCTATGATTATTTTAGAGTACCTACCTTTTACCTATAAAAAATGTTTACTGTAAAACTGTGTGCCATATGCCAGCAGCAGTCTCATACATCTGGTGTTTACTGAACCCCTTGATTGCATCATTTTTTTCTTGTGCTTAATTTCGTCGTGGTGTGTTCATCCCAGATCCTAGAGTAGTAGATTATATGTTATACATGCACTGTGTAGCCTAGGTGTACAGAAGACAATATCATCTGAATTTGTCCTACATGTACTTTGAGATGTTTTTAAGATAATGAAATCACATTTCTGAGAACATGTCCCCACTGTATTTAACAGTGTCACTGTTTAACAAGCACACTTCTTTCCCAATAGCCTCAAAGACCCCAAATGGCAGGCACCATGGATATGTATGGTTATCATCCATCCACAGTGTCTAGCACAGGACATGGAGTACAACAGGTAATCCATAGCCACACATTGAATCTAAGAAAAATGGATATCATGTAGACTACCCAGAGACATGGTATAGCTGAAAGGAAAAACTTCTGTCAAGTTTATGAAGCTCCTCTTCACATCTAGTACCCACATGTAGGTGTGTGGTTCCATCAGTTGGGTATATAATGGTTTTCCATGTTGCCTCTCTGATACTAAGACTTAGCATGTCTCCCAATGGGGCTGTTTTTTCAGAGTCCTCATGAGCCCAGGCACTGCAGTGTCCCTAAAGTCCCTGTGTTCAGGTAGTGTGCACTTCACAGTGAGTTATAAAACACATGTTCCCAGGACACTATTTTATTTCTAGATGCCTGCCAGAGGTCTGCTTAGCCTCTCTGCTTCTGGTCATGATTTGCTTAGATAATCTTCAGAATTCTTCACACTTGAAGTTTTCCATTGCTACCCACTGTGAGAAAGGAGCATCCAGGTCAGAGAGAGAGAGTTTGTCACTGCATGTGTGGTTCAGTGTCTCTGCCAAATTTACCATGCCCTGGAAATGAACTTGCCTCTGCAGAGTTCTGATGGCTCCATTCCATCAAGGATCAAGGACACAATGGGAGAAATGACACGAGATCTATTTATGTAAAAAGCACCTCAGATGCAGCTCGGCTTTTGCCTTTCCCCACATACATCTTTGCTGGTCTTTTTTTTTTTACTTCTTTTACTCATTCTTTTAGTAACAAACATGAAAATGGTGTGTTGAGCTACTTCTGGAATTAAAAGCAAGGACTTGCAAACTGTTGACTCAGGCAGACGCATAATTTAAAATATACGGGGACACTGTAGTGTGGGTGTTAAGGAAAAGACAACTTGAACTTTGAAAAAAAAGTGAACAAACAAATAAGAGAAAGGGCTGCCCACCAGGTCAGCAATGCCCATAGAGAGCAAAGCAAAGAGGGATAGCAGGGAGGGCACTGCCTGCCACTATGGGGATGTGCAAGCAGAGTAGAGACTATTTTGGGCTGGGATGGATCTTTCTGGGACTATTTAGGACACTGATTCTCAAATCATGTACTGTCATTTAGACACTAAGTATTTTCAAGTGATATACTTCACCCTGGAAAACAATATCATAAATGGACTATCCCCCTGAGATGACTCTCCACAAGTTGCTGCTTGAACATCTCTGTCTGAGCTGGCCTATGTCAGTTAACATCTATATGTAACATTAAAATGCATTTCATTCTAGTTAAAATTGAAAATCTGCATTTTAAGATAGGAGTCTTCTCCCAAAGAAAGTATAAGATCTACTAATTTTAAAAATTGATGTTGAAGCTGGGTAGTGGTGGCATATGCCTTTAATCCCAGCACTTAGGAAGAAGAGGCAGGCAGATCTCTGTGAGCTCAAGGCCAGCCTGGTCTACAAAGCTACACAGAGAAACCCTGTCTTGAAAAACAAAAAAAAGGAAGGAATAAAGAAATTGCTGTTGAATTTTCATAAACACTCTCAGGGACATAGATAGATAGATAGATAGATAGATAGATAGATAGATAGATAGATAGATAGATGATAGATACATAGATACATAGATACATAGATAGATAGATAGATAGATAGATAGATAGATAGATAGATAGATAGATAGGGACAGTGGGCTTATAATGAAAACACAGGTGGCTATTGTATTCCTCAGTGTCTTTTTTCTCACCAGCAAAAGAAATCGCTCTTACTGAATTTCTATGTAGTTCTTAGAAGGATTGTCTCCAAGTGGCAAATTATACAACCCATTACTGTATCTCATTTTTCAAAGCTGAATATATAATACTAAATAGACAAGATGGAAATTTTCCAATTTGTCAACCTATATGCTTTATTTCCTATTTTCACTAGCTTTTTTTTTCTTTTTTGGCCTTGTGAAAGACTTTATATCTTCAAACAATATATTTGAGCTGTCTTTTCATGGTTTTCAGTGATTACTGACACCCACTCTAGGAGATAAAGATATTAGTAATACTGTCTTACCTCTACTCTCCACATGTTTACTTCCCAATTTATTCTCCTCATTACCACTTTGTTACAAAATGAGGTTTTCATAGTTTCTATCACTTACTATCAAAAATTTTAGTGCATCGTTTCTTGTCTATATAGAAAGGAACATGCAGTAGCCAGTGAGAAGATATGTAGACCATGAAGAATGGACACTATGACTATGATACATGGTATAAATCCTCTTTTGTGCCTTCATTCAACATGAGTGTAATGGGGCTTTCATATTAATAAAATTTGGTATGAACTATATGATTCTTTTCTTAAAGTATTTTCAGGTGTGAGTCTTGGTTAAAAGTTGGTTTGAACTATACCAAAGATATTGTTTAGAGGTGTCCCAAGGTGATTCCACAGCTCTTGGATAATAATAGGATAGATCTAGGTCTTGATTATGTCTTTGGCAGAGTAAGTCTTTGAGAATTGATAGAAATAGAAATACATAGTCATGAAGACAGTGGAATTATGCACTGTGCAAGAATTCTGATGCACTAGCCTGGAGGAATGTTAGGAAAATGGAGAGGAGAGCAAGTCTTATTCTTAAGGAATGATTTCTTAGAATTCAAGAGTCACTCTGAAGTTTGTATGAGTGAAAAAGTGTCACAGGTTTTTCTCTACAGGATCATGGAGGGGAATAACGAGGGAAAAAACAGATTAGGCAGGAAATGAGCTAAGAAATAGGAGATAGGTATCCAGGGAATTTCCGTGAAAAATTTTACAGAGAGCTTAGGGGAGAAACTGAAAAGAAACTCCAGTCCTAGTGTCCACAAAGGCCCATCTCCAGGACTCATCCCTGCATGAGTCCATTCATGCCCATCTCTGACTTAAGGACTAAGACTACTTATTGGAGATCATTTACCCCTTTCTGTTATCTCAGTCACTATTAGTTGCCTTACTGGGGAACCTTTACCTTGTGTTCAGCTGTTTACAAATATGTGGTGTCTATTCTAATGGCTGGATACTAATACCCAGTTTATCTTTATTTCCCTAGTACTTGGCCTAGAGCCTTGAGCTGAGCAGTAAAGCTGAACTTTACTCAAGATGTGTTCACTTTCTTCTCATTCCCTTCATTGCCTCCATCTTCTGTCCTCCTTTCCCTCTTTCTGTACTCCCCATGCATTTTGATTTGTTTTGCTTCTTTTCTAAAATGACAAAGTCTGTCTATGCATGCATGCATGGATAAACCAACACAGAGTTCCCATAGCGTCGTGGTGGTCAAAAAGCCTAAAGGAAAGCAATACTAGAAATAATGAAGAAAAAGGAGATATTCGGTATTTTTTTAAACACTCCCAAAGAAGAGAGTATTGGTGTGAGAACAATGAATTGTCAGCATCATGTGTTAACTAAACTTAAACTGAAGTTGTTTCAATGATGTTTGGCTGAACTTGTCAGTAGAAAACTGTTTACATTCCTGCTATTCCTTTACAGTAAGAATACTTGCAAAACTAAGAGTCAAATTACCATAGACGTATTTCAGATAGCAGTCAACAAGAGATTAGAGGTAAAGGGATGCATGCGAACATTCCTCTGGCTCTACTTTGGATATCACTAGTCTTTAAAACACCTGTATGAATTCAAACTTGTAGTCCGAGTGGATGATTGTTTTATAGATCTGATTGATAGTTTTGAGTACTGTCAACCTTGTGTGGCTTTAGGTAAAGGGACTTAAGCTAAAGAAGATTATTATTAATATATGGGAAACATAATAGATGTTTGAAAGAAAATTATTCTGGTTCCTTGCTAAGCCATAATCTGGGTTCTCCTAGGGAGAGCAACTAGGTTCAGGCTATTTCCCTGATGGATCACAAACTTGACTTTTTGCCCTGAAAGTGGGGCCCTTAGAAAACAAAGCTCACATTAACCATATTCATCCCCCACAGACCTACGTCTCAGAATGCCAACTTCTTGAATTAAACTGTGAAATTTGTTAGCCCGGTCAGACATTCTGCTCATCTCCGTATCTCCTGGCAGGCAAGCTCTCTGCAAAGGTAACATAGTTAGGACTTGCTTTGTGCCTATGGGTGGGTGCCAGTCAATCATTAGGTGTGTGGATTCAGAGTATCCTAGAACCCACATGTATCTTTAAGAGAACGAAATCTACAACCATCTACAAGTACCATGATCTCCCTACTTGTTATTCCTGTGTGATTTCGTACATATGTCATATTCTCAGTGTTTTATAATACTGTCGGAGTTGCATGGCCAATTTCATTCACAAACAGCATTGAATGAGTTTTATCTTGCTCTCCACAACTTATTCATTCTCATGGATAACACGGACTGACAACTAATCCTGAAATCCAGTGTCAGAAAGAGAGAACTGATGGGCAAAGGAGTTAAGAGTGGGCTGGTTTAACCCACAGAAATAGCTGACCTGAACAAAGGGGAGCTCTTGGACTCCAGATTGTTGGCTGTGTGGAAAGCATGGGACTGACCCAGTGTCCCTGAATGTGGGTGTCAGTGTGGAGGCCTAGGTAATCTATTGGGCCTTGGGTAGTATTTATCCCTGGTGTACAAATAGACTTTGAGTTCCCATGCCACAATATGGGAGACTCTCTCAGCTGGGGCTTTTGGGGGAGGGCCTATGGCCTGCCCTGAATGAAATGACAGTTATTGGAGATCCACCATGGAGTGCCTCATCCTCCTTGGGGACCGGACTGAAGATTGATTGGGTGGGGGACTGAGGGACCTGATGGGGAGGGAGAGGGAGCAGGGATTGACATGTGAAACAAGATCACAGAGCCAACATACAGCTGCCAAGAAAAAGCAAGCTTGTCTATTTCTACCACAGAGGACATAGGTGTCTCAAGAGGAGAAATTCTTCAAATGCAGGAGTGTTCAGATGGGCAGATAACCCAGAACACATGACAAACCACTGCTTCACTTGAACTCAATGACCAATTAGGTTGCCTAAAATTATGCATATATTTGCCTATGCATGTTTAGTTGTGAACTGAATTTGTTTTTGTAGGTGACTGAAATTTCTGACTTAGAAAATAAATGTTTATGTTATTCCATTATATGTACTAGTTTTATGGAATGCTAAATATTTTCTGCTTTATTAAACCTATTATATTTTATACAAAATGAGGAAATTCATTAATATATGTTGTTAGTATCAATAGAAGCCATAAGGACCAGCCGGGCATTGGTGGTGCACGCCTTTAATCCCAGCATTCGGGAGGCAGAGGCAGGTGGATCTCTGTGAGTTCGAGGCCAGCCTGGTCTACAAAACGAGTTCCAGGACAGCTTCCAAGGAAATACAGAGAAACCCTGTCTCGAAAAACCAAAATAAAAAAAAGCCATAAGGACCTAATTAATGTACAGTGTTACTATCAATAGAAAGCATAAGGACCTTATTAAGGTATTAGTTTGGCCCAGAAAATGGAAATGAGTATTTTCAATTGAAAGACAAAGAATAGAATTTGGGGGGTTGATAGACTCTCAGTGTGGCACATGAAGCCTGATGGTAGGTGAAGTATAGGTGACTTTGAAACTGTGCCCTCTTCCTTGTCACACACAGAATCACTTCATTTCAATGTAAACTGCTAGATTTCTCATTTTGATGAACATCCAGAATTCTATAATCTTATCTTTTTTTTAACGGTCAATACTCTAGAGCAGGGGTCACCAAGGAGCAGCCAAATCTGGCCTACCACCTGTTTGTATAAAGTTTGTGTGCCAAGAATGGCTTTACATATTTAAATACAAACTATAAAATGACTATTAATGTCCCTGACAAGAGTTGTTTAAGCTGCTGAGGACACTATATCTTGGCTTGCCAGCCCTAAAATATTTAGTATCTGGCACTCTGAAGACATAGATTGCCAATCCATGTATGAGTATATAGCCAAGTAAGAATTCTGCATTGAAAGCATTATATCACCTAAGAAACTGGCACTTATCAAGTATGTCTCTATATTTTTCAACAAGTAATATCAACCATAAAGGAAACTAATTATGTTTTAGGGAGAAAATGCTAGAAATGAAGAAACCATAGTTAGAGGATAGTAAAATTAAAGACTTCAGCATGCCTTTTCCCTCTTCCCACCTCTGTTGTATAAATACATAAATGGAAGTCACATGACCATGAGGCAGAAAAACACACAGGACAAGTGATTCCTTAGGTTTGTATGACACCTGTAACTTCTCGAAACACTCTCCTGATAGCATTTAATGTCTCATGGCTGTATTATAGCATTAACTGGGGTTTTTATTGTTTAGTGCTATGAAAGTCAATTGTGTATGTTCTTTTTATCTTTCATGGTGGCAGTTACTCTACTCCTCAGCCAAGAGATTTAGTTGAAAATCAAGAACTTCATGGACATGCTACTTGCTTGAAGCTTTTTCTGGCTGTGGTCAATGCTGGAGGCTCAAAGGTACTGAGATAGTCATAATGTTCTGCTTGTTTAGTTAGTCAAGGATGTGATTTTAGGAGATAATCCTACATTCTTTTGGAAAATATAGACTTTTGAACATCTGCTATATGCAGTGTGTATAAATGTCCTCCTGAATCACTCGGTGCCTGCCAGAGATCATCGTTTCTAACATGAGTGTTCTGCTTAAGAAGTTGTTCATCTCTAGGCTAACAATGTGCATGCCAGGTAGAGGACTTACTTGCATTACAGAAGGCTCTGTGTCCATTCCCGTGCATCACCAAAGCATAACACTTTCTAATGGTGTGATTATGACAGCTGTTATTAATCACACACAGACCTGGGATAAAGATCTGAATGAATGCTCAAGTTCAGTGTTAGGGTGGGTATTTGCATGAGCTAGAGGAATGATTAAAGGAACAGTAACAGCTAACTTTAGCAATCACATACCAAGTGGGGATTCTGTAGTTAGCAAGTTGCCTGATTCAGTGATTCTGAGTGCTTATGACTTAGGATTCTTATATTACTATTTATTGAAGAGTTCTCTGCCATAGCCTGTGGGACCCTTCCTCAAAACTATGTGAATATTCATCTAATGTTTTTTATTCTTATTCTAAATCCATAGTGCAGAGATTCTCATTCTAGATTTTTCAAAGAAGCGTCCCGAGTTTATATGGTCTGCACAACTGGATGGAGATGTAATTAGAAGGAACTTGGGTTCTTCATCAGATGGACAGACAAAAGTGTTGCTTAGCCATCTACCTCTGCCTTTAATTCCACTTGTAATTTAGTAGCTGTGTTTACATACTTAACATATTTGTCATATTTTAGAAATTTGAACTCTACATATGAATGGGGTACTGATATATAATTTGATACATGCATGCAGTAAATAATGATCAGGCCAGGATGATTGGCGTTTCTATCCCTTAGACATTGCTCATGTCTGTGTTTTGAACTTTTGAGTATCTATTTTGCAGTTCTTTGCTAAAACATATAATGAAGTTTCCTGTCAACTATAGACATCTTGCTATGATGTAGAATGTTAGGATCTATTCAGTCTATAACTTTTTTGTTAGCCCCTACCCACCTGCCCTCTACATTACTCTTTCTATCCCTTCCTAGCCTCTACCAATCACAATTATACATTCTACTTCTATGAAATCAACATTTTTAGGTTCCATATGGGAAGAATGCAAGATTTTTCTTTTTGTGTATGGCTTATTACATTTAGCATAAAGTCCTTCAGTTTCATCTACTTTGTCACAAAAGATAGTATCTATTATGCCTCATATCTGAGGTATATCCATATTTTCTTTACCTGTTGATAGATACCTCAGTTGATTCTAGGCTTGACTAATGTACTTCTCTCTCTCTCTCTCTCTCTCTCTCTCTCTCTCTCTCTCTCTCTCTCTCTCTGTCTGTCTGTCTCTCTCTCGCATGCACGCATGTGCAAAAAGTGGCTAGGACTTTTCACAATGCTGTATTGAGTTTTCTGAGGAGTTTCCATTCTCTTTCCCACAATTTTTAATAGATTGTTAAACTAACTTGATAAACTATATATTCAGACCTACAGCTGGGAGACCAGCATGGGACTGATCCAGACCCCCCGAATGTGAGAGTCAGTGAGGAGGCCTGGGCAACCTATGGGGCCCTGAGCGGTGGATCAGTGTTTATCGCTGGAATATAAACTGACATCTCAGCCTGGACTCTTAGGGAAGTGCCTGGACCCTACCCTGAGTGAAATGACAGACTCTAGATATCCACTATGTGGAAGAAATTGGCAATAGGGTGGGAGGCTGGCGGGGGGAATGATGGGGGTGCAGGAGGAGGGGAGGGAGAGGGAACTGGGATTGACATGTAAAACAAGCTATTTAAAATTAAAATAATTATAAAAAAAGATTTTAAAAACTATATATTGTCATCATCCTCATTGTGGTTTAAATTAGTCTGGGAATAAAATCTTGGTTAGTTAGCCAAAGTAGTGATTGTCTGAGTTTTTATCCTTAAAGTGGTTATTCAAATACCAATCTGAGCAGAGCCATCATACAAACACATAAAGATATTTGATGGCCCAGAGGTGACTATAGATAGAAGAGGGGGAATGGAGTATAGAAATGAGGATTCCTCAGTTTCCATTACCACAGGCAGTATATATAGTGGGAGGAGAGTGATCTTTGAAATAACCATAACTGTGCAGACAAAGGTGCAATAGTGGACATTAGGGCATTAAAATAATACAAAAAACACCAACAATGCACGGGCAAGAGTATAAACCTCAGATAATGGAATTAAATGGACGACTGCTCCACTATGGTAGCAACATACATATACTGCTGAGTCTACCAGCTTGTAACTTCAGTCTCTGATGAAATGCTAAAATTTAACAGGATTTGAGTTATTTAAAGAAAAACACTTTAGTGGTTCGATTGTCTTAGACGGCTTCAAATTTATATCCTTTGGGCTCTGCACAACTGGATCAAACAGTATTATGTGTTTCAACTCTGCATGCGTATTGCCTTGACACAAATGTTGGAGACAGAAACAGGGAGCACTATTTATAAGAACTCATCTTGCTGTTCACACTCTAACAGTTGCGTTACATGTGTTACTTTCCCAAAATTCTAAGGGGGGTATTTTTAAACCATACACCTACCTAGAACCTAGTAAATTTAAATTTACTGGACTTTATTCAAAAGGTTCCATAATATTAGATAAAATTGCAATGTCAGAAATACTTCAAGTAGTGAAAAGTTTCCATACATTACACTCTTAGAAGACAGTAAATAAAGTGATGGAGCTAAAAATAATGGCTTGTGAGTAATGAAAGGAAGGAAGAAAGGAAGGAAGGAAGGAGGGAAGGAGGAAAGAAGGAAGGAAAGAAGAAGAAAAGGAACTTAAACGAATGATAATATGCATTGTATAACATGCATTGTTCCCTCCAGCCTGATCCCAGAGCCACGTCAGTTCCAAATGAACACACAGGACGCTATATTAATTATGAAGCTGTTGGATGTTTGCTGTGGTTTCTTAATGGATAGCTCTGACTTACTTATTAATCCATAATTGCTAATATATAGTTCTATAAGGATTTACCTTTCTGAGGACACCCTCCTGACATGTCCTTTCCTCCCGGGAGATCACATGGTGACTCCTTCTCTTGACTACATTTCCCAGAATCCTCCTTGACTCCTAGTCCCACCTATCTTGCTTCCCTATTGATCAACAGTGCTTTATCAACATATACACAGAAGGATTTCCCCCATCATTAGAGTAATATCCAGAAAGCTAAGCCTTAATATCACAATGTTATATCAAATATGTAAAAGGAATTTTTTCAAGGATTCTTTCAGTGAAAGGATTGAATAAGAAGCTAGCCAGGAGGAGACAAGGTTAGAAGTGATGAGTCACTGCATCTAGGGCAGCAAGGGAGCCAACTTGCAAAGGCCAGGACATCTTCTGCACCCTGACAACTGATCTTTACTTTGAAGTGGAAGGATAAAGTAGGAAGCCTGGAGGAGTGGGCTGAAGATTACATGAGGCTCCTTGAACCACACTGGACTAAAGCTCACATGGAGTTTTAATTTAGGTTCCATTAATGTAGTCTGTAGGGAATGATGGAGGATGGGAAAAGATCTAGGGAGACAGAAATGAGAGAATACTTTCCTAATGGTCCCAAATACTTTTTTAAAGTAATATTTAGAAGAGACAGCTGAATGAATGTTTTCCTTTCTTGGGTGAGGGGGAAGTATGGGACTCTCCTTCTGGTATTAGAAAGCTGAACATCTTGTAAGGCAGACCATTTTCTATGGCAAATTGGGTATCTTGTAAAGCAGAACATTTTATATGGCCTGTGGGATAGAATAGTTATGACAGCAAGTCTTGTCAAATTCTATTTCTTTGTGTGACTCAGGAGGGGAAATCAATCCACGAAATGTCTTGGATTTTGTTGTTATATTATTGTTTTAACATCTACCAACAGTGGGTGGTATTCATGGGGGTGATATAGAAGAGGGTATTAGAATACTCTTAGGAAAATTTTTTCTGTTGAGATAGCATCTCACTATGTAGTTCAGGTTGGCCTCTTATTCACTAAGTTGCTCAGGCTGGCCTTTAACTCATGACAAACCTCCTGCCTCAGCCTTGTAGGTGCTGTGCTAACAGGCGTGAGTTGACCTATGCCTGGGAATATTGACTTTTAAATGCTGATAACTGAAGAATGACAACTAGTGGTCAATCTCAGTAGGAATCCATTTACAACCACAGCCCTTGGCATACCGTCTATAAGGTTAGCAACTCCTGAAATGAGGACATTTACTTTATCTGCAGGTGACAGATACTTGGGAATGACATCTATTCTGTGGTAAGTATCATTAAGAGGGAGGCAAGAGAAAACAAAGGAGGAAGAGTGAGAGGAGGAGGGGGAGAACGGAGAGGGAGTAGGTTGAGGGAACTGGGATGAAGATGAGGGGGAGGAAAGGACAAAGGAAGATGAAAGGGGAGGTCAGAAAGGAAGAAGGAAAGGTGATGTGAGGAAGAGCAAGAGCCTCTGCCACTTGCTAGTAATGTGACACTGGCAAATGACTTACCTTCTCAGAATGATAATTAACTCATAATGCTGTAGTTAACTAAATGACATTACATACACAGAGTATATTTTAGAGCTTTGTCCAGTAATGGAATTAAATTTTCAGTGATTACACACTGATGACTGCTGTCGATGTGGAGAGGACAATGAGCTGGCAGTAACAAGGTGGATATAATGGGCATTGAGAGGTATGATTATGATCTTGTGCTAAAATCAATCAATTACAAAAACACAGGATGCAAATGTCCTCTGCTGAGTTCAGAATCAATCAGCCTATGATGCAACAGCAATAGCAGGTTGACTTCAGCATCCCATTCTTGTTGCAAGCAAGAAGAATTCTTCCCCTTTGTTGTACTGGAAATATGGGGTAATTGTTTACATTGAGTAAAACATCCTTAGAATATCTAGGATTGGTTTGTGCCAGAAGAGGTAACGAAAATGTTGAAATATCGTCATTCAGAAAGTTGTTATAACAAAGGCAGAGGTTAAACCAGAGAGAGAAGCAAAGGGGTTGTCCAGTGAGCACCATGCACCATGTTAAGGAAGGGACAGGCTCTGTGTACTGACATTGAAAGGTTTCTTGGAACTTTAGCTGTGAAAAGAATAAGGTTAAGAGGATGCGAATTACTTATGCTTGCTTGCTTAGTGTGAGTGGAGCCCTGGTTCAATCCTCATAAGTAGGATGAACAACAGAAAGCATGGTCTGCCACAGTAGGAGTTGAATGGGCTGTAGTTTATGCAGAAAAGAAATTTTATGTTTGCTTAGAGAAGCACACAGCGAAAACTTAGGAAGAAACTGGGACCAGAGTGGAGTTTGTTTGCTGGGAATGAGATGTAGCCAGAAGACATCCAAGTACCCCTAGCAGTGGTGAGATGGGCTGAGGCTGGAGTTCCTAGAAGACACTCTGCTGCTCACAGTCATAGGCATGGAGGAGCAATCCCAGCATTTGTAGCAGTGCTTTCTGATTCTTGAACCAAGCAAGATAATTGGCTCAAAAATGAAATTAAATTTATAAAGTCAAACAAAATAACCACTTGTCATACAGTGCAAGCAACACTATCATCTAGAAAGGATTGAACCCATTTTTGCTGCCTTCTTACAAGAAGCCATGTAACATATTAGGAGATAGCAGCTATCAGTTAAAGTCAGAAGAACTTTCTAGTAATTGAATCTACAGTCCTGTGAGGCCTTGATAATGATCTATTATTGGCTTCAGCCAGTGAATAGCACTCACTCGAGGATCTGTTTTAAACAAACATTTATTGGGTCTTAAGTACGAGGTAATAAACAGGGTAGTTAATCTCCAAAAGTGGCCGCCAGAAGATGAAGTAGCTTGTTATGCAGCAATAAAAAAACGAACCAGCCCTTTACATGATTTTTTTGTTCATTTAATTCTCTCACTATAACCTTCTTATAAAGCGGTTAGTATACAATAAGACAGTAAGGCATGGAGTGGGTGGTCATTTGTACCTTACCTCTCTCTACCAGCAGCCAATGTAGCACTCCTGGGGCAGGGGCAGGGGCAGGGGAGGGGTTGTTAAGGGATGCAGAGTCCCAGGTCCCACAGATTTGTATAATGAGAATCTGCATTTCAATAATGATTTTAGATGTTTAGTAAAGTCCAGGAAGCAAGTTTTGCAGCAATTAGTGAGTTACTCAGTTTTTGGTTGCTATGACAAACACCAAGATAAGCAGCTTATATGGAAATGACCTGCTTTCCTTTCTGGTGCTGTGCTGCAACATCTCAACTAAAACTATTTAGGTGAGGACAGGGTTTATTTTTCTTGTACTTCCAGGTCAGTTTGTCACTGAGATTAATCAAGGCAGCAACCTAAAGCAGAAACCATGGAGGAATGCTGTTTTATAACTCGCTCTGTTACTCTCAGCATCATGTGTAGCTTTCTATTTATTTGTTTATTTGTTTGTTTGTTTGTTTTACATCCCAACCTCAGTTTCTCCTCCCTCCTCTCTTCCCAGCCCCTCCCCCCACCTCCACTCTACCCTCTCAGCCACTTCTCCTCTGTTTCTATTAAAAAAAAGGGAAGTCCTTTCATGGATATCGACAAAACATGGTATATCAAGTTGTAGTAAGACTAAGCACCTCTACCTTGTATCAAGGTTGGGCAAGATAACCTGGTATGAGCAGTAATAGGGTCCCAAAACCCAGTAAAGGAGACAGAGACAGCCCCTGTTCCCACTGTTAGGAGTCCCATAAGAAGATCAAGTTATATGAAGATCAAGCTTCCTTATACAGCCCAGGACTACCTGTAAATGGAATGGTGTCATCCACAGTGGGCTGGACCTTTATGCATCGATGAACAAGGCAATCTCCCTGAGACATTCCCACATCTGATCAAGGCAGTCTCTCAGATGAGACTCCCTTTCTCATTGACTTTAGGTTCTGCCAATTTTTTGCAGTTAAAGCTAACTAGGACAGGACACAGATTGATCTGGCCTCAGAGTTTTATAAGCTTCAGTCTGTGGATTCTGGGCTGGGGTGAAGCAATATGTCATCGTGAAGCACACAGTAGATAAGGCTGCAAGCTCCAGGGATCCGCAAGCAGAAAGAAACATTCAAAGGTGCAGAGATTCCACCCTCCACAATGCAACTGTTGCCTCCAGTGACCTGTGCTCCTTGGGAGGTCTCACCTCTTGTTTTTGTTTTTTGTTTTTGGTTTTTACGAGACAGGGTTTCTCTGTATTGTTTCGGAGGCTATCGGTCCAGCCCGGCCTCGAACTCACAGAGATCCGCCTGCCTCTGCCTCCCGAGTGCTGGGATTAAAGGCGTGCGCCACCACCGCCCGGCTTTAGGTCTCACCTCTTAAAGGTGCTGGGACTCCCAGTACTGCCAAACTTGGAAGCAAGTCTTCAACGCATGACCCTTTCAGGGACATTTAAGATCTAAACCCTAAGCTTGGATTCTCCATCTTCTAAGTGTGGTTTGCTTTATCCCTAGAGAGGAAGAAAAATAGCCCACATTTAGCCATCGTTTAATCTTATCTGGATTGAATATTTCAACTCATAAAGCAGCAATAAACTGAGATATCAATTACTACAACATTTGTTGGTGTCAACATCTTTTGAAATAGGATGTGAAATATACAATGCTTTGTGTGATGGGAAAAGCTGGTTTAGAACCGAAAGATTTCACTTCCTCAAATTTGAGCGTGTTGTCCAGTACTGTATGAACACAGTTGTCTTGATGACCTTGGTGACCTAGTAAGACTATAGTCTGCCGTTGTCTTCAACTCATTTTCTGATCCACTCAGAGTGGGGAGGCACTCTGCTGTGAACTGAAACAATGGTACCTGAAAACATGAATAATACATCATACTAACAATGCTTTTGGAACCATTATGGTGCAGAATATTGTATCAATCCATAATTTGAAGATGAGACTAAATGGATCTTTCATCTGAAAGAACTCCTGTGATGTGTCAATTTATACCTGATATTAATAAGAATATCCTATCACCAGAAATCCACATTAAAATATTTTATATAAGACACACTTGCATTAATAGATATCAGTCATTTGTTACTAAATACAGCTGTTCGAAGAACCTCTTAAGTGCTTTAGAAATTTGTTTTTAAGACTGTGACATTGGATTGAACAAAGAGTACTAGAGAGCCAATCTTTCATGGTGAAAATGGACAGAATGGATGAAATACTGTATGTTGCTTACTTCATTTTTGCCAGGTCAAATTGAAATTCCCATCAACATTTGACACTCCTTACATGGCCACATAATGAATGAGTGAGAGCCTACATATGGACATTAAATATTTCATTTCCAATAGACGTTATGACCGTTTACTGTGGTTCAACTTTGCAGACTTTCACATTTCTTTCTGAACATTCTGGTCTTTCATTGTGAACCTTTCCTGTAAAAGGGGAGTAAAATAAGGTAGTTCACTCAATTATGAATCATTCTGGATTATAAATTCATGGACCGTTAGCCATGAATTCAACAAGTACACAGTGATGTGGTTGCTCTGAAATTGCATCAGAGTGTGAATTAGTACTTTAGGAAGATTAAATGAATAAAATGAATTGAGTAACTGTTCCATATCAGTGAAATATGGCCCCCTCACCTAAGGGTAAATAAATAAATTCACTGTTTACATTGTTCCCCTTTGACTTCGTTTTCTCCATCATCTTCTTGCTGACACTAACTGTTCCTCCATTTGATGGAATCAATATTTTAAATATGAATCAAAATGCAAAGTAGGGGGGCTTAGGCACACATAAGTTTGCGGTAATTTTTTTCTAATGGCTTCTGGCCATTTATCTTCATCTGAAAGGCTTTTGACTTGTAGAGGATCCCATCCAGCGTACTTCTTTTCACGAAAGTTGCATTTCAGCTTTAAAAATGCTCTCTCTGGGTTTAAACAAAAGAAGCTGAGAGCAAAGCAAGTGGGAAAACTTTAACCTTTATAGGCGTTACTGTTGCTATTGATACTATTTTGTTGAAAATGAGTTTGGAATATGGTTTCTAGGCTGCTTTGGTATTACAATTGCCTGAATATTTTTCTCTCCCAGAGTGTTCATCATTTGATCTCTGCTTGCATTTTCTATCCTAAGTGGGATCTCTTGATCAGAACCATATTATGTTGGGCCAATCTTAACAAGTGGACTTGTCAAGAAATTGTTTTAAGTGACTAGCCAGAATGCTAAAGTGCAAACCAGACCAGGAAGTACCATTAAGCAATTATATTTATTAGTTTCCTTGCTTATTAGCCTTCATTATTTCCTTGCATGGTAATATGTTTCCTAAAATGTGCACTCAAAAAAATGTGATTGTTTGGCCTATTCACCAAAGAGTAAAAGTTCTGAAATAATTCCAAACTTAAAATTCTCTAGAACCTGAGTTGCTACTTAGAGAAATGGGTCAAAATTCTTGAACAAAAGTGAAATTACTGTCTGCCATGTTTGCATTCCTCACCAACAAATTCAATTCATAATAGGGCTCAATGCTTTTTCTCCCATTGAGTACTGACCCAGAGATGTGCTAGTTTCACCTGGGGAGCACTGTGACCTTCACCTATAAAATATGTTGTTTGGATAAAACAGTTGGAGGTAGAGACGGGGAAAGTAGAAAGTTGGTACAGAGATTACCAGTCATGCACTGAGCCCCAGAAACAGGACCCAGCCCCACATGAAAATAGGTATGGTAGTGCATGCCTGCAATTCCTGCTCTGAGAGGGTAGAGCAAGAGCATCAGGAGGAGTTCCAGGCTATCCTGAGCTATATGTTGAGGCTAGGAGTAAGCCTGGATTACAAATAAAAATTATGAAGGTAGAACTATGTATTCATGAAAAAACAAAACTCAGGACCACAAAGTTAATTACTACTAAAAAAAACTTCAATATCTGCAAGAAAAATAATATACCATCTTTCAACAGGCCAGATTGGAGGATTTGTACATTGTTATTTGACTATTTAGTTACTTCCCATCTTAAACTATCTGTGTCAACATTTGCCTTACCCTCTTTCTTTTTCCCTTCAGTTGGCATGCATGCCACCTTTAAATGTATTCCTGTTTTGTCATTCAGTAAGCAAAATCCTTGCTCTGTATTCCCCCTCTGCCCCTCCCTAGCTCTTCCCCTCCATCACTGACACATTCTGCCATTACTTCCAGGCCACACAATGTCACCATCTTCATGCTTTTCTTTGCACTCTCCCAGCTGATGTCCCACATCCTTCATCCCTCCGCATCTGAGCAGAACCACCAGATGACAACTTTAGGATCATAATGCGAATTAGTTATGTTCTCACCATTTCCCATTCTCATTAAATCATTGTCAGGACAGTGGATTCATGGGGTACCATTTCCTGTTCTCATTACAATTTTTGTCACAAGAATGAGGTATCAGAATTTCAGTGCTTAGAATAGCCTTTGAAAAATCATAGTTAATGCAGCTACTGTGACCTACTTTTTTCCTCTTCTGCCTTTCGCTGAGCTCTGCCCTTCCCTCTTCTCTCTGCCTGCTTATGGCTTTGCCAATTAGCAGATAAAAATTTAAAAATCGAGAATCTGGTAAGAATCAAGGAATCACACAACATGATTGTGTTAAACAGCACATTTCTCTTTCCAGGAACAAAATTAATTGTTACCCACACACTTTCCAGTAAGTCAGACAGGCTCTAAGTGGTTCTTTCTTAGGTAAATGACGTATTTATCACCTATATTTTCATTTGAATGTTCTCAGCAGCTTAAAGCACAAAACCAGAACTCATTCTTGAACTAAAGCAAAGAAATCATTGTTCACACTTGGTGGACTTTTTTTTATGATCCCAAATTTGTGTTACTGGGGGGGGGGTGCATATTGTTACTATTCAAATAATTTGAATAAATTACTTTATTTCCCCTCCCTGCTGATCCTAGCTGCCTTTATGGGGTTTGTTTTACAATTGATGGCTTTGTTCTTCCAAGACAGTTAGATGTTCTGTTTGGGTTCAGGTGGAAGTCTTACAAACACCAAGTAATGATTTGTTAGCTAAATGCTCCTGAAGCTGTCTGTCAGCCATCCTTGTGGCATAATAGCGGCTTCTCTTGCCTGCAGTCACTTCAGGGTGCTGTAATTGGAAGCAAACTTCTTCAGACACCATGGACATCTCAGAAGTGCTGCAAAGCCATTGGCTCTCCCCTTTGGTAACAGGCAAAATTGCATTCATTTGTTTTGTTATTGCACACCATGAAGAAGATATGTTGGATAAAATGGTGATCATTTCCCTGGTAATAGATCTAGGTCCCTATCCATAGGAAATGAATGCTTAGTATGTGTTCATATTGTCTCCAAATTCAGCATACTGGCTTGAGTGGTCAGCATTTTTTTAAACATATTCCCAGAATCTGGTTACTTTTTCTGTATTATTTTCTGCTTTCTACTTTATATTTGTCTTATATTTCTTTTCAAACTTTATATTTTTCTGTTTTAATTGAGAGAAGATTTCTGTAACCAAGACTGCTCCTGAATTTGCCATGTAACCAGTAGCCAGAAATGACCCTAAATTCTTGATCCACCTTGCCTTCAATTCCCTAAGTCTCATTTCTGTGTCCCTGGGCTTTAAAGCAGCTTGTTGTTATATCTACACGAGAATCAAAGACATTGAGTTACAGAACCTATGATTTAGCCAATCAGTCAATTTCTCCTTACTTTTTAAAGTTTCACATCTTCTCTCAGTAGACGAAAATATAGATAGGGAAATGCAGAAATGTACATGTCATATTTCCCTTTAGCTTCATACATCATGTCATTATCTTTTTTTTATTTTGTCAACATTAAGTGAATTGATAATTGTGGTTCTGAGTCTGCCCATCACTACTTTGGATAACTACAGATCTGAAGTTCTTAGCCTCTAGAGTTTGTTACTTCAACATGCCAGTTATTTTGCTTGTATAGGAAAAGTGATCAAAAATTAAGTCTAGAATGTGAATTCTCCTTATCTTCTCTATATATGGACAGTAAGTGCTGTGTACAAATTTTGTGTTTTATAAAAAAAGCGATCTTGGAAGAGTATTCTCAACATATATGCAGAAATGAGGTCCCAAAATGTCACAAGGCTTTCTGTTCCTGTGGGCATTTTCTATAAACTATAGGTACAAACTCATACACAGGCCCTGACTGTGGAAAATTATTAATAGTGGTTTTCTTTTAAATCAAGAGAACGAGTTACCTCCATCTTATTTCTTCCTATATATTTTCTACATTATTTACTGTGACAAAGCTTAGCTTCCTTAGGGACAAAAAGATTTCTAAAAACAATGAAGTGTTTAGCTTCTTAAGGTGCTTTATTTCATAGCAAAATAAACTTTGAAAGACACGCTGCCTGCCTCTTCACTACCATTTAGTTCTAAGACAGTTTTGGGGATTAATGTTGAATATCTTTCTAGACTGGCTTTCAAACAGACAGAAAGAGAAACAGTACACAATTCTCCCTCTTTTTCCTCAGTGAAAAAATATTCCCTACTTTTACCTCTCCATTGCCTACCTTAGACTCATGAATGACTTCTCTCCTGTTTCCCCCTCAACACATTTCTTCTGATCTGAGTCAGATACATAAAGTATCCTTCATATCCCCTGCATCCATCCCCTGGAGCATCCTAAATTAAGTAGGGTGGCACCAGCGAAGCTGCAAAGTCTTTCTCTCTAGTCATCTATTTGAATAAATGAGTCCATAAGGAAAAATTCAGTGTTAATTTCAATTCGGAAGCAATTATGCAAGATTTAACCAATGCCTTTTAAATTAAAGATTTCTGTACTTATTCTGGCTAAAATAAAACTACAATTTTCATTTTTCCAAACTAAATACAGCCTGAGAGAGGACGGTGATAATATTTGCAGGCGGTTATATTAGAAGCATATTTCTACTTTTGGAAATCAATATAATGTTAGAACACCCTAAATTTCCACTGGCATTCAAATAAGCTGCCTGAAATTACTAATATTATGGTAAGGGGATCTTTCTGCCGAAAGCATGTGCCCATAAGATTCTAAATTCAGTGTAGAAGGATGGTTTGGCAGGGCAGAACTGTTGCTTAAAACATAATAAGGAGGAAGGAAACCAGGAGAAAGATGCCGCCATTAAAATTTCCATCTAGTCCTTATGTTCACACTATTAAAATGGACTCAATATTTTCATCTGTTTTCCACACACAAACCCTGTGACTAACCACCTCAGCTCAGTTGAAATAACTCGGATCCTAACACGGAAATCGAATGCATGTCATTTCCCTTTCAAATCTATCTAGCTTCACAACTTCATCTTGAAAGCTGTTTAAGTCTTTCATAGCTTTTACATCTGATTTGAGAATTTGACATACAATTCAAATCTTAGGACTTGAAAGTTTCAGCTAGTGGAAAAAGATCGGAAGTCCTTGGAAATTCTTTTCAAAAGTTCATTCTCTTTAATGTCCAAAGATGAGGCTGACATCTGAAGAAAGAAATTAAAATAACAATAAGCCCATTTCTCTCATTTGGGCTCCAGGTGGGGCAAAGATGTCCCCTAGAAAGTCCTCTCAAATGGAGATGTCTTTCTGGAAGACATTGGAAGTCTCTCTTGTCTGGGGAAGGTAAGAAATGAAAGAATACCTCAGGAAAAGCAGACCAAAGAAATATTTTATAAAAATTAGTGACTCTAAAATCGGGGTAAGAGCATAGGCTCCCAAGCCACAAGCATCTGTTTCCAAATCTCAACCCGAGCCATCTGATCCGTAACTCAAACTCCTGTGTCAGAAGGTTGAATAGCTTCAAAAAGTCTTATGAATAGAGTGTCTCAATCCATATGCAGGGTTTATCAGAGTGCCTGCCATACTCCCCCCAAATGTAGCCATCATAATTACTGCTGTTATTACAAATAAAAAGAAGTCTTCATATCTGGCATGTTCAGAAGAGAGTTTTCAGATTTGCATATGCAAATGGCAGAGTTATTGACAAGTGTGTTTAAATAATTCTTCCCATCTTATTTTAATTGGCTTTCTGTAAGACTTGAAATTCTAGACTTGGCTTCTGAACCGCTCCATTTTCCCAGGCCATGGCTAAGCTGTTGATGCTGTTGTTTTCTAATGAATTAATTGCTGCTTCTTGGATCTGAGCAGAGGAGAGTTGGGTCCATGTGTGCCCGTGCAAAAAGACTAGTCTTTCAAGAAATTACCAAAAAAAAAAAAAAACCCTTTCAGCCTTCATCTGTGAAGCTTCCCTGTGCTGTAGGTGGTAGATAAGACCTCTCTCTCTCTTTTACCTCCTGCTGTGACAGAGAGAACTTGACTCAAAAAATTTTGAAGATAAGGTTAATACCAGGACTGTCCTACTGTTACCAGTAAGCATAGTTCAAAGAGGAGGATCAGAAAACAGGACAGAAATCAACAAGAAAATTACTTCCAAGTGGAAATCTACCCATCCACCATAATGCTGTCCTTGCCTGGGTTTGAATAGTTGTATTATATTCTTATGTATTAATCACTTGCAATGTCCCTCTGAATGGTCTGCTCACTTGGTCTTCCTATTTCTGGAGTCTCCACAGTAACTATAAACATCCTATGCAGCAAGAGAGGAAATAGGGGCCCAGACAGACTGGAAGATATGCTGTGGGTTTTACAGCTCCTGGTTTGGAAGTGGGGCAGATGCTGAGGAACGTCAGCTCTGACCCATGATCTCTTCACCAACATTACTCTACATATGTTGTATGGGTCTCTAGGAGTATACTTTTAGAAAAAAATAGTGAATAATAGGCAGAAAACTTTAATCCATTTACAAGTTGCAATAGATAGTTATGTTCTTTTCCTTTTGATTTATAAAAATGAGAAAGAAAAAATGACTTGTCTTCTATGATATCATTTGAAATCTGGCAATACTTTTAATTGGTGAGTTTGCCTGTGAGACTGTTCTGGAGAAAAGTGAGCCTCCTATTACTTTGTAATTGCTATTTTCCCAGCAATGAGATAAGGACAATAAGGTTTGCAAAAAGCAAACGCTGATTCGGGGAAATGAATGTTCTGTGTTTTCCTTTTATTGACCCGTCCTCTAAAAAAAAGGTCTGTATTCTAAAGAACCTTTTTTAAAAAATATATTATTCCATAAATAGCAGTTGATTCTTCTCAAAATCTAAAAGGAAGGAAAAAATTATTTTCTCAGATTTCTATGATGCTAGATAAATTGCCTCTTATCCCATGTCTGAAATGTTTTGAAACCCGATGACAGTAAAGAAGAATTCATTTAGATTCAATTGGGTATTAAATGATAAATTTTCTATTTGCATAAGTTTAGCTTCTTTAACTTTAGACTTAACATGTCAGTTTTTAATGTAATGAATCCATCTGTTTGTGCTTGTGGAGTCCCTTTAAAAGAACATTTCATAATAATCTTACTTATCTGAATTCAGAATATAAAGTAAAACTCATGGGAATGAGCATTTAAAGTTTCTCTTAAGGTAATATAATATATGGTAATCTGTGACTTTCCAGTCACAATCAATAGACCACAGGACAACATTCTCAGATAGAAACCCAAGCTGTATTAATAAGTATAACAGTACAAATGAGATTCCATTCTTTCCTCCATAGTTATTTGTATTGATAAAAACACAGTGAACATATATATAATAAAAAATAAGTAATATTTATAAAAATATAGTGAATGGTGCTGAGGCAAACAATGCATATTTTACCTAACTCAAGGCGTCAATTATCTTCTTAGATTATAACATTTTGTGTCTAAGATTAGGCTTGTATTGGTGTGTGTGTGTGTGTGTGTGTGTGTGTGTGTGTGTGTGTGTGTGTGTGTGTAGGGATTCTATTGAGAACTCAAGGAACCTTTTCTTGTTGGGATGATGTGGTGTGGATTCTCAGTTGCACCTTACCAAAAATCCTCTGGTTTAGTTTCTATGTTCTGTACCTCAAGTCTGAGGTATAAATTTTTCTACAATTTGATCAGATGAGATCAACTAATTGATATTTCTTTCCTTAAGGGAAGAGTCAGATGAGATCAGTCTTGCCCAAACGTTTGACATATGGTGGAGAATATCACTATATACTAATGTGATGGCAGAAAATTCTTGGGTGATGTATCTTTTAATATTTTATTTTATTTGTTATTATTGTATTCATGTCTATGATATGTGTGTGAGTGCAGGTGAGAGCTCACTACACCATGCATGCAGAGGACAAAGGAAAACTCTCAAGAGTCAGTTCTCTTCTTGTACCATGAAGTGGGATCAAGGAATCAAACTTGGATCATCTGGACAGCAAGCACTTCCACTCACAGGCCATCTTACCTGGTTCCCATCATGGATAGTATGCTGAGAGTCATTAGATACTCAGGAGTCTGAAGCCAAGTCTAATGCTGGTTCAAGCTGCTTCTGTTTTGTTCATATGATTTGATCCTTAAGGTACAATTAACTGGACAAGGTTAAGGATCATGTTTTAGAGGAGTGCCTAAGTATTAGCCCAATAAAACACCTCAAGGCATAGATCAGCATTTCAAAAAAGCCAAAATTATTATTATTTGTCTGTCAAACTCTATTTAACTGTTTTCATAAGCACATTTGTATTTATAACTGAAAGTCATATTTACCAGTTAACTGAATTCCAAACTTGTAATATTTTACAGTTGCTCTGGGTCCTGGATAGTGACAGATAGACCCAACTCCTCCCATAGATCTTTAAGTTGACAGGATGAAATATATAAGCAGTGTCTGCTCTGCCCACATTGAATTTCAGAATTGAGTTTGGGAAGTTGGAAACTGTAAAATAGGCATTATCTTCACATAGGAACACTGTTAAAATTTTAAGGAAGTCATAATAAAGACATTCAATTCAGTAGTAACAATATTTTCAAAAAGACCACATGTATAGAATCTCAGGGAATTAAAAATAATACATCATTTATGTAAGACATGAAACATTCTCTTGCACATCTCCTAACATATCAGAAACCTGATTTAGCTAGTTTTTATGTCTCTGATTTTAGGCATTTTCATTAAGACAGCCCTGTTTTATATTCACAACTAACTGTATTATCATGTCTCTATCTTTTTTCAACCAACTCACTTTATCATATTTTCACTTAAAACTGGTACTTGGTCATATGATTTTTTGGAAATGACACTTGGTAAAAATGGTAAATTTTCATGTTGCATTTATTGTATCACCAAAATAAAACAATAGAACAGTTTCAAGCATGATGACTTGGGGCTATGGAGGTTTGGGAGGGAACCACAAAGTGTTACTACTTTAGGTTAGAGTATCACTACAAGGCTATGGTGTAGCAAAAATTTCTTTAAAACATCTTTCATTGTCCTGCTCTGCTCAGCACCAAGAAAGCTTCCAGCAAGCTCCTGGTCTGGGAGGGACAGAGCAAGTCTGTTTCATCTTCCCTGACCTAAGGGATGATCTCTGTCAGATCCAAGTAACAAGGTCCCAGCCTGTCTTTCTAGATTTCCCACTTCACTGGACCAGGATTTCAAACTCAGAGGCGATGTTCAATTTTCTGGGTCATACAAGTCTTCCTAATTATTCACCACCCCTTCTTCTCGTGCTTTCCATTTCTACTGAGAGTCCTGTAGTCATTCATCACCACTCACTCAGTCTGTACACTCAACAGTTACATTTTCTTCAATATTTTTAGTTGCTATCCACAATGAAATGACAGCATGTCCCAGTCATTAACTAGAAATTGAGATGCATAGAAACTTTGCATTGGCATTGTTTCATGTGTGTGCCTAGTGTTCCTCTATGCATGCAGTTTGCCATTCCCACTTTCTCCTCTTCGTTTACATTCTACTCTCACTGGGGAAATACACTATTCCTTCTGGTTCGGATTCCCAATAAGTAGAACTGGTTCATCTCCATTCAGCTTTTATCTGTAAGCTATGCTATATCCATCCACTGGCCACCCACAGGCAGGATGAACAGGAAGACCGAATGGAGTCGTGCCAGAGAGCTGAGTATGTGTTCTGTTGATAGGGCAAGTGTTGGCGTTGAATGGCACTATATACGAAAGTCTTTCTGGTGTTTGCTTTTATTGACTTAATTGCTGTAGATGGTACAGGTATTTTATCAGTTTTAGACCTGAGATTCACTAATGTTTGGCAGAGCTGGATTAGTTACTCACTTTTTCCATAGACTGGGGAAAGAACTGAATCTAAAATCTACTATATGCCTGTTCTTTGGGGCCCTTGGTCTCAACTTGGGTTATTCCATGAGCTTTTGTGAGTGCTTAGAAGGAATGAGTCAGTACAGGCAAATGGGAACAGCACTCGCCTGGGGACTCTGGACAGTTCTATCTCTACTCCTGTGTGTGAGGACTGTGAACCTGGGGGAAGAAAAGGAAGCAAGGCAAGTGGAGAGGGATTGAATTTTCAGATTGTTTCAAACTCCCCAACTACCTATATTCATTCAGTAGTAGGACTGTGAGTCATATAATGAAATTGCGTGCACCTCTGTAAACTTAAGGCCCTCTAGGCATTTCTAAGTCAATTGTACAATCTCATATTTATACATTCTCTGTGTATATAGGTAATGTATTTAATGATATATTGTAGATAGAATACAATCAGATCTTTTCATAATCATGGTAACCATCTTCTCATGTTTTATAGTTGTAACAAACAGGGTCTTTTATCTATGTTAGGTAAAGACAAGAGTGAATAAGGGGAGTCTTCAGAGGAGCCCATAAATGATGCCAATATGATTGGCAGCTGAGTGACTTTGAGGGCTGCTGACAAAGTTACCATTTATTGCAGGGCATTGATATTAGGCTCAGATAAAAGGCAGGTAGCTGAGTATAAATTCTGCTCCTGATTGAGCAGCTGTTTTAGTTAGGGTTTATATTGCTTTGAAAAGGTATCATGACCTCAGCAACTTTTACAAAGGAAAACATTTAATTGGGTGGCTTATATTTCAGAGCTTTAATTTATTTTTATCATGGCAGCACATGGTGGCATGCAGGCATATATGATGCTGGAGAAAGATGAGTATTCTACATCTTAATTAGAAGTCGGTATAGCTTGAGCATAGGAGACCCCAAAGTTCACCCCCACAGAGACACACTTCCTCCAACAAGGCCACACCTACTGCAATAAGGTCACACCTCCTAATAGTGCCACCCCCTATGAACTTATTGGGGGCCAATTACAGTTGAACTACCATAGCAGCCCTTCCACCATTCTGAAAACCCCGAGTCCTGCTCCTCAGAGTCTATCTTTCCATCCCTTACTCCCTTTCTCCCAAGGGAAGTTTTCCACTCTAAAGAGTAATAAGGGAAGTGCTGTTCCCACACAACTAGTCTTTCGCAGTGCTAGCAACGAACCTGTGTCTTCTCCACTGACTTCTAAAGGTTAATCTTCTGAAACCTAAAATGTAAAACTTATTCCTATTTCTTTATTCTCTGTTTTGTGTGCATACTATTTTATTTCTTCCCTAACATAAAAAATGCAGGCTTTCTAGAAAATAAAAAAGGAAAGAGCCCCAAAATAGAAAAAAATGAGTAAAAAGCAAGTAATAATGTTTTTTATAGAATTACACAGAGTGAAAGCTAAAGAATCATTAATCAGGATACTATTTAGTCACTGCCTCTTCTAGAGTAAATGTAGATATTCCCCTAACATTTATTATTTCTGCTCTACATTGTTCTTTTGTATCTACAAAAATAGGAGGCAACACGTAAACAATGTCCACACCCTCCCATATGGAAGCTAACAGATTACATCTTTCTTGTAATTGTAAAAAGGAACTTGTTAAATGCCCTTTCTACAAAGAACACACTGACTTATTTACACGATGGGCAAGACTTTGTCCAAAACGTATTAGGAATGTAAATAGGAAAGAAACTTTCTATCCCACGTGGGCCTCACTGAGTTAACAAGGTTTCCTACCTCTGGCTTTTCATAGAGAGTTCCAAAGAGATTTAGGAGGATGTCTGTTCCCAGGACCATTCCATGTGAAAAGGACGCTGGGGTTCTTTTTGAGTGGGAACTAAACAGGGTGTTGAAGGGAGGTAAGTGGGTAGGAGTTTCTCTTGAGATCCTTGAAGTTCAGTATTTCCTTTACATGTGTGTAGGGACATGGAGGGAGAAGGCACAGCAATCCAGAAGGGTTAACAAGACACTGAAGCATGCCAGCAAGGTAGTCTTTCTGACCTCAAAGAGGTTATCTGTAATTGTCTCTGAGAGAACATGTGTAGGTGACTGAGATGTAGAAATCCACTCACAGGCTCCTGAATTGGGTGAATGTGTGAAGGAAAACCCATAAAGAAAATAACCGACTAACTCCAGAGAAGATGGGAGTAGAAGAAGCAGACAAATAGGGGAGAACTGGAAGCCCAGGCAAAGCGTAACGGGGAGCAGTTCCAGACAAGCCCTGACTGGCCTGTTACCTGTCATGCTATAACTTTTCACAAGTTGCATAGAAAACTTGACAACCACCCTTTTCTACATTATATTAAAGTGGTCAGTTCTTGCTTATTGAGTAATTACATTGTCCCCACTTATTGAGTTCTTGCATTTGAGAACTTACTATACTGGGTCTTTTACAAATGTCAAATGCTTTCTCCACTACCCATCTCCAAATTATGTTCTATCTCCACTTTATGAATGTGGACAGTGATCTCAGTATTTAAGCCTACCATGCACCTCTGCTCCGGCACCAGAATACTGCAGCTGGAACAGTGCCCTAGAAATGAACACTCCCGTCTGGTAATGACGTGTCTGCACCTTCCTTTCCTTGCTGGGTACTTTGAATGTGACACAGAATACTCTTGGTGATACATTGAAGGGAAAGACAGAGGAGAAGCTGACAACTGTGTTCATTTCTGACCAAATATTATATGCTACTAGCAACTAATCTTCACCCTACGGACACACCTGGCCTGCATTACAGGCATGTACCAATCAGTTTTTCTTTGGAATTACTCCATAAAGAAACATCCCAGATATGTCCTCATGTTGACAGTATTTCATCACTCTCAGTTGGACCTCAGTTGGTCTGTAGACAGGCAGGACTGTGAAAGTTGGCAATGTGGAAGGATCCAGCAGCCTTCACCCACAATAGTCTCAGAGCAGTGGGGAACAAGACATAGAGTGGACACTTGGTTCTTTTTCTCAGAGTTTATGTCACTGTGAAAAATGTGTGATATTAACAAGGTTGGAACATTTATTTTGGCATGCAGGTTCAGACAGTTCAATCCATAGTCTTTGGCTCCACTGATCCTGGACTTGCCATCATGGTGGTAGGAGAGTGTGGCAGAGACAGACATGAAGAGGTCAGGAAAGATACCTCCAAAGACACACTCCACTGATCTTCCAGCTAGAGTTAGCCTTCTAAGGTTTCCAGAGTCCCCCCAAATAGTATTAGCAGCTGGGGACTAAGCTCCCAATATTTGAAGTAGATTTTTTTGTTTCATTTATTTGTTTATTTTTTCTTTCAGGGAGCCCTTCATATCCAAAGCATAACAAAGGTGTTTAAAGGGCATGACAGAAATGCTCAAATGAGATAGAACTCCTGCAGTAATTTGCATATATTATAATATGAGGATTAGAAAAAACATGTAAAAGTAAGAGTGTAGCTGGCATATACATTACTATATGCTCAATAAATGAGAGGTGTGATCATTTCATTAGAAGTTTGAGTGAATAAAAAAAGATTTTATTCTATTCTGGAGAAAAGCCCAAAATGTATGTTTTGATGATTTCACTATTTTTAATTTCAATATTTATAGCTGACATTTGATATTTTCAGATTCAAAACATCTAAGTGTTGTAACATGTTTTATTAGATGTCTTTTTAGTATCTAATGATAGTTAACATGTAATTTCTGTTTATCTCCTTCATGTCACACAATTCTCATTTTCTAATTTTGTTTTGTAATACCCCCAGTGCTCAATTTTTCCAGCTTTTTCCCTCAATCCCTCTTTCCCTTCCTCCCTCCCTCTTCCCTCCTTCCCTACCTCCCTCCTTTCCTCTCTCTCTCTCTCTCTCTCTCTCTCTCTCTCATTATTTTCCAAAATATTAACTAGTCCTTTCTCTCTCATAGTACTTGGCTCTTTTTTTATTTCTGTTTTCAACTCCAGACAGCTAACCTCAGCTGGCTAACACGTTCATTCATTTAATTTTCACCCAAACCTTATTTCTGGTTGCCTGCTGTCCCCTGAGTTCCATGGTAAACTTGGTTTCCTAAAAATAAGTTGCTTAACCAAAATTTCTACAGTTTGTGTTCTGCTGAAGGAGGAGTTCCATAATGATGGGATAAAAGATTTTAAGCAGTAGTGCTGAATATAAAGGAATAGGAAGAAAGATTCCAGAGAAAAAGGCTTGGAAATCTCCGAAGATTTTTCTGAGAAAATTCTAGTTGAAACCCAAAGGACTTTGGGTTATCCTAGGTTCTCCCACGAGGATGAATGCTGTGAAGCATCGTATTTTTATAGCTCTGCCTGTGAGTGTATCTGAGCAGGGTATGTGTGTGGAGGTCAGAGGACAATGAGGAGTGTCATTACTCAAGTACCTTGCAGCATTTGGTTTGAGATAGGATCTCTTATCATCCTGGAAGTTCGCTATGTGGTCTAGACTAGGTGTCCAGTGAAGCACAGAGTATACCTGTCTTCCCAACTCATGTCACCATCACTGGGATTACAGAGGTGCGTGGTGTACCTCATCTTTTATGTGGGGTCTAGGACTGAAAGTACTTTGCCACTTGAGCTGTTTCCCAGCGTGTTCTTGTAGTTTGGGCTCTAAACTGTCTGATTATCAACCTGAAGGTCCCGAATTAATTCAAGAATCTATCTTTATGCATCTATAAATTACCTGTGTTGATAATTGGCTTATTTTATACCTTTCTGACATCTATGCCATCCATTTTTCTTCTCCCTACTTAAGGTGAGTATTCTGCAATCTTTTCTTCTTATTATTTTGTAAACTACAGGTTACATATTTTAGTTGTTTTTGTGTCTTTCCTTAAGGTATATTTTGAGTCCTGCTTTCTCCTGCCTCACTTTTCCATATTCTCTTTTTGCTCAACTCACTTAGATGCCTGCTGTTTGCCATTGAATTTTTTGGCATCTTTTGTACTTTTCCCTATCCTTCAGCCTGTATAATACTATGTCCTATGGCAGTAGCATGTCAAATCTTGTATATTAGTGAATCCCTTCATTTCCATGAAGGTGGAAGTAAACTTCTATATGATTTTTTCTTTATTTGTGTTTGGGAGATTAACTAATCTGTCCTTGATAAACTGGATAACAATGATTACTACAAACATCAGATTATGAAATTTAATGAAGTTGGCACAGATGGTAAGACTAGCATTAGCACTTATTGTGGAACAGAAAGTTTTTTTAGCTATTACAAAAAGAGTGTCCACATTCAATTTTCAGCACAGAGTTCTGCGACTGACTCTTCATGTTTATAACACTTCTCCATGGGGATAAGTCTCATAGCTGATTATCACAGAGGTTGGGTTGGTCCCAGAAGCAGGTCTAGGAACAGTGTCCTATCAATACACAAACTAGTGCAATTCCAGGAACTTTGGAAGCCCGAGAAGGATGATTAGTTACTGAAGAATAAACAATGGTACAGGAGGGAGCATTCTCTCAAACAGTTGAGAAAAGAATTTTCCATGAGTTAATATGAGCATGGACTGCGCTATATTCCAGGGTGTGGGCTCCACTAGATGATTTATATTTTGTTATATTTTTGGAAAACATTTGACTAGTACAAAGTATGTCATTTAGTGTTTAAAAGAAATAAACACTTCTATTATTCAAAGGAATACATTTAGAATCCTGCCATCAGCACACACATTCATTATAATTTAATAGAAATTTGATATAGAAAAATAAAAACAGTAATAAATTGAGGAAGGTAAAACTACTGGAGTAAAAACCTGGAATAGGAAGTAATGTTAGCTAAATAGAATGTGAACGTGACATGCCTGCCTTTTAATAGAACGCTGATGCAGTCACTACAATGGGACTCATAAGACTGAAAATTCTAGGAGGCATCCCATTTCAATTTTTTAATACTTTAGAATTCTAAGACAACTCTTATTAAAAACAAACAAAATCACTGGATAATGGCAATGTTCTTCCTGTTCTAAAGTAGCCTAGGGAATGGAAACTCCAACTGTGGCGGGGGGGACTGTGAGGTATCTTATTTAACCCATTACTTATTCTGTAGTTAGAGTCCACCTACTCGCCCTATGTGGTGGTACAGGCCTATAGCTAGCACATGGGAAGTTAAAGAAAGATGATCCCATGTTCCAAGATGGTGAAGAAATACAGGAAAATAGGATAAAATGACTACTCTTTTCAGAAAATCCTAAAGTGAAATTATGCATGTAAGCAGGAATTTTAAATGCCCAAATAAGAACTAATAAAATATTTTTCATCAGTGGTTAGTCTGATCCACACAATGACACTGTCTCAAAACACAAAAGCAAACAAGCAATCGACCCACTGCTAGGAGAGTAAGTTTGTGTGTCTTTAATGCAAAGACTTCATTAGTACTATTATTTGATATTTGGAGAATTATTTTGTGCATAACTTTCTCTTAGGATTTTCAGGAAAGAATTGTGATTTTTTATGCTATATTTCTTTGGTGCTATTCTATTTATATAACATTTACATGTGAAATAGGCTAGGATCAATCTACTAATTTGCAATGTTTGAACTGTATGTGGGTTGTAACATGCATTGACTTTCCTGATTACAACTGTATGTGGGTTGTAACATGCACTGAATTTCCTGATTAAAATTAATTTGAATTAAAAAATAGATGACAGAAATTAGCCAATAATTGGTTGTTCTCTTGTATTCTGGTTTTGAAGCTCCATTTCCTATCTGTGATGTGCAGAGCACATGCCCCTTATGTATGAACACACACAGAGACAAAATACATGGAACGTTATGGCAGAAACAAATGTTTCTATTTTGTTTTTTAAGGTTCACTTAACAAAATCAAATATGAGACTCTCTTTAAAATGAAAACTCAACTTTCAGAAAACATGAGCCATGCCCATACACGATAACAGTCAAGTCTGAGGCATTCAAAACCACATTCAAATGGTCATCGTTGGTGTGTGCCATGGTGAGGGTTATGCAATACTGTATGCAATTCTTGTTGATACAAAAGCAGTATTTATACACAGCAGTATTTTAGGAGTCCGCATATAAAGTCAAAATTGCAAAACAGATGTACTAAGTAACTTAAATCCAATGTCTTCCTGGATTTCCAAGGTTTGAGTCTTTGGGTATTATACTATTTCGAGAATTGTTTAATTTGTAAAAGTTCATGTCACTTGCCAATTTTTCTTGAATTCAATTACACACATCAGGTGGATGCCAGTTATTCATGGAGGGGGGATTTCAATTGGCATATGCTCACTCATTGACACATACATGAAAGAGAGCATTTGCAGATGTTTTGATAATGGAAGGGTTCAAATCATTTATCCTAAGGCAGTATTTGTAGTAGTACTTTGATCAGTTTCACAGTGGTTAGACCATTTTCCCTGCATAAATTACCACATTCCCCTAAAAGATGAGAGAAATAGTATGTGAGAACATTGGAACACATTGGATTGGCATGATTCAGCAACTGAGCCAAAATGAAGTGGATTCAATCAGATTTCAACTGCTTAACGTAAGGTGTTTTAATACTGCAGTGAGACAAAAGATGCCAAGAGATAAAATCCTCATCAATCATAAAAGTGTCTCTGCTGGAACAATGTTTCTAGACCTTAGTTGTGTTTTTTTTCTTCATTTAAAAAAATGCAGATATCGCCTTCACAATTATTTATAGCTGCACAGTATCCTTCTCTGTCTTGTGGCTGTAGACTTATGTAATTCACTTAAAAAAAAGAACGGGATCAGACTTTTAATATCCTTTTTACAGTAGGTAATCAAGGATGCATTTAACAACTACAATATATTTAAGTATAACAAGTTGATAACTTACAAACCTGGGATATAGATTTTGCGACCAATGATCAGGGGTCATTAAAGAAGAAGGAGAGGAAAGACTGTAAGAGCCAGAGGCAGTGAGTGGCTTTAAGAAAACTGTGTTTTCTGAACACAATGGAGCAGCTAAATACACGAATTGACAGCAGTTGAAACAGCATACACGAGACCTTAGAAGTTCAAGCCAGACAAAATCCTAACATGGAAGGAAAAAACAAGCACTGAGGGAGTTCTACTCTGAGCCAAGGCGCTACTAGCAATTGATAGCTACTAGGAGAAAGAGAATCTGTTTTAAGAGTGTGTATACCCTGATAAATTGACCATTCTCCAGTGGAAGGCCTCCCATTCAAGAATATGCAAGCAACACAAATTAAACTTGGTGGGTATGTATGTATGTATGTATATGTACATATATATATATATATATATATATATATATAAAAGGACACGGATGTGGGGTGTGGAGATGCAGTGGATCAAAGAGGAGGTGAAGAAGGGGATGAATATGATCAAACATATTGTACAAAAATTCTCAAAGAACTAATTTTTAAAAAGAGGAAAAGTAAGGCTTTACACTCTGCTGCCCTCCATGTTAAAAAAATCCTATTAATTGTTCTTAGAAAGGTACATTAGTAGAAGTTTTAGAATTAATAATTTTAGTAACAGTTATAAAATCTCTCAGCAACTGCATTTACTGAACATTTTTAATGAGCCAGCCTTGTAATTTATGATCTCTGTTTTCATAGACATGGAGCTGAATCTTAAAGGAGGAAGGTATTTGTCCTGATATTATAACAATCCATTGAGTAGGAAAACCAGCATTAGAATTTGAGACCTTTAAAATCAGTAAATACTTTGGGCAGGCAATATTAAAATGGAATAAGATTGCAAATAGAGAGTGGAAGAAGATTTGGGGGATGAATTTTTTTAAAACTGTAATTTCCAAATTTGTTTGTTTCACATGTAACACAAAATTTCTCTTTATTTTAAAAACACTTTTCTATACTTTTTATCTGAATATGTTAGCATGTGCTGGGATGAGACGACCATATATATATATATATATATATATATAAACTCTGACAGTTTTCGTCCTGCTAATTTGTTGAAAATATAGTATGTTCACTCTTCTCAGGGTGTGAAGATTTTTTAATCATAAGCCTCCATGATTAAAATTAAAATTCATTGTCAGCAACAACATATCTTACGATTTCAAAAATTTCAAAGGGAAAAAAATCTTGGGGCGGTTAGGCATATTGAAGTCCTGTGCTTCCTCGTGACCCCCAGTCACTGGTTCACAGAGAAGCAATTTTAAAAGCGCTTACTCAGACAGAACCTTCTCCCCTCACCTTCACTAAAGTCAGAAAGAACTCTCAACCCCAGCCACTGGGACATGTTTTCTTGCTTACTGTTTTGAGAAGTCTTGAAGCTAGAACAATGATGCATTTATCCCTCCCCCTCCACTCCCCACCTCTACCCTCTCAGTCTCCATCCCCCACCCCGTGAACTGTTAGAAACCTAGGCTTGAATGCTGCTGCTTCCTCGGTCAAATATTTGTTTCTGGTTTAAAAGACGTAGTTTGTGTTATTTGCGAGAAGAGAGTTTAAAATGTTTATTTCCAAGTGGGAATGAAATTCCACTTTATGACTGAAATCAAAAGCCAAGTGATCTCTATGAGTTTTCACAAAACTAGAACAAATCCTAGTATGGACAGTGGAGGTGGGCCCAAATTCCCACCCTTGACAACCAATGACTGACAGTCCTTAGCCTTCAGAAGAGGGGGAAAGTTTTCAGAATGTAGTCCCCAGTAAGGGGACAGACCTCTAGCAAGAAGTCACATGGCCAAAAATTTACTTGCAGCACAAATTTAACTTGATGGATTAGAAACAAACACATAAAAAAGAGACAAAAGTGGGCAGATCTAGGAAGAGTTGAGGAAAGGGGTGATATGATCAAAATATGCTGTACAAAACTCTCAAAGAACTAATATGTAATAAATATATGCCAAGGGAGAAAATGAACTGAGCGACGATGAGCAGAACAACAGACATCAAACCTTCAAGTTCAGTTTTGTTTCTGAGAGCTACTTTGAATCCTATCCAGTGCAAGACTCTTGTTAGAATGCTACACAGAATTGCTCTCCCCACAGCTACAGAGAATAGAAATGTACACAAGCCCAGGCTTCTTTGTCAGCATCCACATTCTCTGCCAGTTGGTTTGACTCTGAAGGCATCTAGCCCTGAAGCCTTTATTTGGTTGTAAACACCAACCACTGATGTGTGAATGTTGCAGGGTGCAGCATAGCACTGGCTCTCTGAGGATGATTTCACAAGACAAACTGACTGTTCTGCCACAGGCATTCAGCCATGTCAAAGAATGATGATAAAATGACTAAATCTTGTCTATGGGAAAGAAGGGGGTTTTGTTTTTGGTTTGGTTTTGTTGTTGTTTTTTATTGAAGAGCCTTCCATTAAAATTGCACTGCTGTCAGGTTTTTTGGAATCTTCTGTTTAAAACCCAGTTCTGTGGGACAGTAATAGTTACTCTGACTTTACCAATGTGCAATAATCAGTGTTGTGTTGTATCACATATAAAGAATGATTTGATTCTGACTTATCCACACCACGATGACATCATGTAAGAGCCAAATGTAATGCCAGAAACATGTATCTGGTTATCACGTGTAAGACTCTTCCTGTTAAGGTTTCTGTGTGATGAGTTGAAGAATGTGGGAATGAATACTAGAATTACATTGAATAGCCCCTCCAAATCTCCTTAAATATCGGTATTTAAACAACTATATTTGAGTATCTTAAGACTGAAGGAACCCCAACAATCAGTATGTTAACTTGGCTTTGCCTAAATGAAAGTGGAATAACTCTTTTGGAGGACGATGTCTGTGGTGTGTGTGCCTGTGTGTGCATGCACTCATAAGAATGTAGGCACACAAATGTTTGCTAGTGCATCTATATATGTGTATACATGTGGATGTCAAGAGTTGTGTCAGATGTCAGCCTCAATTGCTCTCCATTTTATTTAGTGATGCAGCATCTCTAACTGAACCCTGAGATCACTGATTCCAGCTACTCTAGCCAGCTTGCCCCAGGGATATACTGTCTCTGCCTCATGAGTGCTGGAATTGCAGGCAGCCACCATGTCTGCCTAGCTGTTATCAGGTTCTGGGGGTCTCTCACACTTGTATGACAAGTACATTATCTGCTGAATTATCTCCCCAGCCCCAAGTACAAAACTCTCTGTAAATATTGCAATGACTTTTGTATCATGCACATGAAGCCACTCCATGCTGCTGGGGTTGTGGGTAGGCAGGCCTCTTACTCAAGCACTGACAGTCATAGGCTATGGATAGTGGCATCAGTCTCTGAGTAACAGAGAGAAACACAGACCCAAATGCCACTGTAGATCTCTTTACATTTTGACATGTCATCAACTTGGGCATGTTGATAGAAGTCATCCAGGGCCTTGTTTACAGGCTGTTATGAAAGCTCTCCTCCAGACTGACTTTGTTTTGTACTCACTCTCTGCTCAAATCTATCTCATTATCTTTGACTAATGTGGCCTTAGGAAAGACAAGAATATGAGATTCCATAAGCTTTACATATTGAAATAGATACTAGGATTAGGAACTACTCAGATTCTTCATCCAAGTCTACATGATGGGGCTCTTTGTTTTAGGGTACAGCAGTGACCATACTTGTTTACCATGTATATTCCAGGTGCAACTGTACCAGAGAAGTGATAAAGTCCAAATGGTTAGTCATTTCTTTTCACACAAAATACTTATGATAATTATAACTTGGACCAATCAGCCCATAGAAGACATTTCAGAGAAGTGTAAACTCTTCCTCTCTAACTTGGTGGGTTTACAATGTGGGTAACAGCTTTGTTACTCTCTGTTTCCTTTCACATCATCAACAGTGCAAGGGATATTTGGTTCTTCCTACTATATTCCTAATGTTTAAATTATCAACTTAGTGGTTATTCGTTTTACATAACCAAACACAAAGGCACGTGTTTGATACTGTCTAGATTAACACAAAGAGTGGGGTTGGAATGGATGTTTTGATGTGTGTCTCTGGTAACTCACCAGCCAATCCATAGCCCACACAAGTCGGAGAAGAATTAGTCAAGGATTGGAGTACAGCCTAATAGGAAAGTGTTTTCCAACATATACAAGGCTCTATATTTGAACCCTATGGCAGAGTGCAGTGGAGGAATCTACGAAGACCTTTATTAGACTGTCACAAGAATATAGAGGTGTCAAGAGAAAGAGCTGAAATTATAAAACGTCTGGGATTTGTCACTGAGGGAATGTGGCTCTGAGGAATTGTTGAAGATACTGGGGTGTTAAGGTTGTGCTGCAGCAGTCTGAATGCTACCTTCAAATTATGGGGGAGTTCTGAGACTTGTGTTCTGAAATGTGCACTTGGACGCTCCCATCTGCTCCATTTTCCAGACCAAACTACAACACAGAAACCATGAAACTGCCCAAGGTCATACAACTCCCAGCAGAGTACCTCTCCCTCCTTTTGTAATAGCACCTTGGAGTGTGTATATACCTCCAAACTAAGAAGTAATTTCATAGCTGCTACAAAGAAATGGAATTTATGGTAAATCTATTCCCCAATATATACCCCACCCACCTTCCCAACCCTTGTTCTGGATCATGGTTGGTCTCTTAGTTATATTCCCTACTGGAGTAACTTTCTTACTTTGTTTTAAGCTTGTATTTCAGGCATGTATACATTCCTCCCAGTAAATCTATCTGAAATGACTGGTGTTTTTTTCTTGCCTTGTACAGTTACAAATACTTCAAAGCTATGTTTTTGTATATAGGGAACTGATACAGTGACTTCAGACATATAAACATCCTTGTACTCTTGACCTTAGCAACCTACACATCACTCTGGGGGATGAAGTATGACAGGGAAGTTAACAGTGTAATGGAGATGGTCTTGCTGTATTTAAGGTCAAGCTAGGAGGCCAGACACCTTGGATCTGGATCATTCTGAGTTTTGCCACACATAATTTTCAAATCATCAAAAAGCTGCCCTTGCCCTATGAAGCAGCCACATTTTCAATCCAGGTAAATGTCTGCCTACTTATGTTGCCTTGGCTGTAAGAAAAAAAAAAAGAAGGGAGAAATGGTTCTTCTCCACAGAATGCTAATTATTTATCCTGATACAAACCTAATTACCTGGCAGTCCATGGAAATAAAAAAAAAACAGGACATTAAAAAGAATGAAATAATTAAAATATATTGATAATGAGTGCACAGTGCTATATTGACCCAATGATGGTTAAGATATCAAAGATGCACTCTTCAAAGGGGTATTATTTTGTAATTAAAAAGAACTGCAGAAAAAGAAACTGAAGACATGATAATTATACAGTGCTTCCAGCAAATGCCATTTAAGGAAAATAATACTGTGTTAAAAGAAGCTAACATGGGGGAAAAAACCTGAAAAGAAATTTGCGGTTGGTATGAGTAGGATCATTATACATGTCTGCAAGGCGATAGTTACCTGTGATACACTATTAAATATCAGACACTGGAAATACTAGTTTCAAAGTCTGGATGTTTTGAAGGAGGAATATTCGTCATTGTCACTATGTACCTTCCATTACTGGACCATCTTCTATGGAATCATAGCTACCACTACCAGACTATGTTCTTAAATTCAGTTTTGTTTAAGAGGATTCAATCTGTCCTCATTCACAGTAGAGATGGCCTTCTTGCCAGACTGATGGACAGTACTGTTCATGTTTTTAAGGGACCAAATGCTTGGTTTTATCAATCCAATTGAGAAAACATTTGAGTTCAAAGTCATTGCTGGCATCAATCAAAGCAAACATTCTTTCTCTCTTCAACTCTCTTCCAACTGGGTGGGCATCCTCTTCGGGGAAATCAATCACTACAAATTCAAAAAGAATGAGTGGTTTGGACCAAGTTATGTCTAGTCTTTCTGATGATGTTGGGGCCAAGCCAAAACAGTTTTATTGAGGAAAAACAGTATGAGTTATAAGTAACTAGCCACGTATGCTGACAGCATGACTGATCATTTAGTATTGCTTTATGGTGATTAGAAATTTAATTGGAATTAGGTGGAACACTGTGGGGTCTAATATTTATTGCTAACTTTAACAAGGTTCAATATAAAGACAAATTTGTACTCCATGTAAACTTAGCACTCCCCATGTTACCCTATTTCTATGAGTAAAGCTGTCAGTGATTAGGAAAAATGGATTGGGATCTGTATGGTCCTAAGGACCCTGGCATTTTTGGAAGACAGGTACTTCTCAAACATAAAGTGAAGGTGACTGGTAGGATTTAACTCAGTCAACCTATATCCTATTGGGTTGAAGATACAAATAATGCATATTTGAAAACTAGCCCATTCAGCCAACATGTGTGATACCTATTGAAGTTTGATAAGAGTGTAGAATAGAAGAGAGAATTGATGGTGCAGGGAGTAGCATCCTCCCTCCAGCTTCATCCCATATGTGGACAATTGCTTCTTCCTGCTTGTATTTTCAAGTCCAAACACAATTGTCACAGATAATTAGGGGACTTCACTCTACAAATGACAGGGACCCTGATCCCAACTTTGCATGTCAGCCTCTCATGTGCACAGGTACAGGTCTATTGGCTTGTCCTTTAACAGTCTTCTTTCCTATGTTACTAATTATATCATGGCACTTTTGTATTGGTCCTTGCTCTGACTACAGAGCTAACAATCAATGAGTATTCATTAAGAAGTAATGAGGGGGACTCATGGATTGAGAGAGTCACTGAGATCATCTTTGGACATTAATTTAATATCCTGGAAGCAAATAAGACTATCTGCAAAGTTACCTCATAAGGTGACGGGGAGAATTCTCCAAATGTTCCTTTCTTTTTTTTTTTTTTTTTGGTTTTTACGAGACAGGGTTTCTCTGTATTGTTTAGGAGGCTATCGGTCCAGGCCCGCCTCGAACTCACAGAGATCTGCCTGCCTCTGCCTCCCGAGTGCTGGGATTAAAGGCGTGCGCCACCACCGCCCGGCCAAATGTTCCTTTCTAAGTTTGATAAAAAGTCCATTAAAAATATAAGAGAATATATTTCATAGCTATTCACAGACTCGCCTAAAGATACCAAGCTATGATTCAAACACAAGGTCGTGTGAGATGTATATGCAGTGAGTGAGCATGTGTTTCAGGTGCACATGAACTTGTACACATAGGTACGTGGAGGCTGAAAATCAATATCACATGCCTTCCCTGATCAGTCTTCATCTCACTGAACCTGGAAAACATGTATTTGGCTAAGCTAGTAGAATATCAGAGATCTACCTATCTCCAGCTCCCCCAGTTAAGAGCTGGGGTGACAGACACACAACCTTATGTCCAATTTTCACATGGGTACTGGGGATCTGAACTCAGGTCCTCATGCTAACATTTGGTAGCATTTCACCAACTGATTCATCTCCTTCCCCTGAATAAATTCTTTTTAAAAGAAAAGGTCCCTTTTTCTGATTTTTATTCCTATTTTCTGACCATTAAAATAATGTATATTCAATATATAACATTTGGAAAATACAAAATGCAAAAAGCCAAAGATAAAACTTTTGTAGACATCATTCTATTTAGTGTATCAGTCTGCTCTATTTTCCCAGGTCTGTTTTACCCTGCTTGTCTGCATCATGTATCTAGTTGAGATTGTATGGCATATATACAATTTGTTACTTCAGTTTTTCTTGCCTATCATAGTGACATAATTCTCACATGCCAAGAGTTAATCAGTTCTCTACTTTTAGATATTGATATTATTTTCACTTCTCACTACTACAAATATTTCCATAGTGTCAAATATGATAAATCATCCCAACAAATTTAGGCTTCTACTGGTATTGTGTATGCATAATCAGGAAAGGAAGAGGCATGTGCCTCCTCTTAGAATTTTCCTAGAACAAAAATATGAAAATCTGTAGAGTCCAGAAAGAAAGAAATTGGTTGGGCTGTTCCACAGGGTTAGAGTATTTGATGAGAGTATGTAAGATGCTGTGTTCTGCCTCTAGACCTGCAGAAGAATAAACAAACAAAAAATACAGATTCACAGAAGAAGAAAGGAGCAAAGAAAACAGAAACTCGTAACCTACCCAAGAAAACTTAACCTGTTATGACCTGGCATTTCCACCAATGAAAAAGTGACTTGAACTTGGTTCTTTTGTGACTCCTGATCATGTCACTGAATCTAAACAGCCTGTGGTTTAATATTTGGTGAAAAGACATTAGGTATGTGATCCAACATTATTTTCATTTTGAGTGTTTTTGCTGTATTTCCAATGAGGTTTGTTATGTGAAAGAAAACACAGCTGTATTTTCTCCCAAATAGAGAAGCAGACTCCCCCAACTACCAGTCATCTGGAAGGATTTTCCAATCCACGACACACTCGCCTATGGATAACTGCTTTTTCTATCAACTCTATGCCAAATTTCATAGCTAACCTGATGAACCATTTTGAAGATTAGTAAATAGAGACTCGTGAATGTTCCACAGGTCTTTTGAAATGCTCTTCTAGGAAGTGCTGTGGTAATGAAGAAGCTCTAAGATTTGGGCATCTCTGACCCCAGGTGGTCGAATGAACTAAGGATCTACTTGTTCTGTTCACCAAAACAAAGTATTTTGTTTCAAACAAAGAGTGGTACAAATAAACCAGGGATATGTGGGTCAGCAGTGTCCTTGGTCTGTTTATTTGTGTGATTCCTGGTTCCTACACTCTGGGGAAATTCCAGCATCCTGCTTTGACTTAAAGTCATTTGTTCAGGTTGTGAGAAACAAGCTAAGCAGGTCTTGGAATTTATCCACTTTCTAGACTATGGTTTTAGCAAGTGTTAAAGGATGAATACCTTAATGATTAAGACGGGGAGACAGATTTAAAAAGCAACAAAAGCTTGCAGCATTGGAAAATATTCTGTGTCTCTACTGAGCCTGGGTTTAAAAACTGTATCATCACAGGCCATTGTTATTTCAATTTATGTGAACAGGAGTAGTGAAAAGAAGTTATGTGGGAAGTAGTTCACGCATTATCAGACATTTTCCCTCACTGGGACAGTATTAAAACATGGGACATTAATATTTTAAGCCCTTCACCCCAAACTTGCTTTTCATTTTTATAATGAATTACAGTTTAACATCACACATAAAATATAGACACACACACACACACACACACGATCTGTCTTATTTCCTTTCCCAAATACCATCATAACCTAATTAGGTTTTCATTAATATGTTCTGTGGAATCTTTGAAAAGCCTGACAATATCCTTATCTCTGTAGAGTTACATGCTGATTGCCCAAGGTGATTTTTCCATTGGATCCCACAAGTTGGTTAGAAACAATTTGTCTTTGTGTCTGAGACAGTTCCTAGAGCAGGTTGGGAATGGCTGGAACAGCCTCAGTGCCTGCCTGAATTCTTACCTGGAGATCCGGCCAGCTTCTGCGGCCCAGGCTTCAGCTGTACAAATACATCAATACATCGTGCCATCTGTACATGGCGGGGGAATTGAGCCCGGAGACGCTCAGGACCTGTGTCAGTATTTTCACAGAAGGACTGTTTATGAACAGATGTTCTGTGGTGTTTTTCACAGAAAATGGACTCTGGAGAGCGAAAATGTCTATCAATTACGGAGGTATTATGTATAACAGCAATTTTTAACCTTGAGAGTGAGTCTCTCAAAGTTCTCGACGAAATATTGTCAACTGTGACCACTTTCTTTGTCTCAAGTCAGCTGCAACCTCGGGTCATATGCAAAGTACCCACTGTCAGGTTATAGGGTGATCTCTCAGCTGGAGAGACTGAATTCTCCACCCAACTAAGGGTTCCTGATGCTATCTATTATGCTTTCACAAGTGCTAAGATCTTGCTGTCTATAAAACTGCTGCTGCCTTCTCTGCTTTTTCTAGTAGGAAAAATAAACTTTAAAATAAAACTGTGGGATGGAATACCAACTAGATTTTTTTCTTTTTTAATTAAGTACTCTTAGTGTGTTCCATTGCTTTTGTTAAAAGGCTTTAAGTGGATCAAAATGTTAATTATGCCTCGAAAATTGAGCATTTAGAGTTTTAAAAATGAACTGGTTTGCTCTTGCTTCCTTCCTGGATTCAACCTAGGCGCATAGAGATGGCACCCACAGCATCTCACAGCTGATGTTCCAGAAGCTGGAATCAACTCCAGTAGCAATACCAGGAGCATGGAGGCCCCTCTGTGACCTGTTGACAGACACCATGTTTTGCATAATATATATATTTTCATTTTCCCTTAGCTTTCTTATTATTTATTCAATAAATCCTTTTTTCTTGCTGACAGCAGTTGTATTTATAAAGCTAAATCCAACACAGCAAAATGTTCATCACTTTATAAACTAAATGCTAATGTTTTATTTATGTGCAATGAAGAGAGAAAAAAGAATTGAATTGATGTTTACCTACCAGGCAGCACAGAAGTGCAGTACCATAATGGTGGAGTTCAGAAGCATTCTGGCTTGTAATTTTGGGTGTCAACATTTGAATTGCAGAAAGAGTTTATGCAGACATAGCACGTACACAAGTGCAGTTTAGATCCACATCTATAAAAATAACATCTGTTTAAGCATACATTACATTTAAAAATAACTGTACAGTGATCAGCTGGTTAAGTACAGTTAACCAGATGTCGTTTTAAAGGGCCAGATGGAACTATGAAACGAAGATTGAAAAATTAAAAAATACTGTGAAAGGTCAAACCAATTAAGCAACCTGTTTTGTTGGCATGTAATAGTTAAAAAAAGTAAGTTAAAGTGCTTCAGGAGGGAGTGGCTTGAAGATTCAGCCCTTGTAGCCAGGTCCTGCTCCTCTAAAGATAATTGGAGAACATCTCTCACACCCCTGGAATCCAGAAGAACTCACACTAGCATCAAGAAGACTGGTTTCCCTGTGGTTCAACGCAAGCTTGAAATCTGAGATTAGATCTCTGTCAACAGACACAAAATGTCTGTGAAACATCATACATGAATGTACAGGACTCCTGTACACAATGACTGCAATTAAGGAAACACATCTACACTTGAACATCCATAAGGAGTAGATATTAGGTATTTTCAAAACACACACACAAACTCCCACACACACACCTGGTAATACTATGTGAAATGGGTTTAGCCATTTCAAATATGCCGAGACATGCTATAGGATATGAATGTAATTGTTAATTTTTAATGAAAAATAGTAAAGAAAAAAATTAAGTTTCCTTAATATAGTTCACAAGCTTCACAGGCTTCTTGACTGTGTGTGTGTGTGTGTGTGTGTGTGTGTGTGTGTGTGTGTGTGTCTTCTGACAAAAACTTAAATTCATGCTACAAAGTCAGAGGACCCAATGAAACTTTCTGAAGTACAACCTATATGCAAGTTAAGCATTTTAGCATAACAGTGAATAAGACTAAACATGTTAACCTACCGCCTAAATCATAAATCAGTTCCTTAAACCTGAGGAATCGGGTGACTCTCTGAAACACTCAAATTGCTTATTTTTCTTTTCTCATGTTGGGTATGACAAGGAAAAGATGAGACAAATATTTGTGGAATAGCTATAATGAGGCAGGCTCTGTTACAAACATGTCCGCATCCATCAGAGGTCACTGCGGGAGGCTTCTGGGGCCGGTGTGGCTGCAGATGTGTTTTCTTTGGCTTTTACCATGCTTTAAGTTTGAATTAATTGCCAAAAAGTAAAAATTTGGAGGTTTCACATAAAAGCCCGGATTTCCAGTTTCCCGGAAAATCTGGCAATCTCAGGTCTGAGGGTTTTTTTTCCATTGGGGGGAAAATATACTGGTTAGAGCTGAAAGAACAGCTAGCTGCCTTTAGAGAAGAGCAAAAACTCTCCCTTTTGTGGTGAACAAATCCACAATGTGTCAGCATCTTGTCCCATCCTACTTGCAGCATCTCTGGTACCCATCCAGTTTCTGTATGTCTGTCTTTACACCATCGAGTCTGGTTGTCATCAACTACTTGGTGCTCGGACACCCTTCGGGGGAAGGGGAGGGAGTACAGTTTGTTACTGATATTTTATTGGGAAATGAACACAGGGAAATCCGTGTGCCTCCCTTGAGTCATCCTGCTAACTAATGGCACTGAGTGCTGGCGTCCGGTGGTACCATTCTTCCTCATAGAGCACCCTGACTTGAGACACGATAAGCCATGGACTTCTCACTAGTCAATTGCATAACAGCAAGTAGAGCTGGTATCATAGGAGGTGCAAGTACATTAGAAGTACTCTGAACCCTCACAAAAAGTGACCCACCACCCATCGACCACCAACCTTAACATATGGAGATGTAAGTGCCTATATCCATAGAGATTTCATCTCCCCTTTCCTAGTTCAGGTCCAAAAACTTTGATGTCTTTCTCTTCCAGGGTCATAGGGCTGAGCAGAACTCCAAGGCTGTATTTGAGATGAATGAGATGAGATTATAGCAGAGAAAGGAAAAACTATCACCTGGATCATGAGGGTTTTGTGTGTGTGTGTGTGTGTGTGTGTGTGTGTGTGTGTGTGTGTGTGTGTGTGTTTATTGACTAAAGCACATTTTTTCCTTTATAGTAATAACACTGCTCTTAGAAGGTCTTTTTCTTAGTACTTCCTTTTTCCAACACATTTTTAAAGTATATTTTTCCTGAGCACATGAATATCATAGTAACAAATAGTGGTTAAGCAAGTTTTATTTTCTAACTAGATATGCAATTTTTTTCAAATTGAAAGTCTTTCTTTATTGTCCTTGCTATTTTTGGTTTTAAGGGGAAACTGCCTTTAAAACAATGTAAAGGGAAGGCAGCAGGGACAGAGATTAACATACACTTGTGACATTAGCCCAGGAAACCATGAAGCAAATCTCTGTAGGGATCCAACTTCACTGTTGAAAAGGATGGCAACATCCAGTGTGGTTTGAAGTCATGTGGTCCCATCCAGGAAGAGACATTGACTCACATGGGGCAAAGGAAACTGTCTTCATTCTCTAAGGTGAAAACAAAGTCTTTGTAGTTAGCTTGCAGAATTGCAAGTTCCCATGTTGTATCATCATACATTCTTCATTGTGAGTGACACTTGCCCCAAGTCTCGTGGCTCCCATCCTCTCTGTCACCATGTCCACTGAATACTCTTCCACTCCCAGTGGCCCCTCCATTTCTCTGCCCCACGCCACTAAAACCTTCTTTTTGCCCCTCTCACAGGCTCTTACACACATTAACTCCGAGACTGTAGCTTTTAAAGGGACAAAGCCCAGAGGGCAGAGGTGGAGAAGGAGGGAAGGAAGAAAAGAGAAAATTGAATAAGTATGGATATCAAAGGAAAGACAATGGTAACTAAAGAATGCAAGACTCCACCCATCTACTCCTCCCACAATCTAATGTATGAGAGAAAATTGTCAAACAAAGGAAAAAATACTGTAGAAAAATCTGTTCACAGGGCCTACTTGTGGTATTGGAGATTTGGGAAGAAAAAACAATATTTTTTAATACAGTTCAAATAACCCAGCAGACACTGTGCCTTGATCATTTAAAATAACATGAGTAAGCAATCGTGGGTGGTAAACATCCTGGACTTAGCACTGGCAAGGCCTGACTCCTCAATCATCCATGAGAGAAAGTCCTTGTCAGAAAAAAAAGAAGGAAAATGGAATCTGAGATTTGGGAAACAAATAAATAAATAAAGTGGCTTTGAGAAAGAGTGAGCCTGTGAAAAGGACTATTAGAAAAGGGGAAACAAACCCTCACCAGCATCAGAACTAGTGGTTCTCTCACTCAGAATCCACTCCTTCCTCCTCAGTTAAATGAACTGTTAAAAGGCCCAAACCAAAGCTGCAGCTACTGAGCCAAAAATAACTTGGGAATTAGAGCAGATGGCTCCACCTCCCCATCTGATGCCAGCACATCCATCACCTCCTCTCCACTCACTTGCAGGGCCATAGAGGAAGGCAGGCTCCGGGAAGAGCTGACAGGCCAAGAGGAGGCCAAAGAAGCCAGTGCGCAGGCTGCCTCTGTGGCATAGCCCTGTTAATAATGAATGCCGAGTGGACATCTCTGCTTGCAGATTTGCAGGAATGTGCTAGAAGCGAAGCTGCCGTCCTCACACAAGCTCATCCCTTGCTGGTTGATGGTATGACTCATGGCGAAGGTCGATCTGGGATGGAAGCATCCATCACACAGGCCTGAGACTGCAGAGATTAAAATCCAGTGGAGGGGAAAGGAGCTACATTTGGTGAATGACATGAACCATTGAGCCACTTTCCCAATCACTTGGGGTGTCTTTCCTATGAAAAGATAAAGAGGAAAACTGGTCCTCTGACCGCATCATTATGTGGGACACTAGTTCAAAGTTGCCTTCTGGGCCTTGTGCAATAGAAAGGCACAGATCTGCTGCCACACTCAGGGTGGGGACGACAGCCAGCTACTCTGACTGAATGGGGGGTAGCTAGACTTGTGGTAAGCCCTGGATGTCTCTGGGAATGTATGTGTACAGTTAGGTCCCCAAGAGAGATGGGAGACAGCAAAAGCATTCTGAGCATTAACCTGAAGAATTTCCTTGATCATGGAGATGAAGTTTTTCAGCTGGAAAAGAGCCAAGTATAAGACCTTCAAGACCAGAAAGTGAAAATAGAAGATGCCAGCAACAGTACCTTCCAACATCGTGAATAAGACAGTAACTTAACACTGACTGTTGCTTCCTGTCAAGGAGACATTAAGGGGAGTAGACTCAACTGGCTCCTCAGACAGCCAAGGGGTGGTCTACAGGCCAGTACTATACGATTCTTTGTTTCCTCAGGAGACAGAATTTAAATTATTATACAGAATCTTCTAAATTTGAAATGTTGGCAACTGTTTATATTTTTTAAATTAAACTCTGGGCAGACAAACAAACACATTTGTATGCTAAAGGCAGCTTGCTGGCTGCAAGCTGGGAGCTTTTAGTTGCATTTGGTAATTTCAGCTAGACAACGTGCAAAAATAAAAGAATGGCAGTGGGGAAGAGCCCAATCTGTAGGCAAGACTTAGCTCCATCCTCAAAAGCCATGTAGAAAAGCCAAGTGTGGTGGTGTGTACTTGTAATCTCAGAGCTTGGGAAGCGGGCAGGCTGTGGGGGCTTGCTGGCCTGCCAGAGCAATAGAATCCGTTTCTGGAAAAAGTGTGAGCCCCCCCCCCTCAAAAAGCAAGGTAGAAAAAACTGAAGAAGAGATGTAAGAAGACATCCAAGGTGGCCTGTCACACACCCCCAACATGCACACGTGCACAACACATGTACAAATAGGCACACACATGCCACATGCAACATAGACCACAAGTGCACACACCTACTCTTGTATACCTGAACCCAAACACATACAAATGGGTAGCAGCACACGGATAACAGGAAACTCTTGGTTTGGACAAAAAGAAAAGAAGAATTCAGAAGCCAGCTTCAACTTTATTATTAGTGCCTATATGGCCTTGGGAAAGCCAATACTTCCCCAGACTTGGTTTCCTCATCTAGGACAGAAACTATTGTCTCAGGCACACTGTTAAACTGTAAGCTCTTCAGGTGCCTAATTTTCTAGGCACGGATGTTTTCTTTTTCTTTTATCCTACACACTTAGAATAATGTCCCTAAGAAAGACAGTAAGGCAACCTAAATACTACATTGTAACCATCTAACAAAAGCTTTAGGAGGAATTTCAATGAAGGTAAAGGTGTGAGGGGGGAGAATGTGGCATCCTCCATGGAATGCTCAAAGGGACTTGTAGGGTACTGAAATTGCACCAAATGTACATTCCCTAAGTGTAAGAAATAGGAAATCCCTATGAGCCAGCGTTCCAGGAAGACCAGCATTTAAGAGTTAAGTGCGTATTGTGACCCGGAACAATTCAGAGACTTCACTTTACTGATGGAGGATGCAAATCTGTGTAAGGATACGGCAGCTGGACCTTCAAGTGCTAACCAAAGAATATTCGGGCTGGTGTGTGTGTGTGTGTGTGTGTGTGTGTGTGTGTGTGTGTGTGTGTGTGTGTGTGTGTGTGTGTTGGAGGGGGTGGGTGCGGATTCTTACTGAGTAATCCAGACTGGCTCTGAACCTTCAGTGTGTCATCCCCCCCAAGTGCAGGAATGATAGGTGTGTCCTTATGTCTGGCTCTTCCAACTTTTGAACTTTGTAGCAGTCTTAGTGTGCACCTTCAAACTTGTGGTCTATGCTAAGGTGGTTTTACTGACTTCCCTTGCTTTTGCCACTGAGTATATTCTCCCTGTGTGCTTAAATTTTACGAGGATTTCTACACTTATTCTATGTCAGCCCATAAACAAAAACAAAAAGAAACAAAGAAAAGAGAATGACAGGCATGTGGTAAACACTTTGGTTTGTTCTTTCTCATCAAGTTCAGAAATTCTTCAGTTAATTTTGTTTCTCAACTTCATTTCTAGAAAGAAAAGCCACTATTTTTATGGACTCTTTTAAAGTCCTATTTTAGCAAGTGCACACTTACTAGATTAAAACAAAATATTAACAATATTTCTAAAAATAATTTTTATGTCCTATTCCTCTGTTGGTATTCCAAACACATGGCCTTTTCCAGGCTTCCCACAAATTTAAACTTCATATAAGACTGAATTGCTTCTCCACGGTGTCATTTTTTTGTTTCACTCTGGGCTTTATAAAAAGCCAGTTTCTGGATATATTATAATGAATGTTTTTAAATATGGACATCTGACATTGATCTCCACAGACCTCTAGATTCATAACCAGTAAACAAACCTCTTAATTCAGTAATCAATATTAAAAATTACCATGATAATTTGTTTTAGCATTCCTAAAACTACAAGGAACATCTGAGTTCTAATGTCTTCCTTTTAATTGAACTGAATGTCAGTTGTAAACCCAAACAAGGCTGTCTAGCAACTTAGCAGGAGTGTTTTACCTCCAATCCCATAGCTTTTAAGGAACACCTTCTGCTCAGCTGCCTCCATGGCTTTTACAGCCATTGTTTAATTTTATGCGTATGCACATAATTACATTATGCATTAATCCAGGAGTGCTTGGCAATTGTCCGCACTTATATGTTCCCTTATTTATTTTGCAAATGGGAGACTCTCTACTTTCTACAATCAGCTCCATGAGAGATGTGCCCAAAAGGTATTGCATTCAGGTCGCTTGTTTGGTTTTCTGTTTGTTTGATTTCCCACATCCCCACTCTCTCTACTAAAAAGCAGCTGAAGGCACACGAGCTTTGTATTAGGTCTAATGTCATCAGGAGTCCTTTTCTTTCAATCATCTCTTTCCCCCCATAGACATGAAAGATCTACGTGAAACATGCTGAACAGGCTCCCTGTGAAATGCAGGCGCTTTTCACAACCTAAAACAGTCAGGGTACCCTGAGAATAGAACAAAAGAAATTAAAGCCCTGGATATGCCACAGTTGTCTCGTGCCGCAGTTAGAAATTTAATTATTTTATCTCATAGAATAATGTGCCCTTCAGAAATCATTTTGGACTAGATGTTTCAAACCAATGATCTGTAGTTAATTATCTTTAATAACTGTTGCACATTATGGTTAGATCTATGTTTTTGCTAAACCAATTAATAATATCTTCATTAGTATAAAGACAAGGTAGCAGGATCCTTTCATTTTTCACATTGAAAGAGTAGATATTTTAAACACTGTAATTTACTTTCGCCATACATTCCCAATGATATGACTAATTAATGAAACTTCAAAGACATAACTTCCAAGAAGCTACTTATTTTAGCGTCATTGTTGAACACTTAATGACATTAGGTTGGAGGTATTGCTGACATTCTCACTATCCAGGTCCTGGAATTGACTAAACCCTTTTAAGCCACCAAAATGTTCAATGTTAAGGAAAGAAAAGAAAGAAAGAAAGAAAGAAAGAAAGAAAGAAAGAAAGAAAGAAAGAAAGAAAGAAAGAAAGAAAGAAGAAAGCAAATTAATTGAATATTATTTTCTTTAAAGACCTGTTGATCACAGAACAAAATTTTAAAAAGTGACTGGATAAGCTCTCTCTCCCTAATCCTCAAGAATTTGAGGACCATGGGACAAATATTAGCTCTGTAATTAAGAAACACTAGTGGGCTCCTGTATGTTCTGCTGATTATAAGGGACAGAGAACACAATGATAAGAGGTCAACTGATATCTATTGATCTTGCCTTTGCTTCGCAAGTTGTGTTTACCCTAGAGCAATGCATAACTGAGCAGGAACACATTCTCCAGGGTGGAGGCAGAATCCAGTCAGCCACATGCCATATGGAGATCCATTGTGAAGAAACATAGGACTCTTGAGCAGTCCCTATCTCATTCACATAACGTATAGGTGTTTAGGGAAGACAGTTATAGCCAACCATTCCTTTGGAGTTCTGGAGCATTGTAATTCCCTTGACTTGTTTACAGTAGGAAATGGGACTGTGAAATATTATTAACACACATTTTCATAGACTTAATTCCCAAAAGAAGGAGATTTTTAGGAGAATTAATTTCAGTCTCCGCCATGAGGAAAAATATTTGGAGTGACACGGACATGTGCTTATTAGAAGTAAAAAATGAAATGTGTGTAAAATGGCAAGTAAAAAGCTTGATGCAGTTTCATTCTAGGTGGGGAAGGGTCTCAGACTCACAATCACGATGGCAGAGGTGGACCTAAACTGACCTTGCACTGCCTAACAGCCACAACTAAGAGGAAAATACACCTTGAACACCAACTTACCTGGAAAATTGCCTTCATCACCAAGTCCAGCTAGCTTGCCTTTCTCCTAACGAAGAGTGGAGTTGTTGAATAAAGAGGACTATTTCCCCATGCTTCTGGACAAAAATGCACTGAGAGCATATAAACTCTCTCATAATTACATATGCTGCATGACACCAGCTCCTTAGAAGACAAAAGTAAAAAAGTCAGTCATTCCATAACTTCACAAGTCATATGACTAGAGTCTTATGGAAGATGATGATAGGATGGAGGGACATAATTAAAGGAAGACAATTCAGTGGAACTAATTTTAAAGTCTAAAAATGGGTCTGGTGACCTGTAGGCTTTATTTTAGGGTGTTTGCAAAATAATATTTAAAGTATTCTTAAAACAGGAAAGACTTAGCTCACTTAGTAATCTCTAAGAGGGTTAAAAATGTTCCCTACCTGTCATTCCAATAAATTTCTTTGAAAATGAAAAACAATTCAAATAAACCTATTTGTTGATCTAATAACTTAAGGCCATTATTTCTGAAGTATTTGTTCCCATCTCATTGCAAATGAGAAGGAAGACAATATTTACTTGCTATATCTATAAATTGTTCACACACTGAAGTCCATCCTTCGTACAAAAGATGAGGTGGTCATATAAAGTTGATAGATCAGCTCTGTCTGAATCATTGTCTGTATTACTCAGAGTTCTCCACAAAAACAGAAGCATCAGAGGCTGGGAGTGTGTGTGTTTAAATGCATAGAGATTTGTTATGATAAGTTCAGGCACAAGGTGAAGGAGGCTGAGAAAACCCATGCTCCCTTGTCTAGAGCTAAAGACTCAAGCAACCTGGAACTGTAATTTGGTATTCTTGAACTGAGGGAGCAGACGATGTCAACCCAAGAGATGATGTGAGATGGTCCAGGTCTGTCCCGCGCTACCGTCTCGCCAGCAAGAACGACGCAGAACACTCGGATCCTTCTGCAGTAAAGCTTTAATGCATCTTGAGAGATAGATGATCAGCTTCTTAGAGGGAGACCCCAAGCTAAGAAACCCAGCCCCTTATATAAGCCTAGGAGCTCCGAGTGAGATGTGTAGAGCCGGGATTGGTGGTTTGCACATCACCCCAGATGACGTCACGGGAGAGGCACAGTTTAAACGGTTAACTCCAACTGACAGCGACAGTTAACTCCAACTGACAGCGACAGTTAACTCTAACTGACAGCGACAGTTAACTCCAACTGACAGCGACAGTTAACTCCAACTGACAGCGACAGTTAACTCCAACTGACAGCGACAGTTAACTCCAACTGACAGCGACAGTTAACTCCAACTGACAGTGGATGTCAGCGCCATCTTCTAACGGCAATAGCGATAGCGAGGGCGGCTCCTCACATCTCCCCCTATTCATTTATTTTTGAAGCAATAGGACACCCACAACTTTGGAGTGGAGATAGAGGTCAAATCCCCATGTGCAAATTCGGAACATGTACAAAGCTCCTCTCCAGGGTCTTATCCCCAGAGGAAGTCCTGACCAGTCCGATGTCTTTTTTCTGGGGGAAGGAGATCATGACATAGAACCTTCATGCAAGATGACTTATCTCCCAGGAGAAAGTCGTTATACCGCAGACCTCTCCTGTGCAGTGCTTAGCCTTGCAACTCCTTGGGCTGCTGAAGCCTATCCATTCTATCCCGTGCAATGAGACTAGCCTCGTGGGGTGCAAGAGCTGGGAGGCCAGCGACCTATTGCTTTAACATGGTTAACCAAATGTCAGGGGATGCTCCGTGTTCTAAGGCAGCAAGTGCTTGTGCCACCACCACTTTCTCCTTTTGTTTGGGCTCTGAGCGTACACACCATCCAAAGCATCAACACTATTCCACAGCAGAGAACTAGGCTAAATGATCCTACCCCCACCCATTCCTTAAAATAAGAAAATGCAGATGAAATCCAGGGGGAGAGGTCTTCCATCAGAGAAAGATCCAGATGCGTCGAATTCACTTGCAGGATCGCCATTCTCAACTCACGGAGTGTCTGCTCAAACTCAAAAGTCCAATTCTGTAATAAATGTTGAGACAGAGCTTTTGACAGGTTAGCTGCTCTTGTAAAATTCTCATATTGTACTAAGTGACACAAAGGCCAGGCAACTTTGTTCACATCCCAATTTGGCCATCTGCCACAATATATCCAATTGTTCCTGAACCAAATTAATCTGTTGGTTTACCAACATCAGGCCTCCTTGTATCTGAGAATTGGCAGTGGCCTGTTTATCTAGGACCATGGTCACAGTGGCCTATAGTTCATTAATGGTTTGAGTTGTCTGCACAGTGGCAGAAAGTGCAAGGGCCGAGCGGTAACCGAAGCAGTAACCGCGGCGGTGGCTATCAGGCCCACAATAATAGCAGAGATCCCAAAAATCTCGCTTTTCCCTAAACAAACTCAAATTACTTGGCGCCTCAACAGGAGCTGGAATAAATCGAGGCATGCGCATTACCAAAGCAAAAGGGTGCTTAATAGCATCCCAGCATAATGCATAAAAACAATTCTAAGCAGAACAATTTATTTCTTTCTGATTCTTACCTAAGGTATCATTACTCACAACCCAAATAAAGGGCAGCTGAATAATTAGTTCTCTTAAAAGGGTATACTTAACATTGGAGGAGGACCAATCAGATGATCCAGAGCTCTGTCCCTCACTCAGACTGTTGCCTAATGCCCCTTTCCAATCAAAAGTAATCTGTCCCTTCTCACTATCATAGGAGAAAGATCAGTACAGCTTCCATTAATTCAAAAGGATTAGCATTAGATCTTTCTGGATCCATATGAATAAAATTATCCTTTAATGAAGAAATCACAGTAAAGCACAAGCTTCCTACTAATGACAAGGTTCTCTCATCCTGAAAACTCTGTATCTGAGGATCTAAAGGCAAAAAGGCAAGCCCCAACTCTCTATTATTTGTGAAAAATCTAGGGAACACCTGGGCATTCTGCATCACTGGCATCGGTAGGGGAAGGTAGACATGATGGCCCACCGTAACTCTCCCATCATACTAGGAACCATCATCCCGAGTAGGAGAGTCTTCATCACCCACTTGGCCTCCATCCTTCTTATTCTGGAGTTGTGAAGGAGCTCTTCGAGTGAGTCTTTCAGGGATCCACAGGGGGTTTTCTTCCTCCTGTGGAAAAACACACACAGCTCCCCTGGATCTTATAAGAATAGGATCCGGGCCTTTCCAGAGATCAGTCAAGACATCTTTCCATTTTACCATTTCTTTTGGCCTATCAGGCTCTAAACTGTGGCGATCAGCCGCAGTGTGGCCTTGGGCATCACAGTTCAAGAAATTAAGGGTAAAAGTGCCATGGATACAGCAACTCTTGGTACCGAGGGTAGAACATCCTCAATACTCCCTTTTGTTTAATCAGATATGATTTGAGTGTACGATGGGCACGTTCCACAATGCCCTGTCCTTGAGGGTTATAAGGTAGGCCAGTTAGATGGGTAACATCCATTTGCCGACAAAACTGTCGGAATTTTTGAGAGGTATATGCTGGTCCATTGTCTGTTTTTAAAATTCTGGGTTTTCCCCAAGCACTCCAGGCCTCAAGGCAATGTTGAATCACATATGAGGCCTTTTCCCCTGTTAGGGGTGTGGCAAACATTACGCCAGAACAGGTGTCAACAGAAACATGAACATATTGAAGCCTTCCAAAAGAGGGAATATGAGTAACATCCATCTGCCACATCTGCAATGGTCTAATGCCACGTGGGTTTATTCCCATGTGGGGAGTAGGTAAGAATTCGCAGCAATTCTGGCATTGAGTAACAATTTCCCTAGCCTCTTTCCTGGATAGAGCAAAACGACGGCGCAAGGTCTCAGCCGTCACATGAAAGCGCTTATGGAATTCTTTTGCTGCTTGTGCATGGGTAGACAAGGCAGCGGCCACCAGCTTTGTAGCCTTGTCCGCTAAGTCATTCCCTAAGGACATGGGACCTGGGAGTCCAGAATGTGCTCGGACATGGGTAATGAAAACAGGAAATCTCCTATTTAACAAGGCAGCTTGTATCTTCTGAAAGATGTTAGCAACTCTGCTGGAGGATCTTATTATTCCAGCTATCTCAAGGAGATTAACTGCATTAACCACATAAGAGGAATCTGATACAATATTTAGGGGTCCTGGAAAAGCCTCAAGAACCTCCAGTACTATCAGACATTCTACAACTTGAGGTGAAGTTTCATTATATTGTTTAGATATAACCCTATCCTTGACCACATAAGCTCCCATACCAGTTTTTGATCCATCAGTGTACACCACAGTCCCATCTGGGAGTGGGTCTTTAGCTGTCACTTGTGGAAACACTATAGCCTGGTTTAGGGCAAGCTGTAAAATTGGATGCTTTGGAAAATGATTATCAATTTGTCCTGAAAAGGAAGTAACTAAAACTGCCCAATCACTAGATGTGGCTGCCAAGGTCTGAACTTGTGCAGCAGTATAAGGCACAATCAAGGAATCAGGATCCCTGCCAAAATGTGTAACAGCTGCTTTTATTCCATGAGCGCGAGCTGTGCAACAGCATCAGGGTACCAGTCAATAATCTTAGCAGGGGAAGCATTTGGATGAATCCAAAGTAATGGTCCATGTTGCCACAGGACTGCAGTTGGCAATTGAGCTGTCTTAAAAACACACAGATTAAAAGGTAGTGACTCCTCAATTCGTTGTAATTGTGCTTCCTGTAAGGCCTCTTCCACCATCTGTAAGGCTCGGTGGGCGGCAGGGGTAAATTTTCTGGGTGAGGAGATATGAGGCTCACCCTCCAGGAGATCGAAGAGGGGTTTTAGATCAGCAGATGGAATTTTTAAAAAGGGCCTCAACCAATTTATATCTCCCAGAAGTTTCTGAAAATCATTTAATGTTTGTAAGTGGTCTTTGCGAATTTCTATTTTCTGAGGAACTATATTTTTGGGAGTAATCTTTGAGCCCAAAAAGAGGCCTGTATCTGCAATTTGAACCTTTTCTGAGGCAATCTCTAATCCCCACTGTTTTAATTCAGCCACCAGCATGGGAAAAGCCTTTGTAAAACATCTAACTCTTTGTGACAAATAAGAATATCGTCCATATAATGGATAACGATTAAAGATGTAAATTGCTTCCTAATTGGCTCCAAAGCCTCCTGCACATATAGCTGACATATTGTTGGGCTATTGGCCATGCCTTGCGGCAGTACCTTCCACTGAAATCTCTTGTCTGGTTCCATATGATTAAGAGAAGGGATAGTGAAGGCAAACCTTGGTCTATCCCGTGGGTAAAGTGGAATAGAGAAGAAACAATCCTTAATATCTATAATAATAAGCTTCCAATCTTGAGGAAGTGCAGAAAGCAAAGGAAGGCCTCTTTGAACAGGGCCAAAAAGATGCATCTGATTGTTAATGGCCCGCAGGTCGTGGAGTAATCTCCACTTCCCAGATTTCTTTTTAATAACAAAAATTGGTGTATTCCATGGGGAGGTAGAAGGCTCTAGATGCCCCAGCCGTTCCTGTTCTTGCACTAATCTTGTGACAGCCTCTAATTTTTCAGAGGATAGAGGCCATTGAGAGACCCATAACGGCTCCTCTGTTTTCCATGGTATGGGTCGTGAAGCCTCAACGGCCCCTAAATAAAACCCAGTCCTTTTCTACCCCGATTTCCGTGTTGTGTAATGGGTTTTATTCTGCCTTGTTCTTGCCTACCCAAGCCTCTACCATTTGTATACCCCATCTTTGCCATAATGGCTGATGCCTGGGGGAGTATTCATTAGTTAGGGTCATGCCCATGGCTTGTAACACATCTCGTCCCCATAAATTTACAGGGAGTGGCAACACATAGGGGGTAAAACATCCCTGTTTGCCTTCAGCATCCCGCCAGGTTAAGGCTGAGGCACTGATGGCAGGAGAGGACTGGTATCCAAGACCTTGTAGAGAATGAGATGAAACAACAGTGGGCCAAGACTTCGGCCACCAATGGAGTGAAATAATG